>NW_026067959.1:8464348-8473890 GCF_014885135.2 Alexandromys fortis | reverse complement strand
AAGGGATAGGGCACCATGTTCCCAGCAGATCTTTTAAAACAAAATAAATGCTTGTTTCCTTCCAAAAAAAAAGTATTTCCTTACAATTATTTGAATTTTTTTTAGTGTCTGTTGTGATGTTTCCCTTTTCCCTTTTGAGTCTGTAAATTTGGGTTCTCTTATTTTTTCTTTGGTTAATTGGGCCAACAGTATGTGGATCTTGTTTATCTTCTCCAAGAACCAACTCTTAGATTTACTGATACTTTGTATTTATTTGTTTTTATTTACCTAATTTCTGCTTTGATTTTATTATTTCTTGCTGTCTACTGGTTTGGGCCTTTTTTTTTAAGAATTTTTTTTCTAAACGTTTTAGTTGCATCTTTAAGTCATTTATTTGCTCTTTTTCTAATTTTGTTAGTGTAGGCATTTTAGAAGTATAAATTTTCTTCATAGGGCCTCTTTTATTGTGTTTCAGAGGTTTTGTAGTGCTGTGTTTTTGTTTTCATTTAGTTCCAGGATTCTTTTTGACTCATTAATTGTTAGGCAATGGGTTGTTTAATAATGAGTTGCTTGTGTAGTTACTAGAAACTTGTTTGCTGTCAATTTTACATTTTATTGGATTAAGGTCAGATAGGAAGTATTGTTCTTTTTCAAATCTTTCTGAATTTTCTATGATTTCTTTTGTGTTCCCAAATGTGGTATTCTTTTGAGGAGCTTCTGTGGGCTGATCACTAGAATGTATATATTTTGGGGTTTGTATCTATTTGGGGATATTCTACAGATATCTGATCTATTTGATGTATGATGTCATTTAGTTCTGTTGTCTCTCTATTTGTTTTGTACAGATGACCTGTCTATTAGAAAAAAGTAAGGCATTGAAAGCTTCTATGAACCTGTTGACATTAATCTTTGTCTTTAATTCTGGTTTTATACATTTTATGAAACCGGATGTACCAGAGGTTAGGGCATACATGTTTTGGATAGTAATGCCATCTTGTCTGATTGTTACCTTGATTAAGATGAAGTATTCATTACCTCTTGTGATTAGTTTTATTTGAAGTCTGTTTTGTTAGATATTAGAATAGTAATGCCTGCTTTCTTCCTGGTCCCATTGATTGGAATCAGTTTTTTTTTTTTTTTTACCTTTAAAGCTATCTTTAAAGCTGAACTTCTTTTATACAACAGATAGATGGATTTTGTTTTTTGATCCACTTAGACAACATGTGTTTTTTGATTTGAGAATTGGAACTGTTAATATATAAAGTTATTGGAAGGTATGTATTAGTTGAATTGTGCTATATTTTTTGTTGTTGACTGTGTTTTATTAGTGGTGCTTTGTGTTTTAATAATTGCAGCTTTATTTGCTTCCATAGCCTCTTTTTGTTGCTCTGTATACTTAATATTTTAACTATGAAGTGTCATGGAGTATTTCTTTTCTGGTCTTTTTTAGTTTGGGCTTTGTGTACTTTTTGCATCTTAGTTTTGGGAGGTTCTCTTCTATGATCTTGTTTATCACTATGTCTTCTTCAGTTCCCATCTCTGTCCAACCTACTTTTGAGTACTGGAGTTTCTTAGCTTAAATCAGCCTTGTGTTTATGCTTTCTGAGGGGGAATCATTTAGGTTTTTATTCCTTTAAGTTCATTACACTGTTTCTTTGTGTCTTTTTTACAACTCCTTGCATTCTTTGAACAAGTTTATGATTGTTCTTTTAAATTCTTAGTGCAGTTAGGGATTCATCTAGGTAATTCTCATTGGTGAGCCCGTCTATAGGACTGGTGGATTTGGAGGTAGAAGACCTGTTTTTTTTTTTTTTTTTTTTTTTTTGACCTTTCCTATTGTTCGATTTTCATGATGAGCTCTGGGCATGGAGACTTCTTCTGTTGGTTCTGCATCTCATATAGACACAGTGGGCTGAGACAGCATACAATGTATGGGTTGGGCTGGACCGGCTGATTAGATATGAATTAGGTGCAGTGAAGTCAGGTAGACATCTGTGAATGGGTTGATGTATAGAACACACATTCTGGTGCTAGCCTAGAGTCTGGGGGAGCAAATCCGGGGGCTGGAGAGTGGGTAAGGAAGGTAGGATTAAGTGGGCTCAGCTGAGTAGGTCCTTGCTCAAGATGTGCAAGGCCTGACTGAGAGATTGGATGAGGCACACATGGGGCCTCTAGGTTGTGGGTGGAAGGAGCAGGGCTGCTGTGATCAGGCCAGGTCACTGGATGTGGGTCCTGGTAGAGTAAGTGTCTTTGAAACTTGTCACTTTAAGCTTAAAAATTTAGGCTTATTCATGGTCAAGAAATGTTTGTCTTTCCAATATCAATGCACATTTCAGAGTCAAATATCATGCAATCTTATATAATCTTATCTGGCAAAGTGGAAGACAGAGGGTTAAGCAACTTGTCAACCATCATACTGATGGTAAATAGAAATGCACTGTGAATGGAGGAAAAAGTAGAGAAATAGAGTTGAAGTTCTAAAAAGTGTTTGAAATTCAGATAGCTTCGTTAGAGACTTTTCTTAACGGTATTTTCAAACTGTAGTCATCTACCTTCTGATAATCCAGGCTTAATTTTAATAGCCTTGTTGCATGGAGCTTAGTCTGAAATTCAGATGCTCAGATATCTTGTTCAGGATTAAAGAGTCCCATCCAAAATAATTAAGATACAGAATTAGAAAGGAGACTTTGGGGGGGGGCATTCTAAATGTTTAAGCAAAATCCAAATCTTGATAATCATGTAGAAAATTTAATGTGTGTGAAAGCATTTCCTCATATGATGAAGATATTTAGACAATGTCACACCAGAAAATATCCAGAATGTTTTTCATTCCGATGCTTTTTATTACTTTCTGTTGTAAGCAACAATGGCATCAAAACTCAGGAACAGACTTGTCAAAATTATCTCTCCACTTAAAAGTCAGCTGAGGAGAAAAGCTCTTTTCCTTTGTCAGGTAAGACAAAGTATTTACAGGTTCTAGAGCCCCAGACATTTTCTCCCCCTAGAATGGTATTACTATGGCTCCCATAATCACCAGTTTAACATCTTCACTTTATCAGATACCTTTAGTTTCACCACAAGTGAAGATGGACCCCGAAAAAAGATGAAAATATATGTATAAGTGAATAATTTATAAGATTGGAAAAATGCTAAAATAAGAAACTTTAATAAATTGGAAGAGATAGAGTGGACTGGGTTTAGATTCTAGACTAATCATTTAAATTTACGTAGAAAGAGATTCATACTAAAGAAAATAACAACAGGTCCCATAGTTGAGACATAGCTCAAGTTTAACTGCCCATAGCGTAGTAGGCAAAATTTAGTCATCGTCCATATAACCAAGTGGAATTAAAGTCAACCTCTGTAGACAAGTCAACTTAAACATCTCCACTCTGTCTCTTCAAGATAAGGGTCAGAAAACTCTGTCCATGAGCTTCTTGAAAGTTCTATAAAGGAGCAAGGCCTTTTCTTTTCTGCCTCTTTTGGTTCTTAGAATGACTTAGCATGTAGAATACAATTTAAAAGTTGTCCAACTTGAATGACTCTCTTTTTGATACACATTTTAAAGTGAGAGTATGAAGCTATAGCATGTGTTAATCTGTTTGTGGTATTTCCTTTGCTGATAAGGACATTGCCACAAGTTTATTGACTCAATAACACAGACGTGTTCTTTTGTTCTACATTAGTTGATGTCTGTGGGCCATGTTCATAGTGGTATCCTTGACCCCTGTGGCATCAACAACCCTTTCCCCCCCTTTTCTGTAGAATTTCTAATGTAGAAAAGATGAAATGAACTGCTTTTAAGAATTGGTTTGTTAGAACCATTGCATTACAACTGGTGTTGCCTATATTGCAGACCTGAATGCTACACTGAATAAAATCCATTTCAGTAAATCAATAGCTATAAAATGTCACCAAAAATCATATAATATTTGAAAACAGTGGAGGTACATTTTCTTTTATCTCAACAATTTCTTTATCCCAATTTGTGTTAATACTGTTTTTCCATTGTGAGTTTAGAAAATGTGCAATGCAGATTCACAGTGCAAAGTCCACGGCTTCTCACCTTTGTAACTCAGGGAATAACCTTAGACCATAGACTTCAGTGCTGCCTCTTCTGGAAGCTCACACAATTACTTAACAAACCTGTGCAAAAGCAGATGCTTGATCCCCTTATGAAAGAGCAGGAGGATTACAGTTACATTTGAAAACTGCCAGAAGGCTTGCTTTTTTTTTTTCCAGGCAAGGAAAGAACATAGTAACTAAGAGTGATGAGAACACAAATTAAAGACAATTAGGAAAAGGACAAAGAATATTACTTAAAGTAAATGAAGACTGTAAAGATGATGGTTTCATCACTGTAAACGATGATGCAGCAGAAAAAGTCATGGGGGAACGTGATAGTTATACAGAAAGAACAGAAACTGAAGAGAGTTGGAGGAAACTGGATGTAGGAAAATAGACTTACAAACACCCAGCTCTGGGCAGTCTAGCAAAATGGTGGGGAGAATGCGAGCCAGAAATACAGCAAAGGTTAAAACTGTGTTTGTTCTCATTCACCTCAATAACAGAAAAGGGTCTTAAAGGCTTATAGTTTTCTATCCAAATCAACAACAGCAAAAAGTTCTGGCCAGATCTACAGTGTCTAAGACAGTCAGCTGCTCCTAAAGCTTTCTTGTTTTACGTGGGCAATTGGAAGAGGACTTGGAGTTTACTGCTGTATGTTTTCTTGAGTGAGCAGAGACGAGATGTTTTCAGATCTATAAAATTAGCAAGCAATGTACTCTTGGCCCTAAGAAATGGACAAATACAGGTTGGCATAACATTGGACTTACCACACTGGCGGAGATGGGCAGAAAACAATGAGACTGCCTGCCTGTATTAGGAGATACACGTCCTGCCTTTAGGCAGACAGATTAAATGACTTTTTTTTTGGGTTCTTTCTAGTCTTAACATTACCATTAAGATTGCAATCTGGAAATGCTTCATTTCCCAGCTGCTGGACCGACTGGCCATTCTCTGATCTGTAAAAGACAGTTTACAATGGTTTGCATTGATTAGGGAAATAGGGGCATGCGATGAATGAAACAATGTGCTGGGAACGTCCAAATAGAATTTTATTTTTTCTTTGAAGCTATAGTTAAATGGCACTTAAGAAGTTCTGAACAGAGATGTCTTTTCAGATTACACCAGTTCTTTGGTATCGCTAACCTTATCTAACTCCATCTTCATTTGAAGGCCAGAGTAGAGACTTGCATATTTACTGAAATTTATTGAAATGAGATTCGGAATGCAGTGCCAAGTCCAAACACGGAGCTTCCCAAACGTTTTATCATGTCCTATTTCTCCTTTCAAGGAATGACCTGACTCCAGGCCAGAGTCACGCTACCTGAAAGACGGCATGCTTGCCAGCAATATTTGAGCATCCAAATGTTTGTCAAAACTAATTGGTAAAGACTTGTTCTTTTTTTGTTTTGATAGGGCTATTCTTAACAGCTTCTATAAAGCAGCAAAACCAGAATTTTGAATAAAGCTAAACAAGTGTCATTGAAAAATTTAAAGGGAAGAATTTCACAATTGTGGTTATTTGAGATATATTTAAACATATACATACACTTATGTTTCAAAAACTTGCCAATTAAATAAAACATTATCAGGAATTGACATGCTGTATTACAACATAAGTGACAGACTATCCAGGAAAATAAATTCCCTTGCAGAAGTATGTTAGCATACTAAAAATCTTGGTGATTACTGCACCATCTTGTTTCTTCTTTGCGGTTACGCCATATATTCAGACATTTTTAGGATTATGCATCTTGCTTCCTGGCTCCTTTCCCCCACAATGTATTAAAGCTATAATATTTATGACCTTGTTTTAATGTTTTAATCCAGAAAATGTGTTTAAACATATGTATATATAAAACCTCTTTCTTTTGTTTAAAAGTTTACTGCTTAGTTTTGATTTTAAAAGAAATGAAAACATTCGCATAGGCTTAAACCATCCCGGAAGGCAGATACTGCATCTTCTGCGACTACGCTATTTCTCGTGTATCAGCTGTCTCATTGCTTTGATAGTCACCATTGTCACCTGTGGCCCTCCAGCCTCGCTCAGGCTGTAGATTCTCTGCCAAGACTGAAGCGTACTCTATGGGCATGCTGGTGTCTAGCCACAGCAGTCTTTGTCCAAACGGTACATCTAAAAATATTTAGAGAGAGTGCAGTCGATTCCCTGACAAAAATGCTTACCCTGGACACTTGTCACTCTGTGAAAGTCACAGTTCTCCTTCTATTTTTAGACCTTTGGTGATGGCCTCTTGGTTAGTAATTTCTCCCAGGAGAAGTAAGAAATAAAAACTAAAAGAAGACTCATTCCTGGAAAAACATGAGAACTGGCAACATGAAGGTTACTAAAGAAAAATAATTTCTGAGAATTGCTGAAAAACATGTACTTGGGGCCAAAACAATGATGCAAAAACTGACCATATGCTAAATTCCCACTCTTTTAATCATAAGTCGTTTAGCTAGTCTCTTTACTAATGGATCCTAATAGGTATTGCTGATTATACCTAATAATCACACTGATGGATGAAGCAAGGAAAATTATGACAATGAGCCTTTCCATAATCGTGCGACAAGACCAGGACCCAGATGATTTTGTTCAGTGCCATGACGTGTGTTTTCTAACCTCACTTATTTTTCTTCTATTTTTCCCCACGTGTTTTCAGAGCTATGGGAAAATTTCAAAGAAATCTGATGATCTTTGGTCGTTGCTATGGTGACATAGGTGGGGGAAAGCTCCACTGAGAGATGCTATGTGTATTCCACCTTTGAGAGTGCTGTGGGGACCTGTCAGACGGGTTGATTTTATTTTCTTTTTTCTTGACTGGTTGTGGATTTGCTGAACAAAAGGAGAAAAAAATTTCCCAAATTTCTTTCATTGTCTGGCCTTGCCTTTCTCTGAAGTCATCTTTTTTTCCCCTAAGTATGAATTTGTTTTAATTTTGGAAGTATTGTTAGAAATATTTCCCCCAATACATGACAGTTTTATTTAGACAGCATGTATTTAATGAGGGTCTATGACGTGTATGATGCTCCGCCTAATCCCACAAGGGATGGCTGGGCCATGCTAACGCCACTGTGCTCTGGGATCCATCTCACTCAACAGACACGTAATACAGCTTCGAGGTCACTGAAACACGTCTGGTAGTCACATGAGAAAATAAAAAGGAACAAATGGTTTTAAAATTATTTGTTTATTCATTCAAATTAGTGTGTGTGTGTGAATGCAAGCATGCGATTTCCATGGTGTACGTGTGCTTGTTAACCTCGTGTGCTTCTGCTGTACTGTATACTCAGACTAGCTGGTCCATAAGCTTCTGGAAGATTCTCCTCTCTCTCATCATAGAAGTCTTGGGATTGGTGATATGCACCACTACATCTGGCCTTTTTTTTTTTTTTTTTTAAATGGGGATTCTGAAGATCAAACTCAGGTCACCAGGCTTGCATGGGGCAAGCATTTTAAGGCTGAGCCATCTCTCTAGCCCTAGCAAATGAATCTTGATTTCATTGTATTTCAGGTTAAAGAATCATTTTACCATGAAACTAGCCTAAAATTATTAGTCAGATAGCTTACAATTTCTTGTATAGATTTCCCAAACACTAGCATATACTTTATGCTCATTGCACATTTACAGGGAATGCCAGGTTCTCACTAAACTACTAATTATAAATTACTGTTAATTCCTACTTTTGAAAACTTTTTGATTAAATTAAATACCAGTTTTAAAATTAAATTAAATTTTTATTTCATTTACTAAAATTTTTTTATTTAAATTTTTAAAAAATTTACACGCTAGTCTGTTTCCCGTCCCTCCCCTTCTCCCCCTCCCCTTCCCCCTCCCCCCTCTCCCCTTCTCCCCCCCCCCCTTCCCCATCCCCCCTCTCCCTATTAACTCCTCAGAAGGGGTAAGGACTCCCTTGGAGAGTCAACAAAGACTGGTATACCAAGTTGAGGCAGGACCAAGACCCTTCCCCCTTATCAAGGCTGAACAAGGTACCCCACTATAGGGAATGGGCTCTATAAAGTCAGTTTATGTATTCAAGGTAAGTCCTGGTCTCACCAGCAGCCCCTGCTAAAAAGATCCAGCCATATAACTTTCACCCACATTCAAAGGGCTTCACATTTGCTAAAACTTTTGAAAATTACATTTATTTGACTCATGTGTGCATGAGCATGTGATTACATGCATGTGTGTGTGTGTGTGTGTGTGTGTGTGTAGATTGCACATATGTCTGAGGATGCATGTGTGGTTTAGGGTCTAATTTGTGGGCGTTCATTATCTGCCTCCCATGAGGGGCTTGAGGATCAAACTCAGGTCACCAGGCTTGGCAGCAGGAACCTTTACCTGCTAAATCATCTCACCTGTCCCTCAAACTCAATTTATAGTAATTAAAATTGTAAAATTTGCTTTCTTAGATGAACTCATCACATTTCAAGTGCTCAGTAGTCATTTCTGGCTAGTGAGTATTTTATTGCATATCGTCTTATAACGTCTATATGTTTTATGTTTTTTTTTAACAAATCTCAACTAAGAAGGCATATTGCATGCCACAATTTGCATTTTGTATACAGGGGACATTTTCTGGATTCAGTATGATAATATTCCACCCAATTGGTTTAACTCCTTCTGTGTGTGTGCTGTGATAACAAAAGATTGTTTTAATTAAAGTATTTAAGGTTTTAATACATCAAGTTTGTTTTCACGTTGTTCAAGTAGTCTACATTCTTCTCTCCCACTCGCCCTCATTCTTCCTACTTCTACATTTGGAAATGGGAAAAAATTATAAGAGGCCATAAATCAAAATAAATTTGGAATGTTTCACTATTGCTCTCAAAATCTTTTAAATGCCATGGGTAATCTCGAGCCATTAGTAACATAAATATTATTCATTACTAGAAAATGACAGATGTGAAAAAATATTTTCTTAGCTGTTATTCTTTGGGGTTTTGCCAAATGCTACTTTGGGTTTTTGGGGGGTGAAGTTATGAATATGTACGCTCTGTGATTCATGCTTTTGGTGATAAAGCTCCCTGGATGATCTTCAAGATGGGAGTCAGGGCAGCAGGAGACTTGACACAGGATGCTGTATATGATGTGGGAAGTCAGACACTGGAATGAAAGCAAGTGAGTGGTCCATGTCAGGATGCTTCAGGAGCCATTTTAGGCTTGATAATTCCATATGCACACTGAACAGAATTTTAATTCTTCTTCTATGTATAAAAAGCCTGTAGTAGGGTATTGTGTGATTTTTCTCTACCTTCATTTAGTGATTGGACTGACCTTAGTATCTGATATTAGTTTATTATTTTTTTTTTGAGAAAAATCACTTTATTTATTTGAGCTACCTAGGTAGGATAAAGCACCCTGAAACCATTATAATTTATTAGGGGTCCATTAGGGGGACTACAGCATCATTTATGTCTTTTTTTTAATTTTTATTGAGAAAAAAAAAGTTTCCGCCTCCTCCCAGCCTCCCATTTCCCTTCCCCTCCTCCCACC
>NW_026067959.1:8447732-8463911 GCF_014885135.2 Alexandromys fortis | reverse complement strand
ACCATCACTCTAGGGAGTCTGCAGAGAACCTCACACCCATAGTTATGTTCTATTGACAAAACCTGCCCCTCACCCAATTAACTGCTAATCTTAGCGGAACCCGCCTCACATTCCAGCTATCCAGGGAACCAGGTGTGGCCACTTGTGACTTCTGGCCTGTCTGTCTGAATGTAACCGAGCTACGTGACCGGAACCACGTGGCCTGCGAGATCCCGTACCCTGCCCCTCATCCCTTACCATATATAAACTGTAACCCGTCCCTAATAAACGGAGGCCTTGACAAAGTTGCTTGGCCTCGTTCTTCTGTCTTAGCTCATTCCCTTCCAGGTAGCGCCCCTCCGAGACCCTGGAATAACTGATTGCGGGTGGGTTACTAACCCCTAGACTGAGTAGCCCACCCAACGCAATCCACAATTTCTGTCTTTTAAAGAATGATTAAGGCCAAAGAAAGACAAATTAGGTCCCAGCCTGGAGACATGGACTTTTTGGTCTGAAATTTGGGCCTGTCTGGTATGAAACTTTATAAACTGGGATGTCAGGTTTTGACAAAATCATTGATTGGCCTTGCTCCTTTTTAATCTCTGTTGTTTTTGAGAATGCTACCTTTTAGACTGCACATGCTAGAGTACATCACTCCACATCTCCTCCTAACATTTCAATAGCAGAAGCAGCAGCTGGAAGAGGTTGAAGTGTATACTCCGCGTCAGCTGGGGAGCATTTGTAGACCTAACTATTTTCTTCTTACAGATGAATGGTGCATGATCCATTCTAGGTGCAATCAACTTTAGCACCCCTATTATTAATATAAAGCCACCCACCATGTCACAATATCAGACCTAGTTCTTCATTTGATCTGTCCTAATTACATCTGTCCTCTTACTTCTTTTTTTCCCAGTCCTAGTCACTGGAATTATTACACTTTTAACTGACCAAAACTTAAACACAACCGTCTTTGACACGGCTGGAGGAGGGAACTCTATAACAATATCTATTTTGTTTCTTCAACACCCAGAATTATATATTCTAATTCTCCCAGGCTTTGGGATTGTTTCCACAGTGTAACTTACTACTCAGCCAAAAAAGAAACTTCCAGATATATAGGTATAGTTTGAATTATGATGGGGCTGGAAAGATGACTCAGCGGTTAAGAGCACTGCCTGCTCTTCCAAATATCCTGAGTTCAGTTCACAGCAACCACCAAAAAGTCAATACGTATCATAGTTCGTATTAAAAAAAAATAGAAACTATGATACTTATTGGCTTTTTAGGATTTTGATTTTGTATGAGCCCACCACATATTTGCAGTAGGTTTTGACTTAGACACCTGAGCTTTCTTTACATCAGCTGCAATAACTATTGTAATTCCAACCGGAGCAAAGGTTTTCAGCTTGATTCGCTACACCACACGGAGGAAATGTTAAACAATCCCCTGCCACACTATGAGCACTGTCACTGCATGCATAAGATCTGCATAGGATGGAGCCTTCTAAAATCTGAGTGGATAGGGGAGGGGCTTACAAAGTCCCACCACTAGCCGAAAAGCTATTGGCGGTTGATACCTGCTGGGGAGCTAGAGTGACAGTTTGCTCCAGAGATGCAATGCCTGATGGGCTGCTCGAGCTCCAGCGGAGCCCTGTGCACGTACTGGCAGCACTGAATGGATTTGGTGGGTTTAAAATGGGTACATAAAGTTAGGAGAGGAAAATGAAGTGGGTGTATAGGAGGAGTTGGCGCAGAGGGGGCTTGGTATGAATTTGATCAGAATACATCATATATGAAATTCTTAAAGAATAAGTTTCTCATCAGGGACAAACCTAAAAGGGAACATCAACTTTCAGACTGGGAATTTTTTTTTCCACTTGGAATCATTGTGTACAGTTATACTGATTCCTCTCCTCATTATACTCAAATTATAGACACCACTAGGATGTCACTGTGAAATGCCTGAAATTCCTGTCTGAAAGCTTTATCTATTTTCAGTGGAAGTCTGGCCTGAATTTTCTGGGTTTCTTGGGTGAAGATATTTGGTGTCTGTCTATGACAAAGCTGCTCTCTTTCCAAGCCCGTCTTCCTGGATAACTTCTAACTTCCTTGAGGGACTTTGATGCTTGGATGGCTTGGTGCCCCTGTGTTCATCACTTGCATTGCCTTTGAGAACTTTCATCTATTTCAATTGCTTCATCCTCTGTCATTACGATGGGATCTATGTACAAAACTCATTCCTTAGGAAAATAGGTGAAAAATGATCCTGGTTTTTGTTTTAATGGAACTGAGAAAATAAAACCTGAAAGCTTGGTGAGAGGTTTTACTGCTTTCAGAATATCTTATGTTTCCATACCAAGAAATTGCAAACCCAGTTTTTAAGAGTCACATTCTGATTTTTATTACTTTTTGTTAGAAGTATTAGAAGTATTTTTGACCCCCCCTCTTATTACTGCATGATTTAACTTTGTCCCTAAATTTAAGAAAGTATGCAAGAGTAATAGTCCCCAATGCATAGAGTGAGGAAAGAGATAATTAATATGCAACTAAGTAACTCATGGAAAGAGTTTCTTTTCAAAGTGAGTCTTTGAAGCATCTTTCATATAAGAATATAGTTATAAAGACATTCAGATGAATCGTTGATGGGAATGACTCCCAGAGAACTAAATCAATGTGCTCATTGAAAACATGTCAAAAATCAGTGGGAGCAGGGCTTGTCTCTGACTATTTTGCCTGTTTTGGGGACCCTTTTCCTCCCACTGGGTTGCCTAGTCCAGTCTTAATATGAGAGAAAGTGCCTAGTCTTATTGAAACTTGATTTGTCATGTTTGGTTGAAATCCCTAGGAGAACTATCGTTTTCTGAAGGGAAATGGAGGGAAAGTGGATGACCCAGTGGTGTGGGTGGGGATTGTGAGGAGAGGAGAGAGGGGACACTGTGATTGGGATGTTATATATGAGAGAAAAAAACCTGTGCTAATTCATCTTCATACCAATGTTTACAGTGATTCTCTCTCCCCATTTCTCCTCAACATTTATTGTTTTCTGTTTTCTTTTAAATAACTTTCATACTAACAGAAATTAAGTGATATCTTATTGCAGTGCTGATCTCTGAGTCTAGGTGTATTTTCTTAGATCCATTGGCCACTTGTACGCATTTTTAAGAAAACTGTTTACCCAACATTTTTGACCATTTTTAAATTAAGTTTTAAGATGCATACATTTTAATGTATCTTGATTATGAGCCCGATACAATGTATAGCTGACCAATATTTTCCTCTCATTCTTGTTGTCTCTGCTCTTTTATCTCCAGAAGCTTTTTAGTCTGTGATTTTAGTACTTATTTATTTTTGTTTATGTTGCCTGTAATTTCAGTAACATTTGAAAAACTATTGACTAGAAATGTACTGTGATTTTCCTTACGCTTTCTTCTAGTTTCCTAGTATTTTATGCTTAAATCTTTGGTAGTTTCTCAATTGGCAGGCTTTTCTTCCTTTCTTACTTTGTGAATATATCATCTCTTTCATTTGCATTCTTAATCATTTCTGCTAAGAAATATGCTAGCAGTACTTACTGGTAGATGCTATCTAGTACCTCATGAGTACTGTTTTTTTCTTGAGCTTTCAAAATCCATTGTTTTGTTACAGTTTGATTATAATATGCAATGGTTTGAATTATTTTAGATTCTTATTTTGGTCTGTTACATTTCTAAATTTGAATGTTCACTTCCATTCTTGGGTTGGGAAATCTTAAATGTGTTTCTTTTGTTAACTATTTTTTATTTTTCACTTTTAAATTAACACAAGTATGTTTGCTGGCATTATGACTTTGGCTTTTTCAAACATTTAAAAAAATCTCTTCTTTTCCTCTTTCTGTGTACTTTTACATTCCCACCATTCTCCTTTCCATTTTCATGGTCACATATGTTCTATTGCCTCCTTCCTCAAAAACATTTTGCTCCTTTCTTGGTCCCGTTTCAAATTTCATCATCTTTATCTATGTTTGCCTTCTCTCCCTTCCCTTTCTACGATCTCATATATAAGAATTTAAATGCATATTGGGCTTTTCTCTCTTTTTCTCCTCCTGATGTAACATGGATACTCAGGACCTATTGATATTCTCTGATAAATCTTCCAGCTTTGTCCCCTGCTTTTGATCCCTCTCCCTCACTCTTCCTCATTTCTTTCCCCTATTTAAAAAACCTGGAACTTTTCAAATGAGCTCTCTTCATGTGTGTAAGTTTTTTTCTGCTTGATCAAATCTATAGAGCTTTTGTAGTAAATATTTTTCAGTTCAGCTATTTGCAAACTTCCAAAATTTCCTTCGGTTATTAATTATTACTCTTTATACTGTCTCTATGGTGAAATTATTATTATTTTTGATTTGTGTATAATTTTCCTGAGCATACTTACTGGTCATAATTATAATGGCTACTTTAGAGTCATATAAAATATGTATTTTGTTTCTTTAAGATTTGTCATGGTAGAATTGTCTAGTTCACTTGCTTTGGTCATTTATTTTTTCTGTCTGTTTTCATTGTAACATATTTGCTGGTATCCCTGTATTTGGAAACCAGCCACTTCCCACATACGCTTCATACAGAGAAAGGCTTTGAACAATCATCTCAGCCACAGCCTCTGGAGGGACCTCAGGGCTTTTCTGTGGATGTGTCATGGCTATAGTTGTGTGTGTAGATTCCTAGTTAGAAAGATTTGGGGGTTTTGTTTCTTTTTTCCTCATGTGAGATCCCCCTCTATACTCTGTGAATACCATTAATAAATAAAGAAAACTGTCTTAGGCCTGCACAGGGAATAGTGGTAGGTGGGGTAAACTCAACTGAATGCTGGGAGAAAGGAGGCAGAGTCAGAGAGAAGCCATGTAGCCCTGCTGAAGCTGGACAGAACTTTACCTGATAAGCCACAGCCATGTAGCAATACACAGATTAAAAGAAATGGGTTAAATTAAAATGTAAGAGTTAGCTAATAAGATGCAAGATCTAATGGGCCAAGCAGTGCTTTAAATAATATAGTTTCTGTGACATTATTTGGGGTCTGGGAACTGATGGGAACTAACAAGAGGCCCCTCTTACAACACTTTCCTTTTTTGCAATTTAATATGTTTTATCTGTTTATTTTATTTTTTTATTTGTTTTTTAGAGACAGGGTTTCTCTGTAGCTTTGGAAGCCTGTCCTGGAACTCACTGTGTAGATGAGGCTGTCCTCAAACTCACAGAGATCCTCCTGTCTCTGCTTCTCAAGTACTGGGATTAAAGGCATGAACTACCACCACCTGGTATTAATTAAAGTTTATCTATTTTAATATCAGGAACTCTACTTCTCTATATAGAAGAAGAATAAGAGTGGAGATTTATTTTTCACACTGAAAAACTAGAAAACCAGACAAAACATAGCACAGTAGTTCTTCTACACCGAAAACTTGACAATAATTCCCGAGAGAAGGAAAGCAAATGAATTAATATTTATGAGAATAAAGGAAAGATTGGGCAATTGGAGGTAGCAATAGTAGCTACTAAAGTTCAATGTGGAAAGAAAACTAAGGCGGAGAGATGGCTCAGATGTTAATGACTTGGCTCACAACAAAAATATAGAAAACAAATCCAAAATTTGGCTTCAGTGATCCGTGAATCAATAATTTGCAGCTGTGGTGGTTAGAAAGAAAATGGCACCCAAAGGGAGTGGAACTATTAGGAGGTGTCGTTTTGCTGAAGTAGATGTGGCCTTGTTGGAGGTAGTGTGTTACTGTGGAGGCAGGCCGTTAAGGTATCATATATGACCAAGTCATGCCAGTGTCTCAGACCACTTCCTGCTAAGATGTAGGGCTCTCGGCCATATCTCCAGCACCACGTTTGCCTGCACGACACCATGTTGCACCATGATGATAATGGGCTAAATCTCTGAAAAAGTAAGCAAGTCCAATGAATGGTTCTTCTTTAGAAGAGTTGTTGTAGTCATGGTGTCTCGTCACAGCAATAGAAACCCTAAGACACTAGCATGAATTGTTTTTCAGCTGGCACACTAATACAAATAAATCTGTAGTGGTAGATACTTCTTACTTACTTGGTACAATTGGCATAACGCTTTCAGGATAAATAGATTTGCATAATATCTACTGAAAGGTAAGGATAATTCATGTCGCTATGAATTAAATCATGACATACATAGGGCTGAAGAGTTGCTATTTAATTGAGGTAGGTCAGAGAAAATATGTATCTCACCTTACCAGTCGAAAGCCAGATGTTTTATAGATCTTTAGTCACAGGTATTGAGAAAAGATAGTTTTACTGGATCAGTAGTTGTACACAAGAATCTGAGAATATGTTAGCTTGTTCAAGTGATGAAATCCCATCTGGTACAGCAGCTGCAGCTAGAGGTCCCAACTTGGTTAAGCTTTTCATAACCGTCTATCATTTTACAAGATACAACCGACGCCTGCACAGGCCAAAGAGATGAGTTGAAGGCAGATGTGCTGGGAATTATTGCTCCGGATTCCTTTGACTTCTTGGTGGTGGCATTAACCTCTGCACTTCTTCCAGAAATGCAGTACTGCTTTCCATGTACTGTTTTCTTCTCTCTCTCTCTCTCTCCCTCCCTCCCTATCTATCTATCTATCTATCTATCTATCTATCTATCTATCTATCTATCTATCTATCTAGATTCTTTGGGAATTACACATCAAGCACCCAATCCCATTTTCCCAGTTCTTCCATATCTACCTTCCACCCTTATAGCCTTCCCTCAAAAAAAAAAAAAAAAAAAAAAAAACCTAACCAATCAAACAAGATCAGCAACAGAAAAATCTTCTCATCAACCCCCAGGGCATCGACCTGCTTCTCAATCAATCTCTGCCTTCTCTCATACCGGTTAGAGTTGTTGCGTCTCCTGTTCTGCTGTACACGTACCGCTCCACTCCTCCATCTTCCCCACCTCTCCATCATATGCTTCATTGTCATAGTGGCCTTGGGAACTGCAGTGTGTCACACAGTAGACCCTTCTGTCCAAATGGCTTTGCTTGCAAATGCTCATTGCAGTGAGTCATTGGTCTGGTTCAAAGTCTCTGGCTTCTGCTATGCAACCAATACTGAGCTTTCTCCAAGATTCCTCTCAGATATCTTGCTGTTACCCAGAGTCATGGAGATCCTGTGGTCATGGTTCTGTTGCTTGGCCCTTTTATTTGTTCCAACAGTTCATTAATGAGGCATGGGTTGAAATTGGGTCAACTGAAGGCTCTTCTTCCTTCCCTCCCTCCCTCCCTCCCTCCCTCCCTCCCTCCCTCCTTCCTCCCTCCCTCCCTTTTCCTTCCCTTTATCTTACTCTTCCCTCTTGTGGAAGCACTGTATCTTTGGCCAAGAGAGTGGTATTGTGGTTCAGAAAATCTTAACTACTGACATTTTCACACTGGCAATCTCCATAAAATATATTGGCTTGATTTTTTCCATTTCAAGTTTCTGACAGCCACTGATTATTTATAGGGATCCTAAAACTCTTTATTAGATCCACAAGGAAACTACTTTCTGGACTGGTCTCTTATGACAGCTTGAAAGTCAGTCCAGATGCCTCAGGTTGCTCTGATTATGTGCCTCAGTGCATTCATGAATCTGATCTTATTTAGAATGCCAAAACAATGAAAATTTCAGTCACAATATTTAAAAATCCCATAAAAATATTATAACTTCTAAGAAGAACACTTAAATATTTCATAAAAACTTAAGGGGTGTGAGAAAGTCTAATCAAAACACATAGTATAAAATTTCTAAGAAAAAAGGCAAAATACAGAAAAATTTTCTTTGCATTTGCTTCATACCAACAGTTAATCCAATTATTCCTTTCAATATCTATCTGTTTTCTTGCCTTTATAGGTTATTTAAAAGTTCTACACAGGGTAAGATGACAGACTGCAAGTGGGATGCATGTGGACTGGTAAGAGAAGAGTTAGAATAAGAAAAATTTAAAAAAAAGATGGAAAGAGGAACAGATCTGGAAAAGTACCCGGATGGTGATGGGATCGCGGTAGTGGAGAGAAATGAACAGGTGCTGCGCTGGAGAGGAGGTGGGATGAGCTCAGCACAGCTTCAACTACAGAGCTCCCAGGAAGGACGAGAGAGAATGGAAGTCTCAGCTCAGAGGCAAGCCTGCGATCCCTGCCCAAGCCCACATCCCTCAGTGGTTTCTCCAGCAGATGGGTCAAAGATGGAAAGGAATTCCATTTTGTTGCTCTATATAACTTGGAGACAACTGATCCAGCACTAACTTGAGAACCTATTGTTTAATCCTGAGCTACCCACAGGGTCCTGAGGAAAGGAGCCCAAGTCTGGGATCCTGAATTTTTTCTGCCACAGCCCCAGGGTGTGAAATAGCCCTAGGGAGCAGTTGTGGAAGGTAGGAAGGCTGGCCATTGCCAAGGTGAAATGTGCCAGGGTCAGGAAACTTCATTCAGTTAGTGAAGTACACAGAGACAGATCTCATCAATGAAGAACAACTCCAGAGTTTGATAGCCCTGAGCTCCATCTGGAGTCACCTCTCTATCATATACTGCTGGAGAGCCCAGAAACTCTGAACATCCTGACTGTATCCTTCCAGCTTAGTAATCAATGTGAGGAGCTCTTGAGAGCACAAAGACATATCCTCTACCTGTCTAGATCTCAGACTGTGGTTACAACCCATTCTCCAGAAAAATCTGGGAGACAGCCCGAGGATTCAAACTAGGAGGTATGATTTGAGGAGTTATGGGTGAATGAGACAACCTGCTCAGCTCCCAGAT
The DNA here is from genome assembly GCF_014885135.2 of Alexandromys fortis. NCBI lineage: Eukaryota > Metazoa > Chordata > Mammalia > Rodentia > Cricetidae > Alexandromys > Alexandromys fortis. The sequence continues at coordinate 8,455,153 of NW_026067959.1, read as the reverse complement.
ATGAGACCTGTAGAGCCCCCTCTTACTTAGAGAAGGAAGAATAAGTCTGGTGGACATTTGACACTTATAGGAAAAGGTTAGATAAGAGTCGACAGTTGAACTGATGCCCCCACTCTGCATGTAACTGACATTTTCCAAGAAGGAAACTTCCAACACTTGATCTTTCTTTTTGTTTTTGTTTTTTCATTGTGCCCTTTATGCCTCCTCTTTCCTTCTCCTTTTCCTATGCTTTTGGCAGTATTTTTACTCTATCGTATTAAAAATTTATGTGAAATATTTCACTTCATGCATTCCTTTATTTTTATTAATACATTAAAAGTATCAGGCAAGCATTTTCTTTTCTTCTTATCTCTCCCTTCACCTTTTGTCCCTGTGTCTCATTCTCTTTTCTTTCTTCTATACACTCATTTATTTCTGTATCTTCTATAATTTGATGTAGTTGTAGTTATAGCGGTTTTTTTTTTCCTGGTCTCTAAGTGGTCCTGAGGATTGAGCACCTAAGAGTAGGATGTTCAATGAGAAGATCCTCATATAAAACCCGAAGAGATATCCAAACATAAAGATGTTCACCTTATCAAACAGAAACATAAAAACCACAAAACAAGCTAGGCATCACAACTCCTCCAAAGGAGCATAACTACTGAACTAGAAGATTCTAAAATAGTTAACATGTCAGATGAGGATTTAAAAAACCTACGTGTGAAGTGTAATTAGCAAACTCAGAGAGGCTACAAACACGTCTATACATTCAGTTCAGAATCTGGAGAGAAAGATCTGATGAAAAAGCCAGCCAAATGAATAAAAATTCTAACCCATTATAAATTTTGTGAGTTACAGTGACTGGCCTGGCCGTATGTGCCAGATGGCACAGTACTGGCACTAATGTCTTAGAAGTAGCCATCACTCGTCTGACTGGACTTAAGCACTGTTCAATATGAAGGAACTTAAGCCTGGTACTGCGCACCCAATCAATAATGTGTGGCTGAAGAGGAAGCCTGCTCTACAGGATAAATATGACAATGTATACACAAACATAAAGGTGAAAACCAAACTCACTCATCTGCCCTCAGTTCTGAGGCACAGCCATGATGCGAGCCATTCCATGTGCTGCTGCTAAGAACTTGGAATGTAGTTAGCGTGAACTAGGGGCGATTTCGTGTGTCACTCACCAAACACCACAGACTTAGTTTTTTTAAAAAAAATAACAGAATGTAAACTATTCTACAAATATTTTACAAATTGATGCCAGAGTGAAATAATGTTTTAATATGTTGGGGCAAAGATATTGACCTTATCCATTAAAGCAAATTTTACATGTCTGTCAGTTTTTAATGAGAGACATTAGATAATTAAAAATTAGACATTGGAAAATTAGAAATTATATATGTAGCTTGTATCAGTTTTCTCCTGGACTGGATAGTGTTGATTTATAATGGCTCTGCACTATATACAATACATTATATATAATTCATCTTTCTTATGTATAGGAAGAGAACCTGCAAATACAACTTTACGAAACCAGCAGTCCCTAACTGTACCCTAAATGCTTACCCTTCTACCTGCAGCTGGGCATCGCTCACTCTGCAACAAAGATGCAGAAAACCACATCACCTCACCGCATCACAGAAAACCATAACCGGTCAAAATGAAGAGAACAGCTGATCACGGGGCACCCAGCCCCAAAGGATATGCCAACAACACATTGCAATTCCTGCACCCAAAGCTCCTTTCTTCCTTTTTTCCCCCTTTAAGACAGAGTAAGTAGCCCTACCTCTCCTGGAATGCTCTCTGTAGACTGGACCAGACTGGCCTCGAACTGACAGAGACCCAGCCTGCCCTCTGCTTTCCGAGTGTTGGGATTAAAGGCTTGCCAACACCATCCAGCTGGTAGACTCGATTTTAAACAACTACCTTTTTCACTTCTTCTGTCATAACCATTATGTAAAGTTTTTCCCCTCTGTACTCTCAAGCAAAAAAAAAAAAAAGTCTTTAAAAGCCTCTTCTTTGTGCTAACCTGTAAAACGAACAGCGCTCCGCTGGAGCTCAGGGGCTGCTGGAGTTGTATTTACACCAGTGGGTTCACTGAAAAGCAGAACAAGCTGTTTCTGTCACAACAGACGCAGGCCGATCTGATAAACGCACCTAACTGCTCTGCTGTTTCAGTGAATCTGAGTTATTCGGATGGACGTTTCTCACAGCTGCGAGTAGAAACAGCGACTCGGTTGGGTCTGGCTGTCTTGGCTGCTTCTCTCTTCTCTTTATTGGTTTGTTTAGGGTCAGGTTTACTCCTGGAGCATCGAGCACCGTGTGCCCCAGCTGGCACGTAGCAGGTGTTGGCTATGGTCCCGGCTGAACTGTCATTGGAGCACACGAAATGCAAGCACATATCATGGACTTGTACTCGCTGGTTTTGAATTCGCTTTGTCTGCCTTCATGAAGGTTCCTGCTTATTTGGAGAACTTGAAGTTGAAAATTGCCATTTTGAGATAGGGATGTGGGAAGAGGAACAGTTATTCCAAAAACAATAGTGACCAGAGCAATTTCCAAAAGTAGCATCGTGGTTTGTTTGTGCATATATAATCTTAATTGGCTTGTAATAAACACAATTTGGTTATGGGGATTTCTAATGATTTTGTTGTAACTACAAGAGATGAGCAGGTATCTTAAAATGCATTGACACATAATAAAGTCTGCAATAGTGAATTTTAACAGGGGATTGAAAGGTTGACGGGAAGGATACACTCATCTTTTCAAACTACACACCCTGGCAAAATATCTAGCACGCACAACAAAGTTGTCATGTGAGTTCCTTATTGTATGTTTCTTCGCTGTTTTGTGACATCCTTCTTTTAGGTATGAATTATATACATGCAGCTATGGTTTTTTTAAATTATGTATTTCCATCTCAAATACAAGCAGATAACAAAAATCAGAGAGAAAAAAATGCGTCTTGTTTTCTCTGATATCATCACAGGAAAAATGAGAAAATTAAATTTAATTTAAAATTTTTTGTAGTAAAAAGCAGAAAAATGGTAAAATCTAATTATCAAGGAGGGAAACCTTCTGTGTGTCAGTAAGAGTGTGATCATGTTGCTGGCTGTGTTGCACAACTTTTAAAAATGTCAGAGTCGCTGATTTTTGTCTATTGCCCTTACTTGTTACTACTTTTTCAGTCAGCTGAATATCCCCCCCCCCCGGAATTATAGACACTGAATACGGCTGGCTACAGGACTCAGTAATTTTAGTAAAAATCAATGAATTCATCTATTGCTACATTCAATGTCATTAAGAATTTTCTGTAGTATATATCTGATAGGAACTGAGTAAAAACAGTGGAAAACTCTTTTTAAAAAAGATTTATTTTTTTTTGCATATGGGTATTTTGCTGGCACACATCTCCCTATTACATATACTCCATAAACTTCACACATACACACACCAAACACACACACAAACATATACAACACACAACCAAACACACACACTGACACACACAGGCAAATGAAACACACACAAAACACACACAAAACACACACACACACACACACACAGAGTCATGTGTATGCCTGGGAGGACAAAGGAAGATGTCAGATGCCTTAGAACCGGAAAACTGGAATTACAGATGATTGCAAACCACCATGTGGGTGTTGGGACTAGAACCCAGCCAGATCCTGCAGAAGAAGAGCCAGGGCTCTTAACTATTGAACTATCTCTTTGGCCCCAATAAAAACCAAAAGTGTTGTGTTAGCTGCGGTGAATTTGCAGTCTGAACAGAAAAAGTATGGTCATTGAGATCATCGCAAATGATGCTACATTTGCTAGTTAAACACATCCATTAATGACAGTGAAAGCATCAAAGAAACATTTGTAATTACACAAAAAAGGCTGGAAAGATGAAGGCCCTCTTACAGTTGTTATGAAAATAGCTAATCTGGCAATGGATACTAGTTGTATCTATTTAATCACGTATCTCATTAGTGCCTCTTGAGAGCTTGTTCGGAGATTCTAGCTGAGGAGGGTAGCTATCTGCATATCTTCGGACAAAGATCTGTTCTGTCAGGCAGGGACACACGTGGGATGGCTAGGAAGAAGGGAACACCTTCCAAATCATCCAGGTCACGGAGTCAACCCCGGTAATCCATGTAGTGGAAGCTATTTTAGCAAGATTGCCCTCATATGCTCTGTACCGTCTCTTTTCGGTTTTCTGGGGAGATATTTAACTTTAGTGATTTTGTTATTGTGGGAATTTTGAATTAGGATGTGACTACTGTGAATATTTGTGAAGAGACATTGTGACCACATTAACTCATAACAGAAAAGTAGTTGGTGATCAGCATGGTGGGGAACATGGCAATACGTAGACATGGCACCAGAGATTAGCTAAGCAGTAGCTGATAGCTTATATCTGATCCACAAGCAGGAGATGAGGGGGAGAGGGAGAGGGAGAAGGAGAGAGATAGAGGGAGGGAGAGGGAAAGGGAGAGGGAGAGGGAGAGAGGGAGAGAGAGAAAGACACAGACAGAGAGAGACAGAGAGAGATGGGGACTAGTCAAAAGGAAGAAGTTGAGAAAGGAAGCATGGAATTCCTAAGTAGGTTTTTCCTACTTAAATAAAATCTTCAGTTCCAGACTCTTCCCTACTTTAATATCTACATTTTACTAACGAGGAAACTGAGGAACGAAAACAATAAGAAACTTTGTGAGGTCGTCAGTTGTGGCTGACATGCGAATTGAACCCAGCTCCCAGACCACAGACTTACAGTGGCTTTCACAGAACAGCTTCAGGGATGGGCTGGTGGGTTGGTGTTGGTCTTCATTGCTGGCCTGTCTTTGTTGCAAGTCTTCCTCTTTGCTTTTCAATGTTTTAAGTTTATAGTTGTAATTCACTGCCTAGAGCTGCTTTGCTGTTTACTGAGAGAAGGCATAGATGGTTATGTGGCGTTTTTCTGTAGGGTGAAATGCTTTTCAGAGGAGACAAGAAGATTTTGTAACTTATACATATGTAGAAGGCAACATACTGTGGCTTGCACCCTCTCTCCAACGCTATCCCTGACACCCTCAGCTCTCTCCTGTCCTTCCATGGTTCCTGGTGTTCTTTACTTTGTTGTTGTTGTTTTTCCTCCTTAAATAATTCTTTTAGCAGTTCTCATACTTGCCTGTGTTTTCTTGACCAACACTGCTAGGAAAGCAACATTTGAAAACTTCACTATGGTCTCCAACCTTCTGCCTTATCTTTGATATTTTGCACACTGAGTTAAAATATTGCTACATTTGTGGCCTGGGATCGTCTCTGCTAATTCCATATGAAGTCCCATTGCCAAAGAACTCTTCGAACTCCCCTAGTGAATTTGCTTGGTGAGCGGTTCTGGACTTGGCGTTTTAATCTCTCCATCAGGATCAATGTGATCCCGCGCTAACGCCAAGGTCAAACGGGATAAGCAGTTGAACTTTCTCCCTGGTTTTGCGTGGCGTTGAAACTTGTAACCTTTCTAGGCTTGGTTTCTGCTTTGGAGAGGACTCTGAAGTCCAAGCAGATGTTTCTTTCTTTCTTTCTTTCTTTCTTTCTTTCTTTCTTTCTTTCTTTCTTTCTTTCTTTCTTTCTTAAAAAAACCTCTTTTTCATTTCACAAGGCAGAGTGTCAAAGAAGAAACTGGGGTAGATGAGGCAGGGGGCGGGGCAAAGATCACTGTCTTCACTAACATTGCAAAACGTGAGCTTTTTTGTTTGTTTTATTCTTATTTTCTGCCAATTAGGCTGCTGAGAAGGAATCTAGAGATTTCCTTCAAGTATGTGCGTGTGTGTGTAAATATGTATCTATCCGTGGCTATAGAACTTGAAGAGCATCCAGCACAGCAGCTGCCTAGATCCCTTTAGATTGGGGACAAATAAAACCTTTAAGCAGCCAGCTGCCACATTTTAGGGCTTTTCTATCTGATACTGTCAATGTGAATGGGCCCCTTCTTCCAAAAACTACTCAGTTTGGTTTTTGTTATTATAACATATGAGTAAAACGGTAGCCAAGAGGCTCCTCTTCTAATGCTCTCCTGCCTCTTCTTAGATGAAAGATCATGCTCACATGATCTTTAACTATATAGGTGACATTTATAGACAACTTCATGGTTCTGTCATTTCACACGGCCCACTAACGAGCCCCGTAAAACACTCGATCTTTAGTAACCTCAACTGTTTTGGCCTTCAGCTTTCAAATGGCGTGTGGACAACCTGTCGGATAGCCAGTGACGTTTGAGGGGAGAGTTCTCTGGGTTTGTCTGAATATGCTTGTCTCTGCCTGGAGACATACCTTAAAGAACAACCACTTGTTCACGTTCTCTATAAACCTATGGGCAATAGTAAATAATTCTTTCTCAAATTGCTTGGGCATAAGCATAACCCTGAAAGCAAAGGACACATTCACACACATTTCGTGGTTGGAAGGGGGTCCTTGCTGTGACACTGCCAAGAGTTGCTGGCTATTATAGCCAAGATGCACCTGAAATGCCAACCGTGTGATGCTCATGTGGAAAGAAAGACAAAACCCCAGTGACATTCCGTGCCTGTCAGAGTATCTGATAAGTCCCTCACTTATTATTATTACTTACTAATAAGTGATTTTTTCCCCCACACCACCAAATTTGAGGGAAAACGTAAGTTTAAATTCTACCCATCACCTTTGTTTTGTCCTCCTCTGGCATCCAACATTAATTTTCCATTCTTTAGGCATTAGGCGGGGAACATTTATGAATCCTTGACTTATCAGATGCTATGACAGGGACTGGCTGTCAGTGGGGTTTCGCCTTTGTTTGCACAGTGGTATCACACTGTAGGCATCGAAGGTGTCCTGTTAGCAAGGCTTGCAAATCCCAGGCTTCTTGCAGAATTGCTCTGAAAGAGAATGACACTGGTTCCCTTTTAAAAAGAGCTCCAGGTGATTCTGATGGAACAAGGTTGAGAACCACAGGAGCAGGATGCTTTAGGGGTTGCTACCTCTGTTAGACATTTGGATGAGAATAGATAGAGCTCTCAGTTGCCCAAAGAATAGCAAAACAAAAGCTTAGTCATTCTCTTTTCAGTATGCTTTAAACTGTGTAGTTTGTAAGATGGGAGTTTTAAATGAAACTAAGATCAAAAGAAACCTGTGCTTTATTCTTCATAAAAAATGAATAACCTTGCTCAACCTGGATGTAGGGGGGAGGGCCTTGGACTTCCCTCAGGGCAGGGTGCCTTGCCCCCTTATCTTAGTTAAGGGAGCCACCTTAGGGTTGGCAAGAGACTTGAACTTAGAGTGGCTCCCAGGAGCCCAAGGCGATGTCCCCAGTTAGTCCCTTGGGAAGCTGAGGATAGGGAACCTGAAATGACCCTATCCTATAGCAATACTGACGAATATCTTTCATATCACCATAGAACCTTCATCTGGTGATGGAT
>NW_026067959.1:8133513-8446833 GCF_014885135.2 Alexandromys fortis | reverse complement strand
TTTTTTTTTTTTTTTTTTTTTTTTTGGACAAGAGGAATTTAGGTCAGTGATCAGAAATGCCTAAAGACTTAGCTCAGAGGTTGACCCCAGTGGAAGAATTTAGATTGAAGGGAGATAGAAGAGAATTTTGTAATGAGAAGTAGTTCACTGATTTTTCTAGATATTTTCATAGAAAGTGAAGCAAAATTTTAATTATGAAAATCCACAAATTCCTTATCTAAACTCTGTGTTAGGTAAAGCTGTAATAACTAGTAACTATCCAATGTTACTATTTCTTAACAAGGATCTTAGTCTGTTGATATGGAATCTACTTCTATTTTGATCATTTTTATACTTTTGACTATTTATTTTTACATTGACAATATTAGTATTTTTTGGTGATAGTTCGAAATTGTGTTTTATTAACTTGAATTATAAACTTTTGAAGGTGGTTTCATGTTTTGCAATTGTTCTTACTTTGCAATGTACTGGAACCATGGTAAAGTCTTCTCGAATGACTTTTAAATGGAAGGAAGGAATGAAAGAGTGGCTCTTTGCTCTTTGGAAAATTAGCTAAGCAGATATTAGTTGAACACAATTTTCTTTTTTTATTATTTATTTATTTATTAAAGATTTCTGTCTCCTCCCCGTCACTGCCTCCCATTTCCCTCCCCCTCCCCCAATTCACTCCCCCTCTCTCATCAGCCCAAAGAGCAGTCAGGGTTCCTTGCCTTGTGGGGAATCCAAGGACCTCCCACCTCCTTCCAGGTCTAGTAAGGTGAGCATCCAAACAGCCTAGGCTCCCACACAGCTAGTACACGCAGTAGGATCAAAACCGAGTGCCATTGAACACAATTTTCACAAGGCCGAAAATGAAATGCTGATTTGCTACCCTGTTGCTCTAAGTTCAGAAAGTCAAGATACAGAACGAGACCATGAGCAGAACAAGTAAGAGGTTTTGGTAGTCCCTGGGCTAGCTTTAAGTTCAAACTTCACAGTCTTTGTCTGAATATGCATTACAGTTATAGTCTGGTACCAAAACTTAAGGTCTAGACTCTAACATTCTCAGTTTAAATCCCACCTCAGCTATTCACGAGCATCATGGTCTTGAATGCGATACCTAGTTTTCTTCCAGAACCCATTTTATATGTGTAAATGATGGGTTTCATTAAACGGATCTAGGCCTATGGAGAGATTTTTGAGAAGATACTACACAGTACATCTGTTAGGAAACTAATTTTTTTTACCTAGCCATTAGCATAGATTTCTGCGAAGTGTTTAATAGAGCTGTTGTTTATTCATGTTTTAGGTACACTCAGTCTACATCTTCTTGGCCCACAATAAGTTATCAGAAGACTAAAAGACAAGATGCAAAGTGGGGACTATCTAAAGCTTCTTGGTTTGGTGAGAGATAACATGATATGGTCCAATGAGCGAGGGATTCGCATCCCGAGTTGGGGGTTTAAATTCTAGCCCAGACATGGATGGCCTTCTGTTTTTTAATCTGGCAAATGTGGATCCTAATTCTCTATTGGCTCACCTCTCCCAAACTTGGTGAAAAGTAACAGTGGTAGAAACCGTGAAAAAAGCAATTCCTAAATTGTAAAAGGCTGTCCCACATGACTATGAAAAATAGAGAGAATTGTTTTATTCATTTGCTAGGAATTTTTGGATCAGAGTGGCAGGGGTCTAACCATTCAGATGCAGGCCAAGAGCAGCGAGTGTACAGGTACTACCATGAGAAGAAGGTCCCTTAGCAATAAACAGTCAGTTTTGAGAAAAAGATGACGCTCAGGAGCATTTTTGGATGGACAAAATGACAAAGGCCAAAAGGAATATCGTGAATTCATAAGTGACATCAGAGTTCTCATTTGAGAATCAGGGATTGAGCAAATTATTGCTGCTTTCTCTGAAGGTAGTTGCCTACCTTGGGGCTGGTGTTTTTATAAAGCAAACCCAGAGCATTTCGATTCTGTTTGCTTTTGTTTAGGTTTGTTTTTTCCGTTGTCTCGCCCTGAATCTAAAGAGAGTCTGCACATAATAGGAATGGCATGGAGCTATTTAAAAAAAAAAAAAAAAAAAAAAGTGACCAGAGGAGGAGCTAGCGTTGAAGAGCAGTCAGCACAGAAATAAACAGTATCTACTTTCATACTTGAGTTTAGTAACAGACAGATGCGTAGAAAGCTTCCCACCCTTTGCTGCCCCCGGTCACCCCCAGACGCTATGCATGCACACCTATCGACACATGTGTGTCCAGTGCCAGCAACGTTCCCTTTTCTCCCAGCGTGCAGGTTTGGATCCGCTTTCTTTCTGGAAATGCATCAAAGTCAGGCTCCAGCCTGTGGTCTACAGCGCAGGAGAGTTTAGTCATAGCTTGATCCAACTTCTGAACAACGGTATTAAGCTTATGATTTCTGAAATGTTTATGTTAGCCCTGGCCACGCTGTTTACTGCGATTGTTGACACTCACACTGTGCCGTCCAGATGAGAGAACACGATCAGCAACCAAGATTGTTTTGTGTTGTAAGTTCTCCTTTGCAGATGTCCTTAAGCTAATGAAAGCCAGAGAGTGTATTTCTTTCTCTAATCACATGATCAGGGAGCCAAGGTTGTTAGGGACTTGCAGCAAAGCTTTATTTCCCAAGGTTAGCAAGTTAAGCAGAGAAAACAGCGTGCGGCATCCTTAGGCATTGCCTTAGTGAACGAATTATGCGGTAGCTTGCTTTCTTGAGTGTGTTCCTAAGAGTCTCCTCAATGCGTGTATATAGGAAAACACTGCATTTTAGCAGCGTTTGCTTTGCTAATTTTTTTTAAACTCTGAGGATAATAATTGCTTTTGGTATGTGAAGCAAGTACTGAATTCAAGTAGTTTTCAATCAGAGGGAGACATGTTGCTTTATTTTCATACTTTTGGCTCTGGTAGACATGGTTTGGAGCATACACTGCTGGTCTTAGAAACATGCATAGAAAGAACCTTGCTTCATTTCCCCTTTTGGCTTTCATTTGTTTAATATTCTACTAATGGACAAGTTGGGCCAACTAAAGAGACAAAAAAAGAGGCAAGTTAAGACAAGGGTGATTTTAATTAACTAACTCTTTTGAAAGCTGCTGAAATCGGCCCCTTGCATTGGCTCCACTTTGCCATTAGAACCAGACAGGGCCTTACAAACCATGAACTTTCTTTTGACACAAGATTTCCGAAAGTGAGTTCTTAACAGAAGAAACAATGTGTTTACAAGGCTATTGTTACTGCCCCAGAGAGATAGGTAGAGTGTTTCATCTTTCCTTGAAACCTTAAACCAGAGTGTCAGAGGACCACATGGGCCCTAGTCCCTGATGGAAGACAAGATTACAATGGGATCTTGCTACAGAAAACAAAAACAAATTTTCAATCTTCATTCCATGGAATTATTGCTTCATACCAGGACGATAAGAACACACAGCAAGTTGAACTGCAGATTGAGCCCCACTATAAGGGGACTTGGAGCATGCAAAGTATGGGTTTTCTTTAACCTTTGCTTGAATCAAAGACTACGGTGGATGTAACCACAACTTTTTGATTCTTCTTTGCATATTATTGTAAAAACATAGATAAGTCTTTTGTGTTGACCATACTTAATACATCTAGTTAAGTATTTTTTCTCTAAAACTTTTTGTGTTTTAATTTTTAAGATAAATAATTTTCTCCCTGGCATATAATATGATAAATTCTTTGAGAAATTGTATTTACTTGTCCTGTCATTGGGGTCAGTGTCCTCCAGTGTAAGTGTCTTTATTGGTGAGATTCTTTTAAGGCGCTTACTTGTTACATGTGTGCTTGTTACATGACTGGAAGAGTGTAAGACTTTTTCACATCTGTGGCAAAGGACGAGTGATTTGCTCTTGTTCTCTTTCCTCTTCTTTTTAGCATCCCAAATTCCTCCCTCCCTCCCTCCCTCCCTCCCTCCCTCCCTCCCTCCCTCCCTCCCTCTCTCCGTCCCTCCCTCTCTCCCTTCCTTTCTTCCTCCCTCCTTTTAGTATTTGAGATTAAATCTAGGGGTTTTCTACATGTTAAGTAAGCGCTCTGCCACTGGGCTATACCCCCAATGTTTCTTTGTGGTAGGTAAAATGTTTTTACGATGTCTATAGATGCAGAAACTGGCTCCATAGGTTTTGTGGTTTTTTTCTTTTTTCTTTTTTTCATTTAAAGTGGAACTTACTTGCTAAATAATGGAGCTGGGTCTTTATCCAAGTTCTATTTGTGGATGTCTCTTTCCCTTGTTCTAATTAGAAAGCAGTGATAAGACAGCTCTCATGTAAACTCCAAATGCTGTAGCTTGAAATGTGCCGATCAACTTTTTGGACTGAAAAAAGTGTTTCCATTCTAGATGCTCTGTCTCTAAATCCCCATATTTGCAAACTTTTGCTTTCAATTTGATGTTTTCAGTCAGCAAAATACTTATGCAGATAATTTGGAAGGGTTTTCAAAGAAAAATGAGCCTTAAGGCATAACCTCAAATATATATACATATATATGTATACATGTATATGTATACATATATATTTAATAAAATTTATCACTTGATATACATATTTGGTATGAATATGTGAAATGTATAAGTATTCACAATAAATGTTATCATATATGCTGTTTTTTAACTTTAATTAATTAAACTCATTAAGAGTGACCACTTTTCAGCGAGACTGGTTTTAAACCAGGCTTTTTCAGACCCAGGCCAGCTGGCCTTGGTGAGTTCCCGATAGAACATCCCCATTGTCTCAGTGTGTGGGTGCACCCCTCGCGGTCCTGAGTTCCTTGCTCTTGCTCTCTCTCCTTCTGCTCCTGATTTGGACCTTGAGATTCGGTGCTCCAATGTGGGTCTCTGTCTCTGTCTCCTTTCATCGCCTGATGAAGGTTAATGTTCAGGAGGATGCCTATACTACTGAGACCTCAAGAACAATGGCAATGGGTTTTTGATCCTACTGCACCTATTGGTTTTGTGGGAGCCTAGGCAGTTTGGATGCTCACCTTACTAGACCTGGATGGAGGTGGGTGGTCCTTGGACTTCCCACAGGGCAGGGAACCCTGACTGCTCTTTGGGCTGACGAGGGAGGGGGACTTGATTGGGGAAGGGGGAGGGAAAGGGGAGGCGGCGGTGGAGAAGAGACAGAAATATTTAATAAATAAATAAAAAAATAACAAAAAAGAGTGACCACTTTTGTTACTGTTTAATTTTTATATAAGTTATTTTCCCTGAAATATTTTATGGTTTTAATCATGGGAAATCTTTACAGTTGTCTTGAATCTGATGAGTTCTGTATTTTTAGACCCCTGTGTCTCATTGTCATTCAGGAGGCTGTGGCTTTTTGCATCTATCAAGGGATAGCACTGTAACTGCATCATGATGTTTGCATCATTGGAGGAGGTTTGAACTGTTGCCATAATATATGCACAATCAAGTTAATAGCCACAGAAAATGCATCACAGGACAATATGGTTTCAAAAGCAGAGTCTTGCACCCTTTTATTCTTCTTTTTTTTTTCTTAAAAAAAAAGCAAAAATCAGAATCACTACCTGAATTCTTGGAAGTTAAGCAAGCACATACCCAAAGAGGAAACATGTACCAGAGAAACTCGAGCATCAGTTAGATAAAAACATAACGTTCTCAACATTCAAAACAAGTAGCACATTGCAGCAAGGCATCAAGGAAATGCCAACTCCATATAACAAAATGCTTCAGATTCCAGAGGAAATCCACTTTGGTTATTGTAATATAAAATCACATATTTATCTGCTGTTAATAACCAAGTCTTACATTCCATGCTAAGGAACAAAGCCCTTCATTTTCTTGTTGAAATGTTGGAATGATTTTTTTTGGGGGGGCCACTTAAAATGAAAACAAAAAGTGCCTCTCAGTAACACAATGATGAGCCGCTGCTTTCACTCCCTGCAGGCTCCCTGTTAATGCTCAGTATTACCTGTTCCTCTGGACCTCATCGTTCTGGGAGGAGAGCCTGGCTCCCGGGCCAAACTTCCTAGAGGAACACTAGGTCCTACTCTTTGCAAGTAGAGTTCCATTTAGTCCTGGCAGCACAAAGCTTTCTGGTTCAAAGAAAAGACTCTTCTAAGACTTCTTGGACACCGAGTAACTCTTACAAAACAACATTTTGATGAATTAAGTGTAAATGAATCAGAAACATATGGATTAAATTTCCTTTGAAATATGCATGCCTTTTCTGAATTAGGGGGTAAAATGTTTGGCAAAATGTATTTTGCTAAACCCAAAATACTGTAAGAATGCTCGATATTTTCCTGGACCCTCAAATTATACTGGAGTCTATTTTCTTTAATAATTAATTCATGTTTAGACTTAATGCCATTAAAATAACAATAAAAGAAAATAACTTTAGTGTGATCTCTAGTTACTTCCCTGGATATGTGCTTTCTTGAGTAATTGATAAAACCCCTCAGAAGTCTGGGTCCAACTTTCTATTCATATTTCCTTCCGGTAGAAGAAACCCATTCTGTGTCTCTGTCACTAATTGTGCAATCTCAGTTTCACATCTTATTCAAACTTAAAAGTACTATGTAAACTGTCTAGAAATTTCTCCCATACTGTAGTCATTTGGAAGTGCATAGATCAGACAGGCTTTGGAACACACGGAAGAGGGAGCCATCAGCTCCCAAGTTTGTCGAGATGACTTAGTGAGGTGTCACTTGCACCCACTCTGGTTCAGTCAAGATGTCCGCTCCCATCTGCCCCCCCACGGCCACACAGAAGAAGAGGAAGCCAACACAGCTGATGTGACTAAGTTTCAGGATCCCCTTTCCACCTTTGACTTAATCTGTCTCTTTGCAGCAGTTTGTGCTGGGCGGGGACAGAAACACGGATGGGGACTTAGTGCACTCGCTCTGTTGTGTGCACGCACTACTAGGCCTCGTCCTAGAATGAAAGCACAGAGTTCTAGATTAAGCTCACAAGACTCTCTGGCTTGCTTTGGCTATGCTTTTATCTTTTCTTCTTTAAGCCATAAGCAAACAGGTCTTCTTCGTTTTCTCTTTTGAACCAATCCTCCCTCTCCCTCTGTGCACACTGTTCTCTTAGCTTGGAACATTTGGTACCTACCACCTCCCAGACATCCCTGGCTAATCAAACTTTGCTTGCATGTCCCAGTGCAAATGTTACCACTCCAGAGAGGTCTTTCTTAAGTAGATGGGTTCCTCTTTTTTATGGTTGTTCATCTTAGTACTCAACAAGGAACCTGGAACACACAAGGCAATGAGTAAATATTTACTGAATAAATCAGCAAAACTGAGGGGTTGGGGGGTTTTATCCTCCTTTAGGGTTATAGCAGAAGTAAATTCCATAAAAATAGGAAAATATATATTTAGCTCCTTTGTTTTTTAAAATTTTGATTTACTTTAAGAAATAATGATTTTATCTTAGTGTTTTCCCCAAATATTTAAAGATGCAAAAACTTGGAATTTAGTTATTTATGTATGTTTCTAATCCAGTTTCACAAGATGTTTTTTATTTTATGTATCTGAATTTACAAGTCTGGGACCATATTATCTTGAATGCATGTGCTCTCCCCTGAGAATGCTGAGCAGAATCAGGCATGGTGAACACTTAGGAAGAAAATTTGAATTTGCTCAACAAGTTCTGGAGGTTGATCATTTTTGTGAATGACTAACTTTAAGTTGGTAAACTGGCACTTGGCTGTATTTTCCATAGGAACTTACTCCCATGGGATGCTGTGAGTGCTAGGACAGCAAGAGATTCTCAATTAAACTATCTCAGAAAGCTCTGGAATAAACAATAAAGAACATATTATTTTTTCTCCACAAATTTCTCAGCAGATACCTACACATTGATTTCCTTTGCAATTTAAAAATAGCATAGAGGATGCAACTTCTAGCATTTTTTGCTGGCATATCGAAGCATATTTGACTCTGTGTGTGTGTGTGTGTGTGTGAATGTGTGTACACACACATATTCATCTCTGGGTGTACTGCTGTGCATATCTTATTCAAGTTTATGTGTCTGTGGTCTACATGTGTTTACTTTTGTGTGTGTGTGTGTGTGTGTGTGTGTGTGTGTGTACCTGCATGTGGAAGCCAGAGGTTAACATTGGGTATCTTTTTCAAACTCTCACTACTCTATTTTTGAGGACAAGTTACTTCACACAACCTGGAGCCCACCAATTCAGCTAGACTGGTTGGCCTGCAGGGTCAAGGGCTCCTCCTATCTTTACCTCACCAGTGCTGGGGTTACAAATTCAGGTTGCCACATCTGGCTTCTGTTCTGATAATCTTTGCTCAGATTCTCCTGCTTGCACACGAAGCACTTTATTGACTGAGATATATCCACAGCCCCTTAGCACTTTCTTTTAATAGATTAAAATATAGAACATCAAGGTGGAGTCAGGACTGCAAGGACTAAGTGATCAATAGCACATAGGGAAGAAACAGAGAAAGTGGTCACTGGAATGCTCTAGAATGTGAAGCCTATCTAATGAAATCTCTGCCAGCTCTGATGAGAAGTCTAGGACAAAGCCTGCCCATTGGAGATGTCTTCAAGTACGCTGATGTGCTGGACCTTTGTCACCAATTAGCACAAGGTAGTTGGCTGATATTATACTGAGAAGACTGTGACTTCAATTAAAAAATGAGTCAGATCAGAAGGCATTATCAGGTATCACGTTCTGGCTAGCCACATCCTTAGAGCCAGTGTGCATGTTCTTTCTTGCACTGGGGTCTTAGGGTCCACTTCATACCCATTTTGGCAACAGCTAATACAGGGTGGCATTTGACCTCTCTTCCCATTGATGAACTTGGAGGAGGATGCAAAGAAAGACAAACTGATACTACCATTGTTCATTATCTCTAACTGTGCTCTACCCTTTTCTTCTACCACTGTCCTGTATTTTCTTTGCCTGTATCCCTCATCCCTGGTGATGCAGCTTTGGTGATGGTTCACTCCATCTCTTTCCACCCAGGATTGCTGCACTTGTCCTCAAAAGGCCACGACTCACCAAGGAATACTAAGTGCTCACCTAGATCATGAGAATTAAACAGACCCTCTTTTCTGTACCTAGTGTGTAAGAGCAGTTTCCCTCCCTTGTTGATCAAAATTGACAAACGTGATTATTCTTGCATTAGATCTGTAGGCACAGTTGTGGCTTTTACTTCTCTGACAGTCATCTCTGTTGTGGCTAGGAGAAAACTCCTTTTGAGAACCAAGAGTTCTAAGGCTGCGTAGTCCAGAGGTATAGGGCACAGAAAATGGCTCATTGAATGATGGTAAAGGGTCATTTCTACTTCTAACCCTTGTCATCCATACTCATGAATTCTTTCCAATGAGACACACTGTCTCTGATTTAACATATTTACTTTTTGGTGAATGGTCGCATATGCTTACAGAAGATATCCAGCTGCAATTTCAGCAGGTCTCTGTAGTGTTCTACAAGGTGCACTGCTACAGCATGGCTTGGGATATAAACAGAAGAACTCATCAAGATGGTCCCATTTCTGCAATTCTTTTACTGTAAAGTCAGTTTCCTGCTCAGCTGTCGTGTTTTACACTTGTACATCTATTAAACACATAATCCCAAATTCTCAGATAATAACACTAGCTGAAGAAATGTGTTTAGGAAAGGCCCACAACCAAGATAGTCCCCTAGCTCAAAAGGCATAACCCTGGGTGGCTTCGAACTGGTGATTTCCTCCTGCCTCATCTTCTCCAGCATTTGCCTTCTGGCATGTAATACTGCAACCATCCTCATATTTCTTCAGTAATTCTATAATAAAAAATAGTAGCTTGATAAAGTTTTTGTATAAAATCAAAAATGCATATTCTTGATTTTATTTATTTTATTTGTTCTGATATTCTTATTACACATGAATATAATTTGCTCTAATATTCCTTCTTGGATGGTCCACAACAAGATGTATCTACAAAGTCATCAGGTACAGAAACTGCACCAGAGTTTGTGCTCTAGTGATAGAACACATAATAACATATCACTACTATCCAGGGGTCAACAACTTTCGGCAGGAACTGGAATAGAAGTCAAACACAAAAATGTTATGGACTTCTAATCTTTCTTTTTGGCCCTTAGTCTCCTTTCCATTTCCAGGATATTATTTTTTTGCTATTTTTTTTTTTTTAGAAAATTGGACAAGTAGAATTTTTGCTTGGCTTTCTTAGTGAAGACAGAGTTTACCCAAATGCCAAAATCTTGTGTGAGGATTATTCCAACTAGTAAATAAATGACTTTCAATAGTTTATTCAGGAGCAAGGGAAAAGTCCAACAATTGTTTCAATTCAGTGGATTCATTATTAGGACTGCCTATTTATTATTCGTCTTGAATATGTCCCATACTCTCACAGTGGGCCAGCAATGGTGCGCTGGTCTTAAGGATACAATGTTAACTCAAATCTTTTTTTTATATTCAGTGCTTAAGTATTGTATCTGTCCTTATTGTGCAGCCATCTTAGCCATAGGCCATAGGTCCCTTTGGAAAAGAACTGGGACAATCGCAATAGCACATTCTTTCTGTGGTGGTACTTTGTCTTATCTCTGAGAGACTCAACCACATATTCACGGGCAGCTTTCATTTGTAGAAACTGACTCAGGTTTGGGAATTTATCAAGGAACCATGGCATTTGAATGGGCAACCATCCTTAGACTTATATTTGTTTATTCTTATGAACTTCCTTTGAATGACTATTCTTTTATGGCAAAATTTACATGAACTACACTCCTATTTCAAATCTAAAATTGCCTACATTTTGACAGTATAATCACCACAATTGTAAGGAAAAATAATACACCCCAATCAAAAGGGAAGGACACAAGACTTCCATGATACAAAGAACAAGTAAGCATAATTACCTCCTTATGTCTCAAAACACCTGGTAACCACATCTGTTACCATACTGTTGTCTGGCTTTTGAGAAGCAAAGCATCCAGTAGCCACACCTTTGGTCATATATCCTGTTGTTGGTTCTTGAGAAACAAGAATATGTTTGAACTCTCTGACCTTTAATCAGATGGAACAGATCCAAAACTGTGGGCACTCACATATCTTCTGGCTGATGATGGGATCTCATCTCATTGAGTTTACAATGGAGATTAAATTTCACACATGGTAATTTTGGAAAAGCATAAGATATTACTCCTTGTAATGACCAGTTTATTAATTCATTCTTTAATAATTCCTAGTTGCATCATAGGAGCCATTTGCTAAGGAGAAGGTCATAACATTTTTCCTTTACACTCTCTTATAGTATTATAGCTTCATCATTTCCATTTATTATGACCCATTTTGGAGTTACCTTTGTTTATAGTATGAGTAAAAGGTGGAGACTTCTTATTTTTATTTTGCAATTGTATACTGAAAATGCCAACACAATCTGTTGTGGAATGTCCCTTTGTACTGTGTAAGGATATGCCACTGTGAATGGTTTAGTAAAAAGCTAAGTATCCAATAGCTGGGCAGGATTTGAGGGGCAAAGAGAATTCTGGGAAGAAGAAGGCAGCGTTGACAGCCAGATGCAGAGAAAGCATAGCATGTTGTACATAAAATAACAAGCTGTGAGCCGCATGACAACACATAAATTAATAGAAAAGGGTTAATTTAAGTTGTAAGAGCTAGTTAGAAACAAGCCTAAGCTATCTGCCGAGCTTTCATAATTAATAAGGAGTCTCCATGTGGTTATTTGGGAGCTAGTAGGTGGGACAGGAAAATATGCCTTCAACAAACTCTAGAAAATTTATATTGATAGTTTTACATCTATCTTATACATTTAGAGTCTATCCCTTGATGTGATGCATACAGTCTTGTTTTGTGAAAGTTTAAGTACCTTCAACCGGTATATCTTGCTTATAAAGGGTTTCATCATCTTTATTAGTACCAAAAAACCCCCAAATTCTGTAATGTTATCTCTTCATCAAATCTGATCTACAAAGGAGAGCCAGTATGAATATCTCAATGATAATGACCTTTCTATCAATTTATGTAAATGAATTTTGTTAGTAGTATATACCCTGGGCCTTCTTACAGTGCAGAACCCTTTGACTGATTCTTAGGTCTTACAGAATAAGGTATTCCAATATACCTTTTTCATGTAAGCTTTTAAATCCTTTTCTGTTCCACCAGCTATGGAAATCTAGACAATTCAGCTGTGATTAACATGATTATCCCTTTTTCTGATCTTCTAGGAAAAACCATAGCTAGGAATTGACTCTAACTCCTAGAACTTTTCCATAGTGCTAAGTCCATATCCAGAGGCAGTGTTCCAAAGCCAATTAACACTCAATAAATTTAGTTTTATGATGCAGACTCTTTGATTCAACATTCTTAGAATCCACACAATAGATTCTTGGTTTATTTATTATCTATTTTTATCAGCCCCCTCTACCTTTCTTAGGCTAAGTTTGCCACACTGATGCTGCCTGATATTACACGTTCATGACCTAGCTAGCCTAAAGAAGATGAGAGATGTAGTTATTTCTTCAGACAGTACCTTCTGCAAGTTGGTCTTTTGTTGCTGAAGTCCTGAGTCTCAATAGGAAAAGAGAGGGAATGCTTACATGTTCTGAATTTAAGAGTCATATGGAGGAACCATATCTTCAGAAGCATCTACATAGATGTTCCCATTTCATACATCCAGGTCTCAAGTATCCTCAAATCAGGAGTAGTAATGTTAGCATAGCAAACTTGTTTCCGCTAGACATTAAATTTTCTTCAAAGTAAGAGATTTCATCACTGAATTCTGAGCTAGAGTGTTAGCTTTTCTTGTTTTCTCATCACAGGAGAAAAGAAATAAGTACCATTTTACAAGATGCTAATGAGACCCTATAGATTCCATATTTAAATTCCATATTTAATTTTGTAGCTACTTTTCAATTTATTAAATCCTAATAGAGTCGACGGAATTTAACAACTGATAGTCAGTTTCACTAATTTTGCACATAATTTAGAACTCAGGACCTTTGGAAGAAAAGGCAGTGTTCTTAACCTCTGAGCCATTTCTCCAGCCCTGAGCTGAGAACTCTTACATCTTGAATATCATGCAACAGGAAGTGATCTGAAACACTAGGCATGACTTGAGCATATATGAGACCTTAAAGTCCACCTCTGAAGCCATACACTTCCTCCAACAAGACCACACTTACTGGAACAAGGCCACACTTCCTAATAGTGTCATTCCCTTTGAAGGCCATTTTCTTTCAAACAGCCACAGTAGGCTTGTAACTAACTGTATTCCTTGGGTCCCAGCAAAGCATATTTTTCTTGAAATGGGATGTGAAGTCACATCTTGTGGTCTTCCATCCCTTGTGGTTTAATATCTATGGAATACACATATATCTTGCACTTAAGAAATTCCAGTTTCATTAGTTCTACTCTTTGGTGCAACAGAAAGACTGTTTAGCAGGTCCAACAATAACTATGATTATTATTAGCACAACCTAGAACAATTTATATAATGGTACAGTTTTTAGGAGTAATTGGATGCTTTATGCTTATAGCAAAGTTCTTTTTTTCTATTCGAAATATAAATAAAGCTATTTCTTTTCCCTAGTTGAGAACACAATGTTGAGGGGCCTCTAGGTTTATCTGTCGCATTGTCTTTTAAGTCAGTTGTTCCCAGTAGGTTTCTTCTGCTCAGTTTTATTGCCTTGTCCCCTCAGTGCTGGATCAACTGTTCTTTTTTGTTCAATATTCTCCTCTTTTTTCTGACTTTGCAGAGAGAAATAACTATTGCCAGGTTGTTATTTGGGGGAGAGCTTAGAATATTCCACTTGGAAAACTGTTGAGACAAGGATAGGAAGCCCAACTCAATCAACTTTTTCTGGGAATCATCATAGAACTTTCTCCTGGCTAACTGAGCAGACATTCCTGAACATTTTGCTTCTCCTTCCTATTCTTGTGCTAATTAAGAACTTATTTAATTTGATATATATATACATATATATATGAATTTTGAGCTTCAAAATTCATTCTTATATCACTACTTTTGAGCCAGCTGTGAAGCATTTTTGGAAAAAAAATGAAAAGAAACTTAATTAGCAATTTAATTCACGAATTTCTTTTACCAAAACCTCTGATTTTTGGGCCTTTACATCAGTGGCATTTTTTTTTATTTTGCATGTGAATCGAAAAGAGGTGCATAGGGAAATGGGGCACGATTTTGAATTTGGATAGTGGGGTAAGTGAGTATTATAATATTTTGTTTTTCTCTTTGTATATGGCTGTTTTCCAAGGCAATAAAAATAATGATTCCATAGCCAGGGGCAGAGTTTGACACCAAAACAAGCATCATAAATGCAGGCAGGAATTTTGAAATGGGAACTGAAAGAAACAAATGGCACTGAATTAGAAGAGGCAGTGTGCAAGTGTGCATGGGTGTCATCAACTTCCAGTCCCTGGTCTGCCTTTCAGAACGTCTCCTTAGAGAACAGGCATTCTAACAGCTTTAGGACATTGGGACCTCTGCATCCTTTTGTTTATTTTCAGTTAAAATTCATGTCAACATAATTATTGTCTTGCCTTCAAATTGCTTCTAAAATAATTAGGAACATGAGTCATTACTTTTCCTTCAACCCTGTAAGAAAAGACTGATATATTTTAGTCTTAAGCTCAATAACACAATGAAGACTTCAGGTCCATGCCAGAGGACTTGTAGGCAAATTTGATCAATAATACTAACTGCTATCTTTTCCTCCTTTCAAATCATCACAATGCTTTTTAGAACTCTGATTTTATTTTCATGACTTTTTTTTCCTAATTTTTGTTTAGCAGATGTGCTTTTAAGTTATTCAGTATAATTTTAGGTACAAGATGGGAGTTATTAACTAAGTAGCTTTGGTTAACTAGAGAAATGTGGATTTAACTCATGTTTAAAAAGTCTTTATTTAGATCTTGTGCAAAAATATCACACACACACACACTTATTTAAACTCTAACATCACCATTAATATGATGCTTTTGAATATTTTCTTTTTTATCTTTCTTTCTCTTTTTTTTGTTTGTTGTTTTTTTTTTTTAAGACAGGGTTTCTCTGTGCAACATTCTCTGCAACAGATTCATGTCTGCAAGGCAAAGTAGACCTTTCGCTGTATAGAATTTTTTTCTATCTTCCTCATAAATAAAGAGAACAGCTTAAAACATAGGATTTTCATCTGTAGATTAGAGTTTCAAGACTTAAGAAACTTTCAGAGCTTTTGTTGCTGCCACAGTCTTGTAATTGTCTGGCAAATCTACCGTATTTATCTTAGTATCTGTACACTTAAAGCTACACTCTGTATAGCACCTGTGGGAACTGCTGCTCTTCCCTCCAGCTCTTTAGATCCCTGGAGGCCTCCTCTTCTGTGAAGGAGGGGTGGATCTGGGGAGAGGAGGGAGGAGTGGTGGGGTGACGGTGGGACTTGGAAGAGCAGAAGAAGGGAAACTGCTGTCTGGATGTAATATATGAGAGAAGAGTAAACAAAAACCAAAAACAAAAAAGTAAAGAAAAACCAACTGGGCACCTCCATCAACAAAAAAAAAAAAAAAAAACAAAAAACAAAAAAAAAAAAAACAAAAAACAAAACAAGACAGAAACAAAAAACCCAAAGCCATCACCTCTGAGGATATGAAGTTATCTGAGTGAACATTTTTATCATCCAACCATGCTTTTACAAAGATAACATATGCTTTGCTAAATTCTGAGTTTTCTCCAGAAAACCTTCATATAGTATTTGATGAATTAATAATTTATTGATTACTATTCTGTCTCTCCCTATTTTTATATACTTGAAGACTATAAAGGACTTTCCTAAAGGGAAAAGATGTGCGATTTCTTTTTTCATTTTTGTACAATGTAAATTTTGGGGAAAGGTACTATAACTTCCCCTTTTCATACTTTCTCGTTCATTCTTTTCTTATAATAAAAATACTTGATTCTGTATAGGACTAGAGAGCCGAAGGTTGGGCAGTAGTTAGAATATTTTGAAAAATATTTATTTTGTTTTTCTAGAATCTATGAGGTATTTTATGAGTTATTTTATCATTGAACAGAAGAGCAGAGGCACTTCACACATATTGCCTTGTTGAGTTACACAGTGCATAGCTTTTACCACCAGTGTTTGGGAGCTTATTGATTTCATGTAAAGTAGTTGTAAATAAGAAGTAGTGTTTTTAAGAAAATAAAATGAATGTAGTAAAAAGAATGGAACTGCTCATTTAATTTCTATTTCTTTAAATATTTTTTTTAATTTATAGATACAACCCATGTATGTACAAGTAAGCTATTTCCAATACACATTTCTTAACCTTTTAAAGGAATTATTAGTTAAGAAAGTAAAAGACTAACAGAAACATCACGTTTTTAATGCCTCTGCAATAATGCTAGTACAAAGAGGGGTTTAATGCCTATCGCAAACATATAAGTTTTAGAAACGGTGGTATTGCAATGAAACATGAATATGTCTCCATGTTTTAGAAAAGCCCCATCTAATAGAACACGAATACATCTCGATAGAAATAGTAATGAACTGGACTGTACTCTCAGATATAAGAAAATTTTAAAAATTAACATTTTATGACTTTAGCAGATAGAAATTTATGATTAACAGTGGCTGACATGTTTAAATAAAAAATTCTAGATAAAGATTTATTCTTACTGGTTTCCTTGGTAACATCCAATACTACCACTTAATGGCGCTTACTCTTAGGTGCTGATTCTCTCATTAAACTTAACTTGAATCATCCTAACAAACCATACTGGATTTGTCCTCACTTCCCTTATTTCAATTGCTGTCCCGTGAACTCGATTATGTTTTGTGATTTGTAAGTTGTTTCTTCTTAGTATAAAATTGATTGTACAATCTAATTTACATGAAACCTTGCATTTATTTGAAAATATTTTCTAATCTCCTTTTCTGCTTAGTAAGATGTCTCTGTAAATATTTATGAGTTTGCCCTTTAAAACCAAACAAAGAAGAACTTTTAAAATTCAAGGCAAAACACAACAAAAGAAACAAATTAGGAAAGGATTTTTTTTTCTTGGCAAAAGTTTCCTTTGTGAATTTTTGGCTTAGAGTGCTATTGAAAATTGCAACATATTGTTCTGGTGGTGCAGGGCTTCCCTCTTCCTCCCTGCAATGTACTTCCGGGTGCTGGTTCTGATCTCTGATTATTTTTGTGCAATGATGACAGGATGTCTTTATGTTGATCAACCAGTTTAGTCCAAACAGCAACAATCAAAACCCGTTCCTACACAAGCAGTGGCAGTTTGGGGAACAGTTCATTTTCAAGGCTATCAATCTAATTGACTTGTTTGATATTACATCCAAATTTCTCATAGTTTCACTTTGTCTCATTTCCATTACTCCTGACAGTATTGGTTATTAACCTGTTACAGGAAATGATAGTTCATCAATGTTGGAAGCAGACAGAGTCTACTCCACGTATCATCCATTCGCGTTCCTAGTTTTCTCTAAACTTGATATCCACAAATGCTCTTATACATGATGCTACAATATCCTGATAGCTTTTTGCAAAAGACACGTCTAATGACTGATTTTACTGAAGCAGTATGTTATTTTTATATATCTATCACATTTAGAAAAGGCTTGGAGTTTTGCTGACATGTCATGTTTAGCTGTTCTGGTTGGAATGTATTCTGTAAAAGGCTACATGTTGCCAGTGTGGCTTTTGATGGGGGAGAGTCTGATGGTGGGTGATTATGGCATGAGGGTAAGTCTTGCTTTCACCAGGGTGTGAGTTCTCAGTGGAGGGGGCTAGTAATCAGAAGAGCAATCTGACCCCCTTTGTCCCGTTCTTTTGTTCATGTTTTTACTTCTACTTTTCTGGTTTCCCTAGTAGCTAAATAGGCACTGTCCTGTTGAACTCCCTAGTTTCCAGAACCATGAGTCCAAATAAACACCTTTTCTTTATAGATTATCCGGTATAGGTATTTTATTATGTAGCAGTTGTTTTGGCCCGCTAAAGGTGTAGGTTGAAAGGGCTAGATGAGGGGAGTTATTACACAGGAATGGGTATGGAAGTCATCTTTAATGGGTTGTGTTTATATAGTTTATATATGAAAGATCAGGGGCCACAGTGATGCTGTTACTATAATACCCAAACTTTCAGCATGGGAAACATGTTTTTATGTCTAAGGATTGATATACAGGCCTCTAACATTTTTGAGGTTTTCTTACTCCATAAAGAAAATTCTGTACAAATAAAATTACTGAGCATAAGACACTGTCTTAGGGTTTCTATTACTGTAAAGAGACACCATGACCACAGCAACTCTTATGAAGGAAAAAACATTTAATTGGGGTGGCTTTACAATTTCAGAAGTTCATTCCATTATTATTATTATTGTATGACATGGTGTTATGCAGGTGGCATGGTGTTGGAGCTGAGAGTCCCACATCTTGATAGGCAGGCAATAGAAAATGGTCTAAGACACTGAATGGTTTGTTGAGCACATATTAAACCTCAAAGCCCGCCTCCACAATGAGCACAATGGACACTGCCTCCAACAAGTCCACACATCCTAATGTGTCACTCTCTTTGGAGACCACCACGCTCTTTTTTTTTTTTTTTTTTTTTTTTTTTGTTTTTCGAGACAGGGTTTCCCTGTAGGCTTCATGGTTTAGTAGCATCCTATGGAATTCTCTGCAGCCGGTGCTGGGATTAAATTGTGAGCTGCTTGATGTGAGTGTGGGGAGCCAAACCTAGGTCGTCTACAAGAGCAGTAACTGCATCCTTTTTCTTTTTGGTTTTTCAAGACAGGGTTTCTCTGTAGCTTTGGAGCCTGTCTTGGAACTAGCTGTTGTAGATCAGGCCGGCCTCGAACCTACAGATATCTGCTTACCTCTGCCTCCAGAGCGCTGAGATTTAAGGTGTGCGCCACCACTGCCCAGCTAGTAANGAAATTAAGTAACATAACAATTTAATATTTAATATACTTAAAACAATTCTGAATACTGCAATCATTTTGTATAGTTTTGTTCTGTTGGGATATAAACATAAGATATAGATGCATGCACACATATATGATGCATACATACATAAATGCATTATATATATTTACATATATACTTGCATACACACACAAATGAAAATGAGGACATATCTGCTCCTTGGTATGTCTTATTGTGGACATGAGCCCGAGTTCATCCAGAGTTGTCTGGAAGGGTCTAGACTTAAGAGGGCCAGAAGAATAGACAGGGCCATAAGGGGAGAAAGGTGACGGGGGGGGGGGAGGCGAGAGGAAGAGAAGAGAGAGGAGAGTGGAGAGAGGGCAAATGAAGAGAGGAGCCAAGGACCAAGAGAGTAGGAGAGGAGAAGAACCAAGAGGTCGAGAGAGCATGCCTGAAATGGCTGGAATATATAGGAATCAGAAGCTGGGGGGGGGGTGCGGGGGCACAGCCCCAGGGCTAGAGAGGTTTAGGGAGAGGGTGGGTGAGAAGTGCTTGGTGGAGCCACAAGTACTGAGCCTTGGATATAGTGTATCACATATGCACACACACACACACACACACACACACACACTTTTTTCCTATTCTCACTGCAGTCTTCTGAGTTCCCACTTTCTGTTATGCTTTGGGCTGCTTAGTGACACTCCTGTTTGATTTAATAAAATTTCGGGTTTGCTATCACTGCCTTGTTTGCTTCGAAGCTTTAGTCTCTTTCCACATTCCCTCATACCCACAGTCTGCACAGTGGTTCGGGCATGTCTGCTGCCTCACAAAAGCCCCTGCCCCCTCCACTTGCTGTCCCATCTCTTCCTAGATCTATCCATCTGTGTTAATGGAGTGGTTGGAGAGGGACCGTTTCTTCTTACGGGGTGTGCTTGTCAGTATCATTTTCCTTCCCCTGGTAGCTTGTGATTGCTTTGGACTCTTCTATCATGTGTATATGGCTGAATGCCAAGGGGGTAGTGATAACCCCACCTCCACTAAAGAGAAACTCAGTTATGTGAGCACTTTCTAATTTAGTCATACTTCTTTACCATACTGTGCTTATAACTCAGGTACTTCTATTCTTACCAGTAGAGAAAGCTAACAGACTTCAGGACAATCTAACCGTCCTTCTGGGGCTTGCAGATGTAGATATACACCAGCCGCCTGTACCTAGCAGCACTGGGAGATAGTAGCTTTCCCCTAAGGATTATTATATCTGCTCTAATGTCTGCATTATTTGACTTGGGAGCAGATGTCAATCAACATTTTGCCCCTGTGGAACCTTAAGAGAGATAAGCACCAGGGAAAGAAAATTTTTCTTCTAGGAAGTCATCACTTAAGCAAAACACAGGAATGTATTTAAGTATTCAATCCACCGTATTCTATTACTGTCCTTTCTCTGCTCCGCACCCCGCCATCTCAGACATGATTATTTTTATTTCAAATTGAACTTCTCAGAACTCTCTAATTTTTGTCTCCAATCCCTGATGAATTCTGCTTTTGCCAGATTTCTGTAAGGTAGACAAGGATCAGTTCTAAATGAATAAGGTCTATAAAATTGGTCTCGGACTTTTTTATTGCCTCTTTTAAGCCAAATTACTTGGAGTTGCAAAGACTTATTAAGATATGGAAAATATTACTAAATTTGTATGTCAGAGCCATCGCTGATGATGTAGGACTTATGAATGACACAAGTCTCTTCAACCATTTCTATGTTCTTTGCTTCCCCCGAGTAAAATCTTCAGAGAGGACAGAAAGGGAGAAATACACCAAAGTATATGTAAACTTGATTCCAATGGTGAGAACTTGTTTTCACAAGCTAGAACCAAGTGGGGTTTTCTGCATGGAGTTTCCAATTCTTTCTTTACTGTTTATCATGGCAGAAGAAACAAAATCTAGGTAACCTGAGGGGAGGGATCACAAGCCCAGCTGCAAATAAAGGTGTCCTGCAGAAGAATCCAACAGACCAGAGCACATTCGAGCAGTTAACTGAACAAGTCCACGGCTGCTGATACTCAAGAGCAGTAGAGCACTTTGACACCAAAAGCCAGGACTAGCAGCAGGTGGAACAGGAGAGAATCAAGGGAGGTCTTAATCTGGAGGCAAGATGGAGGATCCTTTTTCTCCTCCTTGCCTTCAGTTTCACAGACTATAATTTCAAAGTGAGAGAGATCGTCAATGCCTGTAATTGACCAGTAACTAAGACTTCATTTGACTGTAGACTATTAGCTTGTGCTCACTTCCCTAGGAGTAAACAAAGTAGGAACCCTTGGGTGACTTCCGGGAAGTGTTGCGGGACAATGGAGAGGCAAGACTTGGAGATGACCAGTCTGATAGAAGGTCTGCTATAATAATTAAGCTGGAAAAACAGCTTTGTATACTCTTATTTGGTTGTTAATGGATTGGGGTGGGGAGGTACCAACTGTGCAAAATGTGTACTTGTTCAAGAACAATGTCTTTAGTTAGCACGTTGGCTTATTATTTCTAATTACTTTTTATCTTTAGTTGGTAAATTATCATCTCTTTTTATATTACAGCATTTTCCACAGCTTATCAGTATCTTTGTTTCTGTCTATCAGCAGCTCCTCAGCCACTGTGAACTTTCTGTCCCTTTCTCTGTTGTTAAAAAACTACTTAGGTGTGTCCATTTGAGTATGTCATTTTAGTATTAGTTTTGTTCATATGAATAAAATGATCAGAAAACTCAGGAGTTAAAGCTACTATAATATGTACAGTTTTTTGTTAAAGAATATAGTTTTGATTTGAGTGTGAGATTAGAACAACTTTCATGATTTTCTGGTTGACGAGGTAAAGGGCTTTTGAATTTAGAGCTAATGAAATGCTGAACAAATGAGGTCTATTGGAAGTTCAATGTGCTAAAAGGTGCTTTGAAGACTGCGGGGACAGAAAGTTCATCAATATTCTCATTCAGCTGTGGCTCATGCATGCTTCAACACTCTCTTGGTACATCCAGTGGTGTCAGAGTGGCATGACTGTATTTGGTGTAACCAATGGCTTTGTGATTGGATTGAACACACCCCACTTCCAGGTGGAAGGGCTTACACATTGGGCACCATAAACCTATTCAAAAGCCTTTAGTTGGGAAGGCTACGGGCCCAAGGGAAAACATTATCATTATTTAACTAAATGGACATGCTGTTTATTTCTTTCTAAATATCTATATTTGTACCTATAGATTAGTGTTTTACTCAACCTAGTAGGAACTGAGAGTTTAACGATTCCTTCTGTTTCTAGTTTTCCTTCTTTGCTTTGTGCGTTTGAAGATGTGAGCATTCAGCTTCTGTTCCTATTGCCATTCTGACCTCTTGCTGCCACGATGGAGTCTTACCCCTCTGGCACCGTGAACCCAAATAAGTTCTTCCTTCTATAAAATGCCTTGGTCACGGTGTTTTACTGCAGCAACAGAAAATTAACTAACTCATCCTGGTTTATATTAGTATCCTTCAAATGATCCCAGCTTGACTTCCACTCTTGAAGTTGGTTTGGGAACGAAGTTATGAAGAGAACTGAAGGAATGAAGAGAATGAAGTTATGAGGCGAATATGAAGAAAGCATCTGACAAATGTTTGCCTTTTAGAGCTGTCCCTGTAAGCAGGGTGGTGGACTCAAAATTAGATGATTTCCTTTTTTCTTTCTTTCTTGGAATTGGCAAATGTACCCCATGGATTCCATGGCTAGTTAGTCATTCAAAGCCCTTAGATTCAACAACATTCTCAATCCAATGCTTTATGATATGCCTGATTTCATTTAGAAAAATGATTTTTACCAATGGGATCAATGATGGCTTCAAAATATGAAAAAAATTTCTTGGTTTTAGTTTGCATCTTGTGCTGGACTACCTGATTTGTTTCTGGGACGTTTACTAAGTAATGCAAGCCATGTGAAACAGTAAGTAATTACTTCTTTATCTCACTATTTATTTTAAATAGCTGAGTTATCATTAGGTCAATAAACCAATTCATTTGACTTAAACATTGTAACAACGAGTCAAGGTAACTTGATACAGAATCTCCCCAGAACAGAAGTATTTTCTAGAATATTCCCTACTGAAGACAATGTAGCCAACATAGTCTATTGAATGCACACCATATGTCATGATTAAAGTAATTGTTTTGCAAACAATTATTTTATTTGATTCTTTTGATACTCCTATGAGTTAGTTACTATTAACACCACATTTTTGTTGTTTTGTTTTTTTCATAGCATTCTTCTTTTGTTTTCTTTTAATTGAAACGTCATGCAATATATTCTGACCATTGTTTCCCCTCCACCATCTCTTCCAAGATCCTCTTCACCTCCCCACCCATTCAAGTCCAGACCTCTCCCTTAGAAAACAAATAGGCAAATAAAAATGCAAACCAACCAGAATTTAAAAAACAAACAGACACACAAACACGAACAGCACAATACACACATGCACATACATACACAAAACAAAATCCACAAAAACACAAAATTGAAAACCAGAGTAAATAAGTCAAATAACTCTTCAAGTGAGAAATGCCCAACCAAAGTCATACGAGACAAATAATTCTACAATACCACCATTGAGTTTTTTTTCTGTGTTGGTCATCTAATACCAGACATGGTGTTTACCCTTAAGTGTGGTTTATATATCCAGTGAGACTCCATTGGAGAAAACCTATGTTTTCCTTTGCAAGCAATTTTGGTTAGGGATGCGAGATCATAATACCACATTTTACAGGAGAAACCGAGGCTTCATGGAACTGGCCTGTGCTGCCAATCTCTTTCTAATTTCTGGACCCTAAAATCTTAGAAAGCTACCCTATCCTTTCTACTCTTATTATTACTTTTAAAAGCTTTTTCCTCCTATCATTTGATTATTACGGCATGTATATTATTTTTCCATTGTTACTTTAGCAAATAACCACCAATTAGCGTCTTATCTAGCATCCATTTACCATTCGTGGGGGTCTGGTTTGGTCTTGCTGGGCTAACCTCATGGGGTCAGCACATCTTATTTCTCTACTGGAGGTTCTAGGAGAGAATCTGTTACCTTCCTTTGGCTAACTTCTAGAGGCCAGTCCCACTGAGGGTCATGACTCCATCTTCAAAGCCATAGTGTCTTGTTCCTCTGGCCAACCTTCGCGAACTTTATCTTCCTCTGATCACAGCTTCCAAACGTTTAAGGACATTAGCAGTTAGGCTGTGGATAACCCCCCCCCAAAACTCCTTAGGTCAAGGCTCTTTATTACATCTCTAACATCAATTTTGACATATATGGAAATATAATATTGGTAGCTTCTGGAGCTGATTTAGGGTCTAGATCTCTGTAGGCCATCTTGGTGCCTGCTGTATTCTAAGGACCTATTTCAACAAGCATTAAATTATACTGCAGCTAAAGTAAAAGAGCTAACAAGGACTAGAGAACCCTCATTACTGCAATGTCCTCTGCAGGATTATTTATTGACAATTTTCTTAACACTGAACAGTGGACCTGTGTACATAGTTGACACCTCACCAAATTGTATGTTTCTGTTAATATTACCATCATTGCTTTAAAATCCAATCTGAAAGATAATTTGTACCTACTAATAACCACTCATTTATGTATAGATTCCAAAGAGTTTTTATTGATCCTGATTTATTTTCATATTTAAACACTTCAAATATTTCATTAAAATGTGGTATACATAGAGAAGGAACTATGACTTAAGAGAGGAGTTTGAGGAATTTTCACAGACTGAACTCATTGGTGTCATGATCATTCAGATATTTTCCTTCCTTCTCAAAAGTCCCCTCAGGACCTGTTGTGGTCATTTCTCCATCCCCACCACTGGCCCCTGACACCACTGACTGATTTCTATCAGCATACTTTTGCCTATTGAAAAATTTCAACTATAATTCAACTTTAGTCAGCTTTCATGCTCAGCTACTATCATTTGTATAATGGTTTTGAGATGTCTTCATTTTGCATTTTTCAGGTGTAGATAGGTCATAATTTGGTTATTTGATTAGTTAAAGAATGTTTGGAATCATTCTTTCCAATATAGCATCAGACTGTTGTTGTGAACAGTCTCATATAACTTGTCATTAGTATACAGTTTTCCACTTCTTTTCAGTACATAAGTTAGTAGTGATGGAACTGTTCAGTCATGTGGTCAGCATATATTTGACTTGTGAGAAATGAATATTCCCCCAAAGTGTCCGCACTGTTTTGTACCATCCCTGATGCGTCTGAGTTCATGTTAGTTGTCATCATCACCATCAGCTGTCATCACCATCCTTGGCAGCATTCAGTGCCATTGGTCCATCCCTGGAGTTTCTCAGCAGCACTTAGCTGTAATTTCGATTTTTCATTTTGCTAATGAGTAATTATAACAGTTATTGCTTCATGCACTTACATATCTCTGATGAATCTTTAATATTGTACCCATTTTCATTTGTGTTCCTTCTTCAGTTGAAAGAATTCTCCAGATTATCTAGATACAAGTCAACTGACAGGTAGATATGTTGCAAATATTTTTTCCTAGCATGTGGCTTTCTTTTCACATTTGAATTCTGTATTTGAAAATCAGATTTTAAAGTTTTGCTGTTCAGTTGATCCACTTTATTTTATAGTCTGTATTGTATTTTAGTTAAGTATTTTCTGTCTAAACCAAGGTCATTAGGATTTCTTTCTATGCATTCTAAAAACTAATACTATTAAATCATATTTGCAGGTGTATAATACATTTCCAGGTTTCTTTCAAAAGAAATATTTTAAAAATTGTGTGCAGGTGTGTGCCTGTGTGTATGCATGCATGTGTGTGTGCAACAAGATCAATATGCACTATTAACTATTGAGCCATTTCTCCAGCAATGTTTTGAGTTATTTGTATGTCCTGATACAGGAGTTTTCTTTGCGTCTTTTCCCTGTACTTCTATATCCTCTCTCTCTTTCTTATAGTTCTTCAATTATTTGAAAGAATTCTCTAAAGGAATCTTTTATAATTCTCATTGTGATGTGGGATTCCCCTTTGTGTGCTGTGAATATGTTTTATTACCATTGGTCAATAAGAAGCATCTTTGTCCTATGGCAGGGCAGAATAGAGCTATACACAAAAACTAAATTGAATACAGGGAAAAAGAGGTGGAGTCAGCGAGATGCCAGGTAGCTGCTGGAACCTTCCTGGTAGGTCACAGACTCATGGTGATACATAGATGAACAGCAATGGGTTAATTTAAGATATTAAAGCTGGTTAGGTATACGCCTAAGCAATTGGATAAATAGTGTTGTAATTAATAAAGTTTTTGTATGATTATTCAGGTCTGAGAGGCTGGAAACTAAAGTGCAGTCTCCAATTACAGAATTGCCTTGATTAGTTATATCTAAGATTCCTTTTCTCAGAGTAGTTTCCTAGTGGGTCCTGTTTTTGAATGCCCAGCATGGAAATGGTTCAGGTGAAATGTATGTTCTTGCCCTTTGGTCCTGCCTGTATGAGGAGAGAGGAAGGACATTGTTCCTTTTCCCTTTGTTTAGTTTTGGCACAATTAGTTTTACTTATTTATTTTAGCCTCATTAACAACTAATTCATTTTGAGAACTTGTTCAATGATTTAAAAAATTCATCTTGAAGTATAGCCTGACTTCAAATAATACTTTGTGCAAGATATGAGAACCTAAACATACTACATACCCTATGATATGTGCATTGTTGGAGGCTGGGTGACTATTTCTGTGTTTTGTGCCTTGTTCTAGGATGCCAATGGGTTACTAAGGATCATTTGTATTCTTTCAAGACACGTTTCAACATCTGCCAGAGTGTTTCTAAAATGCCTTTTAGTTTAGGGTTAATTTGTCTCCATAAGAAGATATTAGTTATTTTTTGTATCATTTCATTTTCTCCATATACTTCTTTGGAGATATTTTCTGTGACTTTTTTTTTCAGATTTACAAATCTCATCTTTGGCTATTTTGAATCTGCTAAATTTGAATAATGCATTCTTACCTTTAGATAAACAGATTTTCTTTTTCTAAAATCTCCAGTCATCACTTTAAATATATACTTTTGTGTTACTATGACAATTCCCTTTTTGGATCCATTTTGTCTGCTTCTCTGTTGTACATTTATTTATCATAGTCATGGAGTGCTATCATTAACTATATTACTTCAAACATTCCTGTTTCTGGTTTATTATATTATTTCATCAACCAATTGCTGAATTATTATTTATTATTCTTTCTTATTCTTAGTATGTTTTATATTTTTTGTTTGTTATTTTGAGACAAAGTCTTAGTACTATAGGCTGGTCTTGAACTTTCTCTGTAGTAGGTCTGGTCTTGAACTCCTGATACCCTTGCCTCTACTTCATAAATACTGGCATAACATGTACCTTCATGCATGTTTTTAACTGTGTAACTAATATTACATGTATGCTTTAGGTGTTCATCTTCATCATAAAAATAAATTTTATTCCAGCAGGTACTAACATTTTTATTTTTAGATTGCCATTGACCTGCTAAGGTAGTTTAAAATTTTCTTAGGGAAAGACACCTTATTTCAGAGTATATCTCTTATATCAAGATAGTTTGTTTGTGTGTGTATGTGTGTATGAACTGACCTTAAGCTGCTGACAATGTGCTCCTGTCTCTGGTTTTGAGTTCTAGGATTACATGCATGTATCACTTCCCCTAGCCCGATAAAGGTATTTATTTCTCATTATTAGATGAAGTATTTCTGGAGTTCCAAATGCCTCAGATTCCATATGAACTGTATGGCTCTGTAGATTTCTGTTCTGTTCTTCAGCATTTCAGTAACTTAGTTTTTCCTCCTAAAGCTTGTTCCTTCATACATTCAAACACGAGTTTTGGAAGTTAATTAACTCCCTCAAGGGGAAATTTCACACAGACTTGTAGGGCTCTCTTGTAGCGTTTCCTTGCTGGGATCTAACTACTCTAATTTGAGTTATCTTTGGCTACCCTACATTCTGACCCCTGTTTCTGCTGTCCAGTGAGATTCATTGTCTTTACTTAGACTCTACTTTCTTCAGCTGTGGTCTGGAAAATGCTCGCGGGGAGAAATCTTGGGTTTATGTGATGTTTATCTTGTTTGCCTATTTCTTTCTGAGGACCACAGCCCTGCATTGGCTGCTACCCAATGCCGACAAACAGTTGTTATGTATGTTTTGTCTAGATTTTATATTTGTTTATAGTGAGCAGTTAAGTCCAATAATCACCATTCTATGGAGGATGAAGCTGGAACGTGCCCACACTATTTCCTTGAATTTTCTGTACCATCGCTGACTTTCAGAACACCTTTGTTGTTATCATTTCTATAATCAAGACCTCATGAACTTTTTTCCCCTTCAGAATGCCCTTTAAATAGTAGCAACTGTTAAGGGTTTAGTTCACCAGGCTATAGTGTTTGGATGTAGGCAGTCTAATTCAGACCACCCAATGAAGACATTTTACTGCCTTACAATAGCATTTGTGTTCTGCTAAACTTTTGATCAATGCCAGCTTTGATTTCCTCTGTTTTCCAGTATTATTCCTTGCTAATCAAGTTGTTTCTACCTGTTTTGATTTAGTCACTGACTTTTGAGTCCTGCTTGATTTCCTAGCTGTCACACCTTTTTTAAATTACATACTGTGATGGTTTGAATGAGAAATGTCCCATATAGGCTCATGTATTTGAACAGGTGGTTCCTCTGTTGGAGGTGCTGTTTGGAAAGGTTATGGGATCTTTAAGAGGCAGAGCCTTGATGAAGCAAGAATGCCACTGGGGTGGGCCTTGAAGGTCTATTTCTTTCTTCCCCTCCATCTTGCTCTTCCTTTCCCTCCATCTGCTTCATGCACATGCATGAAAAATGTTATCAAGCCATTTTTTTTTGCTCCTGCCACCATGCGATGCCTTTCCTGACACAATGCACTCTATCTTAATCATAAACCAAAGTATTATTTCCTGTGCTCATGACATTTCATCGTAGCAACAGCAAAGCAGATAATATTGACTCCTGTCCAACCTTGTCTCATTTTAGACTACTGTTTTTACAGTCACATGCATTCTCACTATTACTCTGACTCCAATAAGTGAATAAAGATTAGGAAGAAGTTCATGTTACAGATTATACCCTTACTTAGAGTACCATGCTTTGTGACTGCTAATATTCAGGAGGATCTGTGATAGTGTAAATATTAGGAAAATCAAATAGTTTATTTTAAATAGCAAAATAGTCAAAGGGAGGATATACTCATTTATAATGTCACGGGAGAAACAGAACAAATAGATGTGCTAAGTCAGTTACCACCAGCTTAAAGGACAGATAGATTCCTACCAAGATTAAGTCATAGGCCTGGGTCTGTTAAATTTCCCCTTGGCACTAAATCACCCTCATTACATAAAATATAGCAAACTGGGGCTAAAGAGCAATTTTGGTTGGTGGAGTACTTTTCTGTCATGTACAAATCTCTGGGCCAATTCTCCAGGACATAGTAAAAGTGTGTATTTGAGTGCACATCCGCAATGCTAGCACCAAGGATAATACAGAGGAAATGGGCTCAGAAATTCAAAGTTACCTTTACCTACATAGGATGAGCACGTTGACCTCAACAAAAGCAAGAGGCAATTTCAGGATAATTTCTCAATAAAAAGGACGACCAAGTACTGGTGACATAGTTACTGTTCAATAATGGCAGCCCAAGGGTATTGAACTTGAAATATCTAACTGGTGCAAAACAATGGCCCCCTAACACTCACCTTTCTAGCTTTTCCTCCAGCCATGTCATCGTCACTGGTGAAGAACAAGTCAACACGAGTTTGGTTACATATTTGGTTATGGTTACTTTGTTGTCTTGAAAATTAGAAGTTTTTTTAGTGGGATAACTTTTGTCATTTTATTGGATAAATTCAGTAGGGTTGCAGAGATAAATAATTCTTTGGAAAAAAGCAGATTTTATTTTCTGAACTGAACTTTCCCCACTTTATATTATTCTGTGTGTAGGTACTTGAACAAAACCAAATAAAGAGCACTTTCTTATCAATACTGAGACCATTTTTATGTAATTATTTTCTTGTTTATTAAGATTTCTTCCAAATGCCCTGCATTTGCATTCTTATAAGTTTACATTATTATAAAATAAAGTCCTTTGGTTTGTGGCTAAGACACTTCATTTACTTATTTTTAGTATATTTTAAGTTGAGATTCAACCAAACAGATTAATTTGTCTGGTCAAGAAAATTTAAAGTATTTAAAATTAAAACCCTTCTCATTTCTAAATCAATTATGACCACATCTCTTTGTTTTTTTTGTCTAATTGATAATACTTTAAATAAAAAACATAAGCATTTATTTTCTAGTGCCTCCAAAACAAACAGGAATGAAGCAATAAAGAAATGTGTTAGTTCTGAAGGTGTCAATACTAAGCTGAAGACATTGCTCAAGGTTGGTTCCTTCCCAGGACAACTAGAGAGAGCTTATTCTTCATCTCTTTCCCGGTTTCTAGTTGTTCACTGACAAACCAAACAATCCTTGGTTTCGAGAAGAATTGCTCAATTCAACATCCTAGTCAAGTTAGGACCAACTTTAATGGGCCCTTTTAACTTGATACACTGTACAGACCCTGTTTCTGAACCTGGTTACATTTTTGCTGCATCAGGAGTTCAGACTTGACCATATCCAGCCTGTAACAGACAGAGTTCTAGCACATCATAAGAGTTTGGACATGTTGCTGAGTTGCTTTTATTTAGGAACCAGGAAACCCATTTGTTAGTGGAAATAACTTGATGATGCACCATAGTAGAGATCTGGTTGTCCTTTTAAAAGCTGCGTGTACCAGGCAGGAGTGACTTGCTTTCTTCTCTGTTCTCATTCCAGGACCCAGAAACACCTTTAAAAATCACAAAGAATTGTTTAGCAACTAAATTATTTTTCCCATACAGGGAAGTCTTGCAAAATGCAAACCACCCTAGAATGATTTCAATATCAGATTTTTCTATAGCCTAATTACAACGATCCTACTTTGAAAGGCTTTTTGATTGAATATCTAATATTTAACTGATATTAATGCTTTCTTTCTTTTTTTAAATTTTACTGTTTTATTTCACGCGTGGGGTAATTTGCCTGACTGTAAGCCTGTGTACCACGTGCATGGCAGAGGACAAACAATGACACCAGATCACCTGGAGGGAGAATTGCAGGTAATTGTCACACCGTGTGGGTGCTATGTCTTAAAACTAGGTCTTCTGGAAGATTAGCCAGTGCTCTTAACTACTGAGCCAACCGTATGGTCCTAATATTTATGTTTTAAAGAGAGAAACTTTATTCAGTGAGGCTCCAAATTCAACGAAATCTATTTTATACGGATTTCAAGGGAGAAGGAAAAAAAAATAAACCAATGCGCTAGGGTACATATGACTCAGTAGTAGAGATCATGCTGAGAGAGGCAGAGAGAGGAAGATAGACACTCAGAATTGGATGCATGCATGCATGCACAGAAATGCACATGCTGTCAGGTTGCACTGAAGCTACTTGGACATACGGAGCCACTCAAAACTTTATGCTGCTCTAGCTAGAACATTCCATTCAGAAAGCCGTTCAGAAATGTGTCCATCAACAGCTACTTTATCTGCTATGTCTTTTGATTTATATTTTTGGGGTGCGGGTGGGAGTGAGAAAAACTCTATAATTCCAGATTGAAGGAGAGGGGTATTTGTAAGAGATTTCCGACCAGGCTCCAGATCATGGTAGTTCCCGTGGATGAAGCAGTAGCAGTGGCCAGAGGAAGTTTATCAGTGCCTAAGAGAGACCTGACCACCACAACTGAGGCCTTAGTTAAGTGTGCGTGTGTGCATGCATGCATGTGTATGTGTGTGTGTGTGCACCCACGCACACACGTGTGTACAGGCCTGACTCTTCAATGTGAGACAGAGCAGCTGTTGTCCTTGTTTGTACAAATGTATACACAATAGTCTCTGTATATAAGGCTTAGAATGTGCTTGTACAATGAATTTTTTAACATTATTAGTCTCATATGTGTCTGCTAGAGAAATGAGACTTTATATTTGCTTGCTTTTAATGTATCTGACCTTTAAAAACTATTGGTAAAAAAAAATCTGTGGGAAGGGAAAGAGTAAAAACCCATGGCGAGAAGAGGATGGTCCCTGTGAGGATAATACCTGTGTTAGAGTGCTATTATGTGCTAGGCTGTGCTGCGCCGTCTCTGCATACCTGGGCTGTGACTGTTCCTTTTATTCTCTGGTTCATGGGGAAAGCCTGATGAGAAGCGAGTGCTATGTGATAATGGTTTTTTTTTTTCTGTTTCCCTTTACGGTAGCTGGGCTCTAGCCTACAGAAGGTGTGTGTGTGTGTGTAAAATCTGGGCACCGTGGAGGATGCAGAAGGATCGATAGAGACACTCAGAACGTCTGCACTAAAGCAGCATTTCCTGGTTTTATGTATATGTGAAAGAACGTATAGCGAGAAACTACTCTTTCTTTTAAGACTACTGTCTAGGTCTAAGGTGTGAGTAGACACCTCTTTTCCAGAACAATACTGTTTTGGAATTTGGCTTTATGTTTTCCTGCAGATTCGTTGGAAATTCTGTATTTCCATTATTCTGTATTCTCCATTATTCGCGTATATTTCTTGTCATTGTCGTATTTGAGGTCAGAATGCCAGCAGAATGCCAAAGGTACCCGCCGTTAAATGCAAGCACTTTGGTAAGAGGTCTATCATGACATCTGCCACATATCTAAAATAAAGCGGCAGCTCAGAAGGCGTGAGCAGAGGGGTTCTGACCAGGACATCCCATGCTGTTTGGTTTGGCTGCTCTGATTAAAACCGTCTGTGAAGCAAGGGCTTTGCGTGATAGGCCCAGACACACACCAAGACGATGACAGTCTCTTGACCCACTAAACAAAAAGCTAGTGCTTCATAACCATGAGCAGATACAGTTTCTTCACTGCTTCCCTCAAACTGGGACCTCCGCCCCCACCACCAGGGGAAACAAAAGGCTTGCTTTAGCCCTGGCTTCTCTGGGGCTCGTGTGAGTTCCTCTATGGAAAGTTACAAAATCCCTGGAAATTCCACCTGTGAGTGATTGTAACGTTTAACCCCGGGGGTTAGTTTCTTTAATGCTTACTCCATGGAAAGCTGCCTCCCTTCCCCATCTTTAGTGGTTAGTTTGTAAAAGACAAGCTCAAAACCATAAGCCTGAAAAACCACAACTCTTCCCCCAAAGGCAGTATTGCCAGTGACATAGTGTGAAGGCGGCAGGGTTAGCAGGTTAGCCTCATAATTCAGAGAAAATGAAAATGGCCTCTAAATCTGATGCTATAGGGCCACGCTAACCTTGGGGTTCTTTGAATGAGTTTTGCATGTGACATATGCAACCAAATATATGACCAAAGTCAGTATTATTTCTCTAGTTGTGGAAGAGGTAGTCTATTCATGTTTATGTTTTGAAAACCAAAATTTTGACTTTGCCCAACCATGAGGTTGGGTGAGTGGGCTGTGCAGAGGACACAGTGCCATCCTAAGGGTCACCTGCTTGGCGAGTTTGCTCAAGTCAGATGCAATGTTGTTTTCATTATCCTTATTTTTTTTTTAAACCATAGCTTTGTACAACACTGTTTTAATCTGTTTTTAGGTGGTATAGTATTTACAGTAAAAAGGTTGTATGTTGAGTGGATGACTTTTCAGGCTACTCATACACCTGGTTAGCATAAATCTAATAATATTTTTACTCCATTAACTCCTTCATTTCCAAGATTAAAAGAAAATTCTTTTGCAAGAAAGCTGGTGGGTGACTGGTCATAAAAATTTCAAATATTACATAGCCATGAAAATTAATAAATGCATTCAACATCAGCTAAAGGAGTGGTATAGAACAAAATTAATTTGCTTCTGGACTCCAGGTTATTAATCACATTGTCAAATTATTTATTTAGCTTATGACTTCATTTCCCCATTCCTGAATTTCATATTCATGTTCACTAATGATTTCCATCTTGGAAATAATTTCTTGGATGGAAGAAAATATCCTTTCCTATTACAAATAAAAATAAAAACATAAAAACATAAAAAATAAAAACAGAGACACAAGGAAGAGATATACCTAGGGAAACAACTACTCACATTTTATTTTGTAAACAAAATATCAAACACCAAATGAGTTAGACTGGAATATGACCTTGTGTAGTATATTCTAACAGGCTATAATGTTTTAAAAGATGTTAGTTGCATATTGATAATTGATTCAGCCTTGTAATGATAAATTCACTTTTGAGTGCTAATACTGAAATGGAAGTTGATAACATTCTGGTAAAGAACTTTAGCAGTAAAGAAATAAGAGTTTAGAAGTAATTTTAAGTAATTTCATTATTAGTTGCTTATAAAGAATACACACAATGTAATATAGACAGACTGTGCTATAGTATGATCTTTAGTTCTACATATCCATTAATTAATTAGCTGGCCTCAAAATTTCTCACCTTCTCTTCTTTTATGCAGGTTCTTATTTAAGCCCAATACAGTCTCACCATGTAGTAGAGTACTCTGAACTCCTAATTCTCCACTCTTGAGTGCTAGGGTTAGTGGCCAGTAATACTCTAGGTGCTGGTAATTGAACCCAGAGCTTCTTCAGTCATGCTTGACAAGCACTATAAGCCCAGCTATCCTTCAACCCAAATTTCAGAGACTTTTAATTTCTGTATATGTTTTTCAAAGAATTGTTAATTTTAAAATGAAATATTGAGAACTGCTTGGTTCACAGTATAGCCGTGAGGGTGGTAACTATTGGTCAGAAGGTATATTGAATTTTTTTGTTATAATAAACATCCTTGGTCAAAGTATGTAGCTTGTACTTAAATAGATGTTTATAGTTCATAAAATAGAGGGCATTCTTAGATTATAAATCAATAGAACATTGCAGTACTCTTTGTATAGAGCATTCTTTTTAAATATTCATTTTTCTTTCTGTGATTGAATTAGAGGCTCCATGCTCCATGATATTAAAGCATAGAAGATTAGAAACAATTCATATCAAGTGTCATTCTGATTTGTATCTTAGCTAGAGATATATCCTAGACTCAAATTTAACCCCTGCAAAATGAATATATCAGTTATTTTCATATGAGATAAATATATCAGTTATTTTCAGAAAAAAGTATGTTCCTAT
Source organism: Alexandromys fortis (assembly GCF_014885135.2). NCBI lineage: Eukaryota > Metazoa > Chordata > Mammalia > Rodentia > Cricetidae > Alexandromys > Alexandromys fortis. The sequence goes on along the minus strand of NW_026067959.1, from coordinate 8,411,763 downwards.
AGATCCATATTCTACTTATGAGTCCAATTAATAAAAAAGTAGTAATGCACATACACAGCATCCCTCGAGTTTTACTGTGCATTTTGCTATGTTACACACACCATTGTAGGGATTCCATAGTTTTATTGAGATGTATGGTAAGTCTACAGAGGGTGGCATAAACAAAGGGGTTTGTGAAAATATTATATAGTTAAAGGAAACAGGTATTCTAGTAAGGTAGAAATGCTACCTTACCACAAAGGCAGGACCCATTCATTTGCTATGTCTTCAACTTACACTATGGAACAATGTTGGTACTGAGGGTTTGCCTTTATTGCTTGAAAATAGAAGGTTTAACAATAGCAAGAAAATCCTCATTGACCTTACTTTTCATGTCCTGTCACCTTGTCTCCAAATTTTCATTAACCTATTGAACATACACTGAATAGACTTCGAATGAGGCAGTCTGAAATCATCAAGCTGGTTATCATCTTTCCAACCACTAAGAGCTCACTCGCTCTTCAGGGCTCTCTGTTAGATGTACATTTGCTACAAAACATTTTTTTGTGTGTTTATTTCAAACACTCTACCCATAAAGTTGTGGCAAAATGTATTTACACATCTACTCATCTCAGAGAGGGATCTCGCAATAAACCAAAGTATGGATATCCCCAAAGTTCAACTTGGTGAACCAATGAATTGTATTGGGGTTACTTGAAGGAATATGAGTGAAGGATTCCTTACAGGAGCAGAAATGGTTCAAAGATAGCATATCATCCAAGCCAACCCAGTATGTATGAGAGTTGAATGATGTGGCAACATCTCATAAGTGGGTACATGCAACATATAAATCAGCTGTTCCTAGATCTTCTTGTTTGATGATAGGATGTTGCTTGTTATGCCTGATTTGACAGTCAGAATATTCAGAAAACACCGTGTGTCACACTCTGGTAGTTTTCTTCCAAAATCTCATCTATATTAATATGAATAGCATTTATTAGTCACATTGTGGTTTTAGGTATAGAATACATTTTCACCCTCTTTTGCAGATCATGCGGTCATTATGTGTGTGTTAATGCAGTGTGAGTGGAAGTACTGGTACATTTTCACTTTCTCAAAAATAAATCTTTTGTCCTAGACTTGTTTTTCTGGATACTTCTTTCTGAATGCTGGCCTTGTGCATACAGAGGTAAACCAGTTTTGACTATGGCCATGAGCACTATATTTTGGAGGGTGTTAGAGAAACAAGTAACTGAGAACTTTCTAGAATAGAGATACCTTTTGGGTGAAGCACGCTTCTACATGCCTTTAGAAAAGGTCGGATAATTGTGAGAGAAGATGACTCATTAGCTTTGCGTTTCTCTGTTATAATTTCTGGTATTTACTATATAGAATTATGCTATTTATTCTTTGCAACTGTATCACTTGACCACTTAGTACCTCATACTTTCCCATCTATATTCACCAGAGTCCAAGAGTTAATCAGGAGGTGTTCACAAAAGCATACTTTTTTTTTTTTTTTTTTTTTTTGCTGAAATAACATTATCTAAAGACAGAATGATTTTTTTTCTTGAAACTCTAGAGTCATTGCTTCTTAGGGGTTTGGTTTTGCCAAGGGTGCCTTTCAACATCATATCATTAAATACTGAGCAGCATTTTATGAGGCATTCAGGATCATTATTGTATGTTAGAGACAGTAGCAATGGCTAAGCAGAAATAGGTTAATCTGAAAAAAATGAAGGGACTCACAGAATCAGGGAGAGGTGGGGTAATCAGGCTTGTAAAACGGAGAGGTGAGGCAACAGATATTAACTGATGTTATAATTTGAGGGGGTGATGATTATATTGATTATATCACCATTGTTTTCTTCCCTCTTGTTGGACTCTGTCTTTCATGGACATCTAACAGCACCTCTGCCACTGAGGCATCTACTGCAAGTCACTTTGGGCTTTACTATCTTAGTTTACCCAAACTGACTTCAAGGTCTTTTTGTCTGGAAGCTTTCTCTGAAACCTAAGCATTGTGTTGTGGTATTAAAAAGCCCCAGAATATTAGAACAAGCCCAGCACATTTTGTATAGTGACCCACTGGTTTGTCTCTCTCCTCCATCATTTTTATTGCTCCTTTAAAGTTTATTTGACTCAAGACTCTACCAACATGGTGTGAGTGGTTTGCAATTGTACTGTGTCCCTGCCAAAAAGGATGGCATCCTCTATGCCCTCCAGTTTCCCCTTGCGCTCTGTTTTCAATTCACCTCTTCCACGTTGGTAAAGCAGAAAAGGCTGCTCTGTCTAACTCCTTAAACTAACATTAGATTACGATGGGCGAGTGGATGGCATTCCAGGGAGCAGATTTCACTAAACCTTGTTATTTGGACTCTGCCCCAAGAAAATTGCTTGTGGGAGGTCCTTCAATGTGTGGGAGCTTCTAGCACCTCAAAAATCACTTCCAGAACTGTATTCAGGCACCAGATTTCACCTGGTATTTATCTACAATTGGTCCCTACAGGAAAAGCAAGTCATTAAGGATAGGATGGGATTGGGAGGAAACATATGTGGGATGCATGTGTTTGGCACTTGTTTTAATCGAGGGGAGCAAGGGACTCTTAGTCTTTCTTTTATGTGTATGATAGTTTTGTGTCTATTGTGTTTAGTACATCCATTCATTCACCCATCCATTTATCTAATCATTCATTGTGCATTTATGTGTGCCTTTGTGTGTGTTTATGTGTGTGTGCTCATGTTGATGTACACGTGCCTAAGTGTGGATGTGGATGTTAGTAGCTGACCCTGGATGCCTCCTTCAATTGCTCTCTACCTTACTATTTTACAAAGGTTCTCTCATTAAATTTAGAGCTCATAGATACTGCCAGATAATGTTGGCTGTCCTATTAGGTCCAGGACACTTCTTGTTTCTGTGCTCCCAGAACTAGGACTATAGAAGCATTTCATCATTGTTGGTGTTTTCATAAGTGCCAGGCGTCCATATCCTTCACAGTAAGTCTTTTGTCAACGGCACCATGTTTCTAGCTCCTTCATTTACTTTGTCTTTTGTTATGGAATATCTACTATGGATTAGCCATTTTCTATATAGCTTCAAAAAATAAAAAATTCTATCAGATATCTATTAGTTTGATAGGTACTTACCCATTAATGAATACTGCATGATCAGTTTTTCTTTCTCTCAGGCCTTCCAAAATAATGAACTCAAGGTCAGTGCCAGAGTTAATGCATGGATATGGTTGAGGAATAAGGCTGAGGGGATACATACAAACCTACGCTTCTTGGTTGAGAGCAGTGGAAGGCTTCCACTTAGGTTCTGAAGATGCCTGTGCTCTCTTCAGTTAATGGCAAGTCTCTTTATCTGTATCTATTTATCCCTTTGAAATAGTCAAGTCCAGTTTGACCTTTGAGAACTCACAGAAAACAGACCACATGGAATACTTACTCTTGTGCTATTAGTACTGCCTCATGGTTCATGAGATTTGGGCAAGGTGGATTGTTTATGAAACCAGTGAAATGCTAGTAGAGGCAAAGACAAGAATCTTGCCATGGACTGAAGATTACTTCTGCTGCGCTGGATGCTAAGATAGCAAACAAATAGACAAGAAGGGATTTGTGGACCTGGGTTTCTGCGTAGAAAATTAAAAAAAAACCAAGCACAATTTATCTTGTTATAGAAAAAGGTAAAATACTGTACTTCAAAATACAACCATTTGAAACAGGGCTCCCTCTGGTGCAAAATATTTGACTCTGTGGTACTACATTCTTCTGCTTGGCATAATATTCTGTTGCTATGTCTGGTTTCTTAGATACATAATAATACAAGATAAAAATAATCTCCTTCAATGTGATTCTAATGAATAAAAGGGCACCTGCTTTGCACGTGTCCGACGGTGGGAAGGGATGGACACATATTCTTGACTATCTCTGCAGTTTCCAGTTACATCACAGTTAATAAATAAGAACAATGTGCATCACTGGGTTTTCCTATTGCGTCTGTGAGGAGGCCCATTGATGTCACACATTCAAGTTTTACTGGCCACTTAAGTAGTTGCGTATTTTGAAGTGGAACGATGGGGAGGAGTTGTGAAAGCAGTTTGAACTCGGATAAACTAAGGCTTGGTTATTCCTCTGAGCTTCTAGTTTTCAGGCCAGACAGTTGAATATTTTGATAAACTTTGAAAGCAGCTGTGACTTCTTGGGGCCAAGTACAAACACAGTTTTCTCAAATGTAATTTTATGGTCACAATTTTAGATTTTGTAATTGTCCCGTGCCTTTCCACTTGTGATTTTTATTGCCCCTTTTAACAATTGCAAAAAATTTAAAAAGATTAATCTATCGTTGAAATCTATAATGTAGAATTAACCCAATTGTCATAAGAGAAACAAACCTCTTGTGATTATTTTCTTTGAGTTTCTGAGCTACATTCTAAATACTTTTCTTAGACCCACAGATAAATGTAGCTCTCACCTCTCATCAAAAATCTCTTCACAGCGCGTGGAGACCATTCCAGAAAACCACCACTGAGCAAGATGTGGGGATCCCAAGCCAAATGAAGGCAACTGCAGGACAGCTCTTGCATACATGCCAGGGAACATTGTGAAAGAGGAGGCAGAAAGATCATAGGAACCTGAATCCCAGGAAGTCTGCTGTGAGCCAATTCATCCTAGTGATGGCTGCCTAAACAAGACCTGAACAACAACAGTACTTCAGACATATTAACAAGAAAGGAAGGAAATCTCACAGGGTCCCACTCCCAGTGAGGTACAGGGAGCTAATGACTGTGGAGAGAGGCAGAATTAGCCTCTTCCAGGGACAAAGCCCCAGAGTGGTTATTCTATACAAAGAGGGTAACACTTGAATCTATATACACATGAAGAACAATAATATATTAATAAATAACTATATATTATAATAGTAAAGAAATAGAGGATATCAATTTGAGAGTGGGATGTAGCAGTGGCTGGAGAGAGAAAGGGAAGAGGATAAATACTGCAATTATATTTTAATCTTAAAAGTATTAAAAATTAATAAATTGAAAAATATGAATCTTAATTTTTCCCTTACAAGTTGATTTGAATATTTACTGCAATGAGAAACATACAAGTAACATTATAAAAATGAGCAGATTATACTTCTGTATTTAGAAAAATACACACACACACACACCCCACACCGGTTTAACAATAATGAATGACAAATGACAAAGAGGCCATGGATTTAAAAAAGAGAAAGGAGGGTATATGGGAGATTTGGGTGGGAGGGAAGGAAAGAGGAGAATGAGGTAATTACATTATAATCTCAAGAATCAATGAAATAATATTAAATAATACATTTTAAAGAAAAAATATAAATGCTCTATTTATAAAATATATTGAAGTATATGTTTGACTGTATTATCCTTTTAATCTTGGACTTATCTAGCCAATATCAGCTAACTTTTTTATTACTTTTTGAAGTTATATAATAGTTTTAGTGGGATTTGGATTTATAATTTGCTAAAATATTCAGGCTTACCTTTTCTAAGGAGCTCAACTCATCTCTCCAGGGAGATGGATGTACAATTAGTAATTTTTTTGTAAATAAGAAATAAATATTTAATGTCCTGTTTAGAGAAGATTAAAACTACTTTCTATACATGCTATAATATTCATAGACTCAAATTTAAATGAGAAATAGCAGTCATTTATGCTCAAGTCTGCTTCCTGAGTTCTTTACTCTCTACAAATAAATATTGTGTTGAATTCCATAGAAATTTATGCACAGCAATTGTGTGACTACCCAAACATGAATTTATATTTTTGATGCCAGACAACAGTATAATTGAATAGATTTGAATCGGAATGATTATTTTGTACAGCCTACTTTTATACATTTGAAATTAAAGTTATAGTATAAATATTGCTTATTTCTCCAAACACGTGGCACGAGTAAGGTATTTAAGATGATTACAATTCTTTCTCCTTTAGATTATTTTTACATTTAACTTTGTGACTTGAAAGAAATTACGCGCTTAGGGATAGGAGGAAGTGACTGAAGATTTGGTTGGATGTATTGTACATTGGCTATGTGCTAGGGACTGGAAAAAGCTTTACGTTAAACTCATTTCTCAGCATATCAGTGAAAATGATGGTTACAAATGATGAAACTGAGGTCTTGTGAGGGGCGCATTTCTCGGAGGACATGTTCTGCCCTATCCTGAGAGATAAGAAGAGAGAGGAGGTAGGGAAATCCCAGTGATAACCAAAAGACCAGCTGTTGTCAGACATACCAGTATACAGGGGTGAGGACGTGTGAGAGCAGATGCCATGGAGATGTCAGCGTTCTCTTCTGCTTGGCTTCAGGCACCAGGTGAAACAGTTAGTGTTCTATTCCTCTTGATCCAGCGATGCCTTCTGGTGTTTAGAGCCAACTTGTGTTGAGCTGTCCTAGAATATTGGGTTGGGGGTGGAATTTATATCCTAAAAATAAAGGAGTCAGAGTCACTCTTCAAATTGTATGTGGGTATGGGCCCTGATGAGAATGGAGGCTAGAGTGAGACTCCCAGGACAGGTGACAACGTGAGATGGAACACTTAAAAAAAAAAGAAAAAAAGAAAGGAAGGAAGGAAGGAAAAAAGAAAGAAAGAAAGAAAGGAAAAGAAAGAAAATGAACTGTATTCTTTTATTGTATCCCCTCTCCTCCTCCCATTCCCTCCACTTATACCCCAGCCCCCATCCACTCCTCAGGGAGGGTAAGGCACATTGCTTTGGGAAGATCCAAGGCCCTCCCTACTGTATCTAGGCTGAGCAAGGTATCCATCCAAAGAGAATAGGTTCCCAAAAAGCCAGTACAAGCACTAGGGATAAATTCTGGTGCTACTGCCTGTGGCCCCTCATTCTTCCCCACCCCTATGTTCAAATCTTGTCAGGTGATCTTGTCTATTTCGACTTTCCAGGTGGATCCATATATGTTTTTCTTAGGGTTCACTTAGCTTCTCTAGGATCATGAACTATAGGCTCAATACAGTTTCTTTATAGCTAGTATCCACTTAAGAATGAGTACATACCATATTCATCTTTTTGGGTCTGGGTTACATCCCTCAGGATAGTGTTTTATATCTCAAATGGAACATGTTTTTACGCCTTCTTTTTGAAAGAACTTCACCTTCCAAGCACTCATGTAGTGACTTGGTCTTGACCTCCTAACTTACTGACTGTTGAGTCTCCGTTAGAAGTTCAGGTTTTTTTTTTCTCCAATTCTAAAGAAAACTAAAATCAATTTCCTGGTTGGTGCTGCTGATAAAGAATTATTATTATTTCTTGGCATATTTCTGATACAGTCTACACTACAGAAAGCATTCCTTTTCATATTGCCACACAAGGAGAAGTGCCTATGTTTTTTTCCTGCCAGAGGGAATAAAATCTTTACAATGGACTGGGAGGAAATCTTTGAAATAGCTCAAAGACAACATCAATCCTGTGAGCATCTGACTGAGGGCTCAGTGGTACACATCATTCATTGACATGCACAGCAAAGCAATGATTCTTTCTGGGTTTTATTATTAGTTTTCACTAAGCGAGGCATAAGATATGAACTCACCAGGGAAAACTTGGCCAGGATTCCTGCCAATGCATCGTGTATATTTTTTATTACATATATATGGCTTCTAAGTATAATATAAATTGCATCATCTCTGAGGAGAAAAGCCCTATATATGAGAAAAGTACTATGATTATACTAGGAAATGGGAGAAAAAAATTCCCCTAGTTTCATTCTGTTGATCCAACGAAGACTTCCAGAATTTCTGGCCACAGTTCCTGAGGCTCTCATGCTAGGCTTTGATCCGGAATTGACAGAAAACATAATGGAGAATGAAGCCTGTTGTCATAGTATTGTATAAAGTAGTGTGGATTGCTAGGCAACAGGAGTTTCATTTATGTGTAGAGATATGGATTCCCTACTTCACACTGTGTTTAATGGGTGAAAACTTGAGTAACTTTTTTTTTTGAATGTACTACAAACGGCCTTTATTTTTATTTGGTCAGAGAAGCTCTTAGTGGAGTGGGAGTTTGAGGGAGACTCTAGGTATTGACTCTTCAGTAATTCTCACCTTTGAGAGGGAGAGAGGGGAGATGGAAAAACACAGATTTCTTAACCCATTCCTGGAAGTCATGGGTAGAGCTGGCTAATTCATATTTTAAGCAAGTGCCTATTTACCTGTGATGCCGTTGAGCACTGGATCACACTTTGAGACCCTCTGCCCTGTGAGAAGCTAGTTTTAAATAAAATATTTTTCCCTATTGCCTTTCCTTCCTCCAACTTCACCCATTTCATTTCCACACTTGTTACCTCTCAATTTTTTGGCCTTCTCTTCTTTAATTGTTATTTTTACATACATACATACATACATACATACATACATACATATACACACAAATAAGTATAGTATAAAAATGCAACCTGTTGACTCTATTCAGTATTGCTTGCATGTACATAATTTCAGTTCCGCAGTGACCACTTGGTGTTGGATAATGAATTAGGAGGTTTCTCCCTGGAGAAAGATTACTTCTTCTATTCTAGCATCCCTTAGTCACCTCAAGTTCTTTGTCTAAGGGTGGGGTCCTGTGAGGTTTCCTCAACAGTATTAGCATTTTGATTGGTGTTGTCTTTGTTAGGTCTTGTTTATGCAGTCATATTGGTAACATATTTGTTTTTTTCTTATCTCCTCATAATAGGCAGAAACAGGAGTAATTAATATATATTGGGTAAGATTGTTCCAGCCACAATCAGTTACTGCCTTGGTCTCAGTCAGGAGACAGAGCCGCCTTCCCTTGGAAGATAAAGAGCCCAAAGATCCACAAGAACGATAGTAATCTCCCTGCATATAAGGAATTTATTTTCACTTATTTTGTATTCATTTGTACATGCTATAAACTTAAAATTGGTTCATCTATGCCCTCATTAAAATTAAACTTCTGAGGCCCTTAATAAATTACTAATAACAACATATTATTAATATAATGTATTAATGATATATAAATATTCTGATTTATAACATAATTAAATATTAATAACATATCGATACAATCATAGCAATTATTATAATATAATAATAATAGTGTTAGTAGAATTTGCCATGTTTTCTTGTTGCTCCAAAGAAATAGCTAGTTATACTAGGAATATTTTAATTTAACATTTGGAGCAATTTAGAGTATGTTTGTGATCCAAAGGAAATCTCATTTAGTTCAAACAGATGAGAACAGCAACGGGAAAGACACCTCTTCACATTGTAGAGGAGCAAACTGTGTTTTCTTGTACCTGGCATTTAATCCAACCATCAAACCCAATGGGCATGAGTTTCTTCAACTTGAGTGAAGTGATAACTAAACATTTCAACCCCAGACTTGAGTGTTTTGGTATAACATATAAAGTGCATTCAGCCGAGACTCTATTCTACAACATCCTTCTTTGCCCCCCTTGATTTGTGTTTAGTTCTTTGTTAGAAGGTTCCTTTTTCATCCAATTCCACATGGATGCAATGATTCCTGTCCCACAGCCAAAGTCAACCTTTTCAGGACTGTGGGGGTGTTGCAGGCATATAAACTAACAATGTGGGGAGAATTCTGGAATTGAAGGCCGCATGCATGGACGGCAGTAGCTCTAGAACCACACAGGTTGGTCAGGGTCCAGGAGGTCCTAGGAGGGGTGCTCAGGGGACAGTCTGGGAGACACAAGAGTTGCTAAGCATATGGAAATAGCCATCTTTGCAGTGGAAGGAAAAAGAGACATCAGCGTAATCAGTGTAGGTTAAACAGACCTGGGATGTATTAGTCATGCATCCTTAACAACAACAACAACAACAGAAAAGGTGCTTACACAATGTGCAAAAGAGCTTTCTTCAATTCCATTTCTAAAGCTTGGCAGTCTGCAGAGGTAAGGGGGCTAACACAGAAGACCGGAATCTTATACAAGGTTTTGTAAAAAATATTACCCATGTTAATAACAGAGACTGAAATGTTGAATCAGTGCTATGGGAGAGAGCTGTATGTGAATTGGGTTCAATCAAGCGGCCTTTATAGTTTTATGTAATTATTTCTTTTTTGTGGTTATGAAGATTATTGTTAAAAAAAAAACCCTAACTTCTCAAAACCCTTCTGGCTTTTTGATTATATTCTTATTAGATTTTTTCAACATGTCCAAAAATTTCCAGAGTGTGCCGTGTGCAATTGTTTATAAACAAGGCCTGTTATTGTAGATTCAGAATGGGAGGCAGCAGATGCACTTGATAAACAATTATAACACTTTTGAGAAAGGAAAATCACTTTCTGCCACACAATAAAAAAAAGTCACAGCAACCAAAGAAAAATATTCATGAATTCAATGAAAGTTATGTATGATCCATAAATAATCATTTTGAATTGTCCTCTAAAGACTCATTTAATTTAAAAAGAGAGGAAACGCCTTTTCTTAATGTGTGCCATTCTCCCTTCCCCGCCCTTATCAAGAATGTTGGGATCAAAAAGTAGAAAAAGGAAAGTTGGAATGTTTACTATAATATATCCAAGTGTTTGCAGAGTCTTACCGAAAGCAATGAAGCTGTCAACATGGCTCCTTATAAGTTCATTATGCGTCTGTGAGCTGGCACGTGTTGAGCATTTGTTGGGAGCTCTCATGTGTTCACTTCTGGAGTCCCTTTGCAGTAAACAACTTGGGAAAGTCAAAGCTCCATAAACTAAGACTAGATCTTTTATTGTTTGTGGTGTGCCTACTACTTAATCAAAACTGAATCTATCTGGATCTTCAACTAGTCAATGCTAGTGTTTCAAATTTTCCAGAACATTTCTCTCCAGATTTCTCTATTTCCTTGAAAAAATCCTAGACATTCCTTTTAAGACATCTCTGTGTAGATCTTCAAAATAAAGGTTGGAACACATATGACTTTATTCTCTAGGTGTCTCTGCAGTTCCTCTCATTCTCTGCTCCATTTATGTATTTCTCTGTATGAATAGTCATCACCCAGGGCCTTGGTCTTCTCCACAGAGACAGTGGTAACCATTTAATAAAGATTAAACATTTCTTAGTTTCAACATATTTTACCCTAAAAAAAAAAACCCTTGGAAGTAGAAGGCTTTTCTTATATTCAATCTTTTCTTTCTGCACTTAGAAACAGCCATGCTATGACATTATCTTGTTCTTCAGTCTTGTTCTGCTTCTACCCAAACCCTTTCTGCAATCATGCAGATCTCTAGAAAATTATTTCCTCTTATACTGATATTCTAATGGTAGAAGTCTGAATAATAGGCACAAGTAAGGAACCTGGAGTCTTGAAAAAAAATGTGTGTGTGTGTGTGTGTGTGTGTGTGTGTGTAAAAACAGTATAATTACATTGCAGTTAAAGAAATACTTGTTGATTAAAATTTGCTTTTTTTTTTTTAAAGACAAGATCTCTATTATAGTCCTGGCTTTCCTGGAACTTGCTTTGTAGACCAAGCTAGTCTTGAACTCACAGAGATCTACCTGTCTATGTCTTCCGAGTGCTGAGATTAAAGGTGTGTGCCAACACGTCTTACTTTTGTGTTCCACACAGGATGTCACTTTAATGTATTCTGGCAGGGTTGGGAATGCCATGCTGGTGTGTTTTAGGTGGCCCAGCATCTTCCATCACACTGCTCAGTGTGTTAATATACCTTAGCTACCCTGCTGATGACTCCTAAGATAATGCCAATACAGAGACGATCTTTTGGATTAAAGCACACAGTCACTGAGCAAAAGCAACTATTATATAGCGCCATCGTATAGTACATGCTAAATTCCACATCAGAAGAATAGGATCCTGAGCGAGTGAGAGCTAAAGAGAAGTGAACATGCCTGTGGAACACAGAAAATGGCAGCACTGGAGTTTTAACTTAGATCTTCCTACTTCTGTTAAAGGCTTTCTCTGAGAGAATGTCTTATCATCAATGAAGGAAACATTCAAGAGTGAGATGGGGTGTACTCTGTGTACTAAAATATAACTGTAAAACAGAACTTTTATCATAATCCTGCCAAGTGGAAGATGTGAATGGTGTTCTGTGGAGACGGTTGTTTGATTGCTGAGGTGGGAGATGGTTGACATTCCAATATTCTTCCTTTCAAGGGACCTGCCCTGTATAATACTATAAAGATTGTCAGTTGTTGGGTAACTTTCAAAGTTTCTTTTTGTGTCCAGTAATTTGGTAATCTGTATAACGTCTTTTGCTCATTGCTTACTTTATTGTCAGGATGTACAATGTTTTCTCCAAGAAAAATAGAATTCAGTGACTTATTGTTCATTGCTATCATGTTTTCTGTTTCTATTATTAATGACACAGTGGTTTTATTTTGTCTTATACAATCTATAACAAGGAAGGTTATTATTTTGATCTACGTACCTTAAACATTCGTTAAACATGTGTGCATTTAGGGAGTACAGGGCCAATTGGGGTGGGCCAGATGACAATGACCAGGATTGGTAGAGTATAGAAAATCATTTCTCTTGAGAACAGTTGGGTAAATGGATGGCTTTAGTCTAGAGAAGCAAAGCGTCATTTTCATCTCTCGGAACTGTTTTTATGCAAGTGACCTTTGATCTCTTTGAAGGAGTAGCAAGTATAGAAATTTTGCTTTGGGCACATTTAAAGCACTGATTATCATGTGCTGATTTTGTTTGTTAAAGTATGGAAGCAATTATGTTGTGACCACATTGCCATGTTAGCAGTCACCTTCACTCATATAGAGGCTCAAACCTGCCCAACCACTTGGCCAGATGATGTCAAATAAACTCACCTGGGGTTGGACTAGATTAGCTTGAAGGTTCTTGTACAACTCTGAGGCTATGTGGGTTGATGCTTCCTTCTCAGCTGCCTTGAACAAGGTACTAAGAGATTTATGACCTTCACCCGTGAGTTCCTATAAAGATGATCACTCCTACAAAACAAATTGCTGGAAGAGAGGATCTCATGAGACTCTCTTGAGGAATATTCCCTATACAAAGATGATCTTTTGTGATCTATTTATGAAGTAAAACCATAATATTTTTAGACAGTGCTTCTCATTAATCATCATGAACACCTTGCTTTCTGTCTAACGAAACTCACTCATTCCTACAATTATGTTTCTTATAGTGTGTCTGACACGATCATAAAATGAGCCCAAACATCTTAAGACACATCACACTGCAAACCCATCTGTTCCATTTTACTTAAACAACTGCGCTCCAATGGCTTTCAGCTGTAGTCTCGATTCTGCACTCATTCCTGTTTTAGATTCATCCCTGTGGCTGTGACAAATGCTCTGACCAAAAGCAAGGAGGGAAAGAAAGGGACTATTTGACGTACAGTTTCAGGTTACAGTCCATCATTGCAGTGTAGTCAAGGCAGGAACTTAAAGCTTCATGTCCATAGTCAGGAACAGAGAAAGAATAGGTGCTCCGAATCCAAGATAGCATCGTTCCTCACTTGCCAGGTTGCTCTGCATCCTACATTGTTCTCAATTAGCCTAGTGGATGGCACTGCTCACAGTGGGCTGGACCTCTCGACATCAATTAATAACAGAACAATCCTTCACAGGCAAGCTGGTCTAGATAATTTTGTAATATGACTCTTCGCAAATGGTTGTGCCAAGTTGCCAGCTAACACTAACCAGCACAACTCCTAAAAGGATTTGGCTGGCTAAAATATGTTAATATCCTTCTTGATAACCTATATATTGAGTTTTAGAATTATACATTTTTCTATTTGATTTTTTTCTGATAGCTTTTTAAACTAATTATATAAACCAGCTATACTTTTACTTTAAATACATTTTAATTTCCAGACAAGTACATTTTTGTTTGTTTTTTATTAATGGTGATTTGCATTTATGTAATTGATATCTCATTGTATTCTATGAAACAAACCCAGTCTTGCTTATAGTCACCCATTGGAAAGATTGCTGTTCTCTTTTTTTGTTGTTTATTTTTCTATTTTTAAAAACTTTTAAAACTTATTTTGTATCATTTAATTTATGAAACTTTAGTTTATTATCTTAACATGTTATTTCTCATTTTCTATGTAGTCTTAATAGTAAATTCAGCTTTGATCTAACATTTTCTGTCCATTCCTTATGGGAAAAGATACTTCAAATCTGACAGTTTTATATTCTCAATTATTCTTTTTTGGTTGTAGATTTTTTAAAGAATGAATATTATATAGTACATATATAGTAATATATTATCTCTGTTATCTCTCTCTCTCTCTCTTCCTTCTTTTCCTTCCTTTTCTTCTGATTGACTGGGTATGGACATGAAGGTCATGATTTGTGTGGGGTCCGGAAATGTGTGACTTGTGGTCTCCAGAACTAAATCCTTTTTAAAGCTGGAAGAACCATAAAGCCTGTGAGAGAGTGATATCCTTACACTCATTTGGTACATAGCATGTTGATGGAACAGTTGGCAGATGGGGGCAGATTCAACAGTAAATGGATTATATATGAGTAACCATGTGATCCAGCACCCTAGAGAAACTGTGAAGCTCTGAACTCACTGAAATGTTGTCCTCTACTAGAGGGAAACATAATATCAATAACAAACAACAAACAAACAGAAGAGAGAAGGGAAATCAGCGCAGCAATACAACCACCATAACAAAGTTGGCAAAAGTACCGATTGAAAAATGAAGACTTTTTCTATTTTGATAGCTTTAAAAGTACAGTACCTTTCTCACGAAATTTGTTCTTGCTTCAAGAAGATATGTGCTTGATTTGCTTGTGAATAGCTTTGCGAAACCTGAATACAGGTGCCCAGAACCCAGATAAGAGGCTTAGTGTTGTATATTTTCATTTATGTAAATTACTTCTTCCTTCTTAATCACATGAATAAAAACAATAATCCCAAGTATCTTTGTTTTTATACAACAGAGGTTTTGCTTTTGAAGTCACTAACATGATCACACTCCTTCCCATTAAATATAATTTGCTTAGCAGTGGCTTAAGAAGAAAACATTGACTTATATCATTCTCTGTGATGAGTTGCCATGGTAATGAATCTCTAGTGAGGGCAAGCTCATAGCATCCTGGTTTTTGTCATGAGAGACGTGGTGCCTTTTCTCCTGAAGCTAGGTTAGATGTTGTTGGCAAGTGTGCAGGTAGTTTTCAGCAGAACGGCTAATGCCTATTGTACCGCCTCCCCCCACACCTGAAAGTCCATTTTAAGATCACATTTTTTTTTCTGTAAAAGATTCTTCATGAGTATTCAAGGTTAATCAGAACACTTGGGCCTCTTGCCCCTCATGCAAATAATTCCTTCGTGGTTTAATCTTTCACCTCTCTAAATTAGGAGTGTATTAATGAGATACGACACATTTTCCTAATTTTCTGCAATACCTCATTGAACTCCCAAGGGAAATAGTTTGCTTAAAATTATACTAGATGAGAAAGGGGAAAAATACTCAACGTTTCAAATGTATGGTTATTTAGTCTTCCGTATGCAAAGCCATTTTCTTCTCTTCTAATTTCCTTGTTAAGGATGTTATAAACTACGTAGCTTGTTGCTGCTTTCCTCTGAAATCCTGTCCATTTTTCTCGTTATGTAAAATTTTATAAATATTATGCTAAAGAGCCAAATAATATTCTAATTTCCTCAATATACTTACCTCTGCTCAAACTACTTTTGTTATAGTATTTAGTAAGCTTATTATACAATATCTTTGATCTTTCTTCCTTTCCTTAATGGCCTACATGAATTACTTGCCAGTTGTATCTGTGATTGATAATATTTTCTGAGGTGTAAATTTAGTTAGATAGGCACTTGTGATGAACTATTTAAATGACGAAGGAATATATACAACAACATATACATACTATTTAATCCAAATAAGTACAATTGTATTTAGTTTTCTAGTTTTTGAATCGTGTGTCTATATGTGTCCGTGTGGGGGTCTGTGTGCACGTGTGGGTACGGGTGACGACAGAGTCCAGAAGAGGGCATCTGATGGTCTAGAGCTGAGTTGCAGGTGGTTATGATGGGAAGTGCAAGGACAATACATCTATTAACTGTTGAGCCCTTTCCCCAAACCCACTAATTATACATTTGCATCATGCTGATTACTTGCCCCGACTATATTAACATTGTTAACATTTTTGCCTGAGATCCTTTCCGGGATCTGTTACCTATGGTACAAGTGTTACATGAAACTGTAGTTATTATGGGTACACGCTGAACGCAATGGGCTAAGCTATTTAATATTAAAGAAAAAGTGAGGAAACATGATTTTATGAACTTCTCAGTCAAAACTCCACCTTAGAAGTACTTTGTGGTAAATTGATGTCCTTAAGAAATCTCCAACTTTTGTTATCTTTTATAAAGAATCCGACAGCACGTAAGATGCTGTGTAGCAATTCTCAAAGCATTTTTAAGTTCAATTGTGCTGTTGGTGATCGAGATGTTTAAGCAGTTACAGGTGCAATAAAATTTAGACTATTTATGAAAAAAATAGCTCTCATAATTTTTCTTTTTGTTCCATTGAGGAAGAAATGTTAGATTTGCTCCTTTTACACATTTTAGTGGTGCAGTCTCGTCTGAACTCCAGTTGACCTCATCTTACACGGAATGGACTATATAGGAAAGCAGCAAAATAATTTCAAATAAACATCTCCTAAAATGCATTTTAACCTTGGATCTGGAGATCTATAAAAGAATACTTTTTTTCAGTACTTTGATAACATGGAGAGAATTCCTTACAGCTGAAAATTATGGTATTTAAAGGTTTCAAGATGTCTTTCCAGGTTTTGAGTTGGCAGTCAGCCAATGTCTGAATGGCTGCACTTTAAAAGCCCATCTTGCTTCCACATCCTAGGGTTTTTTCCACTTTTTTTTTACATCAGTGCTTGCTCCCAGAAAACAGTTAATATATTCTTTAAAGCCCATTCATTTTTCTATTGCTATAGATACAAATTTTGCCTCAAAAAACAAATTTTAAAACCAAAGTCAGTGGCATAACAAATCTCAAGGAACCTGACCATCTTTAAAAGTATAAGCATAAACATGTTGGCTTGGTTCCTTATAAAACTTAAATAAATGTTTACATAAGAATCTTAGGATAGATCTTTATTTTCAGATCAACTTCTAAGCTGGTTTGGAACAAACACAGCTTTGTTTGTGTGTGCATGCATGTGTGTGGCTTGCTAAACAATCTCAGTGATTGAAAGCATTTGAGCTAAATGAAATTTAAATACTTTTGAATTCTACCCCCATAACCATCGATTGACCACATAATGGGGAGCTTCCAAACCCCATCAGTTTGGACAGTGCTCTATGACCCATTGTGTGAAAAGAAATGTGGCTATACCCTATTCAGTATAGGATTCCACTGGGTAACCACAGGATAGATTCAATGGAAAAGGATATGAGAATTTTAGAGTGGAATGAAAGAAGAGGCATTTATTACAGTTTGAAAAAAATGGAAGCATCAGAGATTTTTATTCTACCAGCAGACTATGTGGTGGTTAAACCAACCACTTTTCATTCTTTGACTGCCCCCAAGTTTTATTGACTGTGAATGATCTTGCTTTCTGTGTTCATGTGTAAGTGAAATCCAATGCAAAGGGTATGCACATGAACCTGTCTCTGAACTATTTATACAAACATATCAGTAATAATAGCAATAATAGTCATAATTACAATAAACCAAGATGGTAGTAGTAGTAGTGTATGCACGCCAGACTTATATTAGTAACTGTGAAGAATCAGAAGTAACCGAGGTTTCCTCATTCAAAAGTGAAGAAAGATGAAATGTTAAGAATAGATAGTATGTTTGGTGCTTGGGAAAAACCAAGTGTCTTTCTAGGTAGGAAGTTGAGGTTGAGGATTAGAAATTCACTTTCAAAAAACCCAGTAACTGTTGTGTGGGGTTTCACTTGCATTTGCAGATGGATACTTCTACCAGCTAGAATAGAGTCAGACCTACTTTTTGCATCTATTAGGTTTTACATGTCTTTCCTTGTGTAGAATTTCCTCTTTTCTTAATTGTAAAATCGGGCTCTGTGTCGCTCTTAAACTCTCCTTAAGCTAACTTCTGTAAAAGCACGTTATATTAAAGTGCCACACCTTCGCCTCGGTTGACATGTCTCCTTTCCTTGTTATCGTATGCTTTTATCCTTTATCCTGTAACTCAGACTCATCGGGGAGCAAAATTCTCTCCTATTTTTCCCTTTTCCTTATTATTACCTTCTACAATAATTTCCCCGTAATTAGGAATATTTAACTATGGCATTGATTATGCTAAATAACTCAACCATGCACATTATTTCTCTGATGCTATTTTGATGAGGCAGATTATTGTTGTATGAGACTTCTTTTGTTGCTTCTCCTGACCCACATTGCAATACTTTTAGCCTCCTTTTCCCAATACTGAGAGCATTGTCCTGTGAAGTCATTCAACAACCTAGGATATGATGGAAGAAAAAGTTTTCATGCCAGTAGAGATTCAGTTCCTTCCATAATACATAATACAACTTGGTATTATTATATTTCCTGCTTGCTTTATTTGTAGTTTTTGAACACAAATGAATCATTTGAGAGAACAGATACTGGTTCTTTGGATGTTATTCATTGAACATTGTAAAATCTTATACCAACACATGGTAGGCACTCAGTTAGGTTGGAATAAAAATATACCAACGTCATTTGAGGGATATTTGTAAACTATTTAGGGCACTGAATAATTTAAGCAATATCTTGCTTGCTAGTCTATGGGTGGTATGAGTTTAAAAAGCGAAAAGCACCTAGTTCAATGCACAGGTTAGTTTAGAACATGACTTATGTTAAATTTTATCTCTAAGTATAAAACCTAGGAAACTTATATATTCATTTTATGCTGATTTCTCTACTTATACAATGAAGGAATTAATAGCATTTGTATTTTACCTGTGATAGTAACTGTTAGGCCAAAAGTAAGAATATCAAGATATCAGAAAGAGATCCATTAAGCACATAACAATGTCTTGATGGCAATTGTCATCTAACAAGGTTCAGTATGGCCCTCTTTTGCTTTTGAAACACAAGGTTAAATTCACATGACCTTCAGTGATACACTGGAGTACCTATGCCCAAAGCAAGATACCCAAAGCTTATGGAAGAGAGTCTGTGAGCAGAATGCCCATCGTCCTCCAGGTCCTAAGCTAAGGTTAGCAATGCTGCACATGTATGACATGTGGCTCCTGGTTATTTTCTTTCTACGCAGCTGGCTTCTTGAGTCTCTAGAATGTCCGCCAAGGAGTTAAATCAACAGAATCCTTGGTCTTTATCATGTTGGTCACTTTGGAACATAAGGAAGTCTGCTTTTTGGGCACTTTCCGGAAATTTATCCAAGTGTAGAACTTCCTGCTGGCGTTTCTGAAGCAGGTCCCAAAAGCTAACCCAAGGCCAGAATTCATTCAAGATGCACTGGGCTCTCTCTGAGCATCAGTTTAATTCCCACCAGTTGTACAGATTCTGAGACTAGTAGCTATTCAAGTTTGCTGGGAGCTCGGCGGTGTTATTTTCAGTGTTTTATTAGGCTTACTATTTTGCTGAAGGCTTAACAGGCTCATTTTCAGATTTTTAATCAAGAACAAGTTTAATGATTGAAGGTAATTATCTCCAGATTAGAAAGGCTTTTAAAATTTTATCAGCATTCCAAAATTTAACAAATAGCCCTCTGATAATCTAATTAAAATCCTACTTTCGCTGCCAGACTCGTTCAAGCCAGACACACATCCAGCCTCTTGGAGGAAATCATTATCCATTTAAGCCATTTCTGATATGTCAGGCATAAAAGTTGACTGGTGTTGATATTCTGATGGTCCTCTAGAGGTGGGTGAGGTGTGATGAGCGGAGCTACTTCCTCATTGATTTTTTTTAAAGGGAGGTAAGTAGCCAATTGGCTGTGGAATTTCTGTGTGCCGAGCACGTAGAATTATGTCAAGCAGCAAATCAGAATCAGCTGCTCGTTTCATAATGAAAGGCCGTTCACTTTCCATTGGGTTTGCACCTCAGAGCATAATTAAGCTTAAGGCCTGCATTGTAAAGGAATCCAGCCTAGTTTGAGCTATGGAACTTCGATGGATAATGAAACACAAACAGAAAATTAAACACTATTCCCGGGAACTGTTTATATAAGCTAGCGGCAAAATTACTTTTTATAGCTCCGAACATAATTTGGATCTTTAAGTGAAGCCTTTATTTACCCAAGGATGCGCCTTAACCAATTAGTAGCTAGCTGATGTCTGAGAAGAAACTTGAAATCTGTTTTCCAACATTGCGAGCGGAGTGCTCTCCAGTAGGTCTCAATCAAGATCAAGCGCAGACCTCTGGGGGCATAGTTGGTCGGATGACCTGCAACATCATTTTTATTTCTTCTGTTATCCAGAAAGGTTTTTGTCATTATTTCATTTTTGCCCTTCCTCCTTTCCCAAGGGGGTTTATTGTCAGAATTGAAAGTGGGTGAGGCTGAGAGACAACCAGCTTAAAGAGAGGCAGCAGTTTGAAATCTTGTTTGCATACTGATTTATGTGCTTCCAATTATCAATGTGTGGGAGTTTTGTCTAAAACGCTGGGCCTGAGGTTCCTTTTGTTCTCCAGTGTCTATTGTGGTTTATGCTTTAAATGGGATGCAAATGTGATTTATAGCGCATGGCTTGATGCACTTAGAGAAAATTGGGCTTTACAAGGAACAGCAAACGAGTAGGGAAGGGCCACGCGTGAGCAACATGTTCCTGTGGGTGAGAAAGAAATACCCCACTGTGGCTTATGGGGAGACTGAAGAGTAAACAACATGGGAAAGGTTGTTTCACTTAGAGAATGTGGCTTTCTTCCCTGTGGTCTGGAGAGTGGAACTAAGTCTCTGAAAACTGTTGAGAGAGCTGTTAAAATAGCATTTCCATGCGGTCGAGAAAAGAACATACACAATAGCAATGTGTTTCCACTGGGCAAGACAGATCCTAGCAGACACCTAAATGTTTATTCCAGTTCTACATAGCCACACCAGTGAAGTCTCTGCATTGGCCTTTTCGCTGCCATGTTCCTGAGGACTTTTGACTATCCAAATGACCATGACACATAAGCCACAATTGTGCAGGCAGAGTAGCCCGGAAAGTGCATCTCATGGAATCAACTTGGCCAAATCAAAATTCCTGAAGATAAGTAATGACAACAAATGAAATTAGTTGTATAATTCATTCAGCCACTCCACAAATCTTTCCTAAGCATTTTCCATGACCCATTTTCAAGTTAAAAAAAAAAGCATGGTTATGAGGAAAATAACTGAATTTTAGTTCTGTCGATTGTTGTATGAGTCTTATTATAACCTCACAAACACGCTATAGTTTCTAGCATTTAAAACCTCTCTTGAGCAACTCTAAGAACAACACCTGAGGCTGACTTCTGGTTTTCATGCACATGCGCACAAATGCGCACTTACACCCTCTTCCACACAACAATGCACAGGCACACACACAGACAAATTAACTAAAACCCATTTCAATAGTTGTAAGTAACATATTTCTTTGAGTACGTTTCTGTGAACTTAGAATATCTATTTTATCTAAGATGAGGTAATTGGGTTAGTATTGTCTAGCAGAGAAACTGTTGTGCTTCAGATGCCACTACTGCTATTTAATCTTTATGGAACCCCCCCCCCCAATTAGCATCTCTACCTTTGTTCTTCCACTCTAAAGTTCACACAGCATCGGCAGAGTCATTGTAAGGGTGTTATTGCATCTAGGCTCTTTAAAAAAGTGACAGCTTGGCCTGGCGGTGGTGGCGCACGCCTTTAATCCCAGCACTTGGGAGGCAGAGGCAGGCGGATCTCTGTGAGTTTGAGGCCAGCCTGGTCTGCAAGAGCTAGTTCCAGGACAGGCTCCAAAGCCACAGAGAAACCCTGTCTCGAAAAACAAAACAAAACAACAACAACAAAAAAGAAGTGACAGCCACAAAGATCATTCACAGTGGATGGATGAAGTTTTTGTAAATGTTTCTCATGGGGTAACTTTTCTAATTAAAAAGGGCACAGTGTACACAGTGGTGTGTATGCCTACTGAGGGCCTTTCTGCTGGGAATGCAGATCAGGTTCCTATAGAGACTCAGGGAGAGGAGGAACCCAGCTCCTCTCCTCTTTCCCATGGATATTGCTAGGGACCCAGTAACTTACAGTTGCAGTTCTCAATATTTAAATCATGGATATGAAAATATTCAGATTGCAACTGAACTTCCTTTATTGTTTAAGGAATATGAGAATGCAATTTTGAGCTCACTCTTCATCCAGGGGCACCGGTGCCAGGTATTTTGGACTCAGTGTGCATCAAGAGATATTCCTACCTGGAAACTCCATGTCATCCGCAAGCAACTGGAACTGGCTTTCAAGAAAAAAGGAGGAGGAGGGTTTAGAAAGACAGGGGAGATGAAATTTTAGGGCAGCACAAAGTCTAACATAAAAGGTCATTTTGCAGACACCAGTGAGCCAAAGTGAAGTCACCTGAAGGTTGTAAAGGGAAAAGTGGGCAAGAAAAGGAAAGAAATAATCACTTTGCCAAGAATGCTGGCTTTAGGAGGGAAGGAATCATGACAGTGATGTCATTGAAGCAGGTTACAAGATGAGGGAGGCACCTGCAGGAGAATTTTTATCTCTTTCCAAAGTTCATTTCAGGCTTCTCCACGGAGACTTTTCCCAGCATGCTTGTGGTTTCACTTTTCTTTACTCTGTGAAGTGAGGAAAAGGAGGTCTTTCCTTAGCGACCTGGTCTTCATATTACTAAGGCAAACAGGGGGCTATGGTGGATCGTACACTGTCGTGTGTTTGTATTTGTGGCTGGTTTGCTGGACACCACCCAGGAAGATCATGTCATCACTCAGGTGTGCTACATCCTTAGGGCAGATGGTGCTTTCACTTTGGCTTCTATACCTGGACCTTACATTGGTACAAAACCCAACCATTTCATCCAGTTCCAATGCAAAGGTTCATTTTCATAGCAAGTATTTTACTAATGTTTGGGATGAGAGGGGAGAGTATAAGAAAGGGGGGAAAGTAAGCTGTCTCTGAGCCTAAATTACAGAAAAGGTTCATACCACAAACACTGATTCTATTCTCATGTATTTTCTTTTTTCCTCTTCCATTTGAACTATATATCAGTCTGTTGGTATCCTATGGAAGTTTACCAGCTATATTTTAATGTATTACTAACTATGAAATTGTTTCATTTATTAATGAATAATCGGATTCCTCCTCCTCTTTCTCCTCCTCCCTTCTTCTTCTTCTTCTTCTTCTTCTTCTTCTTCTTCTTCTTCTTCTTCTTCTTCTTCTTCTTCTTCTTCTTCTTCTTCTTCTTCTTCTTCTTCTTCTTCTCCTCCTCCTCCTCCTCCTCCTTCTTCTTCTTCTTCTTCTTCTTCTTCTTCTTCTTCTTCTTCTTCTTCTTCTTCTTCTTCTTCTTCTTCTTTTTCTCTTCCCCTCCTTCACCCCTGTGGTATTCCCCTCTGTATACTATGAACATACTTTACTACCATTGGTTATTAAAGAAACTGTTTTGGCCAATGGCTTAGTAGAGTAAAGCCAGGCAGGAAATCCAAAAAGGGATAGAGAGATAGTAGGCTGAGTCAGAGAGATGCCATGTAGCTGCCAAAGAGGAAAGACACCCACCCCAGAACCTTACTGGTAAACCACGAAACTCATGGTAAAATACAAAATAATAGGGATGGGTTAATTTAAGATGTAAGAGTTAATAAGAAGCCTGAGCTAATAGGCTGAGCTCCTCCTCCTCCTTCTTCTTTCTTCAGACAGACTCTCCATATGTAGCCATAGCTAGCCTGGAATTTTCTATCAGGAACAATCTGCCCTCAAACTTAGATCTCTTTATCTCTGAAATTCAAGTAGTGGGAATATAGTTATGTACCACTATACCTGGAAATTGAATAAATATTTAACACTGTGAAAGGTAAACCTTTATTTATGTAAAAAAAAACAAACAAAAAGCTTCTACCAAGTTATTCTAAAACAGACTGCAAGCTGGGGGAGATTGCTACAAAGCACTTTTCATGAGAGCATAAGGACCTGGGTTTGGACCTTCAGAATTCATGTTAGCGACTGGTGGGCATGGCAAGCTGCTTGTAATCCCAGCCTTGGGAAATGGCTATGGGTTCAAGTGAGAGACTCTGCCTTGTAAGTTGGAGAGAAACAGAAATACACCCACCAAACGTCTTGCTTCCACATATATGGTCCCACATATCCATATGTAACCACACATATGTGACCATACATACATACATAATTATCTATCTATTTGTCTGTCTATCCACCTATCTGTCTATCTATAAACTCATACAAAGAGAATGACAACATATTTTTTTATACATACATATGACACAGATGTAATTCTTTATTTATGACCACTTGGGTAGCTCTCATCATAAACTAACATCAACTTTTGCAAAATCTATAGTGAACATTTAGTTAATAGGAAAAATGTCACAAATACTGATCTCAGATGATAACTTCTTTAAAATATTTTTAAAATAAATTCTTGTATAAAGAAATATGCTTGAAAAAAGAAAGGTAATTAGCTATTCACTTTTTGCCTATTGATCACTGTGATGACTCTTTTTCTGTTTTTTTGAGACAGGGTTTCTTTGTTTTTTTTTTTAAATATTTATTTGTTTATTATGTATACAATATTCTGTGTGTGTGACTGCAGGCCAGAAGAAGGCACCAGATCTCATTACAGATGGTTGTGAGCCACCATGTGGTTGCTGGGAATTGAACTCAGGACCTTTGGAAGAGGAGGCAATGCTCTTAACCTCTGAGCTATCTCTCCAGCCCCTGTTGTTTTTTTTATATTGGGCTAGAACTTATTTTTGGTGAAACAGGTTTTGAAACTAGAATGAAAAAAAAGCAAAAGCTCTTAGGCTATGATACCAAAGTCATAGGAACATCACTAAAAAGAAAAATTATTACCATAGACCGCAGCATTGAAGTGTTTCTAGAGTGGAAGCCGATGACTGTGGGTCAACTCACAAGAACGCCGCTCAATTTTCTTTGTTTTTTTGTTGAGCTGTTTTTATTTTTCCTGTTTTGTATCTTTTCTTCTTATAAAATAAGATCATCTTCTGGTCATCAAAGGCCACTCTAATTGCATTACTTTGAGAAAACTTAGAAGATTTAAAAGGAAAGATCAAAGTTGAAAATCATCTTTTTGTTGACATCACTATTTTACAAACCAAACTCCAAAAGCAGTGTCAGAAAGAAATACTCCAAAAACACCAATCAAATAAGCAAAAAGATGAGACATTAGATCTAGCTGTAATTCTTCAGGTCAACCGGCGGGTTCGTGTTGATCATCTGAATTGGGCAGCTTAGGGGGCAGCACAAAAATGGCTGGGTACTGCTTCATATGACTTCCTGCTTCCTGAAGACTGTCGGAGGCTTCTCTCTGTGGTGGTCTCAGGTCTCTCTCATCTCAGAAAGTATGAGAAGGGCAGACTTTCCCATATGAGCATTTATTCAGCTATTGCCTGCTTCACATTGACCAAGCTTATTCTCACATTTAGGTTGAAAGCTAAAGGAGAGGATCCAACTCAAGGGAAACTGAAGGAAAAGGCATTTATTGTAAAATTTGCAAACACTGTGTAAAAATAAATTTAGTTTTTTAAAGACCTTAAGGTAATAAGAAATGACTCTGAAATAATTAAAGAAAAACATAGGATGAACATTCAACGACTTTGCTTAAACATTAACTTTTTGATATCAAGTAGCTGAGGAATAAGAAGAATGAGGTCACGTGAAAAAGAAAAGATTATTCACAGCAAAAGAAACAGTCAACAAAGTAAAGAGACAGGCTCTGGAATGGGAATAACTTTTATAAATATTTACCTGACAGAGAGTTTATATCGTAGTAGGGTACTCACCAGAAACTCAGACATGAGTTTAAGACAATGGAAAATTTTTATTAACTTGTGACTACGTGTGCTCAGGATCCCAGTTTAGCACTGAAGACCTTTCTCAAGTTGAGCCTTTTAGCTCAAAACCATGTTTTTGGTTGACATACTTCACTGAACAAAAACAGTTAGCCAAAAGAAGAACTATAAAAGCCAAAAAAAAAAAAAACTAGATTAGAACACGTGGAGACTTTTTCAGAATTATGGACTTTGATGGATTCTGTCATTGTTTTAAATACTGGCAGGTGGTGTTGTCTACATGCTAAGTTTTACAGCCTGAATGGCACTGCCATCATGGAGTCAGGTGTGCTAAGGTTTTGGGTCCTAATAAGGTCTGGGCCTCTGTTACAATACCTAGTAGACGTAAATAACTCTCTCTCTCTCTCTCTCTCTCTCTCTCTCTCTCTCTCTCTCCCTCCCTCCCTCCCTCTCTCTCTCTCTCTCTCTCTCTCTCTAGAGCCAAGAGCTAGGCACGAGGCGTAGGTGGGACTTCTGGGCAGAGAGAGAGAGAAACTGGGAGGAGGAATTTAGGTGCAGGATTTTGCCAGCAGACTCAGAGCAAGTTGGATGTGCTATACTAAGAAGAGGTAACTGAGCCACATGGCAGAATGTAGATTTAAAAAAAAACTATGGGTTCGTTAAGTTATTATAGCTATTTGGGAAAAAAGCCCAAGGTAACGCCAATCTTTCGTAATTAATAATAAGCTTCTAGGTCATCATTTGTGGGCTGGTGGTCCAAAGATCATCTGTCAAGAAAGCCTGCTGTATTTGGTGCCCAACACAGGGCATGTAAATACACAAAGTGTACAAGAAAGCTTAAAAGAAAGAGTTCAGAGTAGGCTCAGTGCTTGCAGCTCTTTGAAGAGGCCCTGCTACCAGCACTTGAAAGGGATTTCTAAGAGGCAGGCAGTGTGCTCCCTCAGTGGAAGGAGACTAGGTAGATAGAAGTGCCTAGCACAGCTGGGGCAGATAGAATGACTCCAGACTGAGGCCTGCAGGCATGGGGCTCCATTCTCACTGACCTGAAGCCAGCTGCCAGGCAATGTGCTAAGTGGAGCTGCAGGGTGGTTTAAGGTTTGGCTCATGTGGTTGGAGAATGCAGCAGACGCACAAAAAGTCAGATCCAGAACTGGTAAACCTCTAAACAGAATTAGCATGCTTAAAAAAAATGTGTTTAGATGCTGAAGAAAAAAAGAAAATGGGCATGGATAGTCATGAAAATATAAAGAGCTTAAAGTAATATAAAAGGGAAAGGCCATATAAAGATGGGAAATACAGAGGGTGTCTGGATCCTATAAGATGCTTTGTTGACTTTGAATTTTTTTAATGCTCATGAACAAAATTAAAACTGTGGAAAGACATTGAATGTTGGGAACTGCTAAATTAAGCCAAACTATATGTTTTAACTTCAGAATGGAAGTAAAAAAATATGTTGCACAAGTCTTGTCATTGAAAGAAATGTAAATGAGCTCAATCACTATAAAAATCTGTATGGAGGTTCTCCTAAATCCAAAACTAGGACTTCTGTGTGATTCAGCCATCCACTTTCGCATGCATGCCCCCAAGAATCAAAGATAGTTTATTGAATAAATATCTGCATGTCTGTGTTAGTCATGTGATCATAATAGCCAATCTAGGGAGTTGGTGTAGATGTCCAGAAGAAGAATAAGGGCAATGTGATAGAAAATATGATTATATGTATGTATATATATTATGCTGAGTCATGAAGAAAAATTTAATTATATTATTTTCAGGAAAGTGGGCAGAATTAATTAAAAAGAAAAATAGATATTTTCTAGACAGTTTTTCTTTTGATTTTAAGGTTATAATATAATTACATCATTTCTCTCTTTCCTTTCACCCCTCTAAAGTCCCCTTTATACCTCTTCTTGTTCCTTTTCAAAGTCCCAATACAATCCCTAACTACATTCTAAATATTTGCCTTTATGCTCACAGATAAGTGTAGTCCTCATACCTTATTAAGGAACCCTCTCTTTGCAACAGATAGTAGGTACTTTTAATATTTAACATCTAAATAAAGAATGATATGCAATCTCTATGACTTGGGTGCATAATACTAATTTGATTTGTAGAAATAATAATAGTGAAATAGCCAATCTGCTGTCCATCAAAAAAATGTGTTTGTAAAGAGAATGTTACAATTTCTTTACAATTTCACCTCTGATAAGTAAGTCTGTTAAGATACTCATTTTTCTGAATGCTTCTTCAATCTGAAAAGGTTGAATACTAAAGTATTCCCACCACTGAACAACTGGCTCCCCGCTATAATAGTCATAAAATAGTAGTAATGAAGTTTTTCTTAATGAAAACATTCTTTCATTTACATTTTCTTGCCTGTTTCTTTTGTCAGTGTGATGGGTCTTTAAAAGCAGATATAATAACAACATTCACTTTGAAGAGTGACAATTGCTTCAAAGAAGGAAAATAAAGGTGATAAAACTAGTCTTTTTGTAACTCTGGCAATAAAGCACCCAAAATCTAGAAGATATAACAAGTAGATCACGGTAGACTTTGTTAAACCTTCAAACTTTATCATTGGCATTTTGGAATCTTTGATCATTTATTTCCTTTCTTTCTCTACCCCTTCTTATAACCACGATATCAGGATTAATTTCTAGTGCATTTAATAGTACCTTAAAGTGAGTGAGTCAGATTAGAGAATTAGCTCTCTCTCTCAGGCAAAAGACAGATGAAGGCAGTTTAGAACCATCATCAGCTCATCAGAACGCTTCATCAATATTCCACCTTGATTGACATATAGTTTCTGTTTTTAAGGTTGCCCAGAGTCTGAAAGTGTATGATAGGAAATCATTCATTCTACCGGCTCTCTAGCCAATCAGTGGGAAGAATGGATCATAGAGAAACACTTAACAGCAACAACAAAGCACATGACAATTATCCCTTGTCATTTACGGAAGTTTTCCTACACCATAGAAAAATGTTTACCTTTATCTCATTGAACAGAAACTGATACTGGTAATATGGGAAGGCCAAGAAGGTAGGTCTGTAAATGCCATTGATGGATATGAAAGCAGAAAATTTAACTTTTGCATGAATACGAACATAGAGAATGTTTAATAAGTGAAAAAGAGATGAAGGTAGAGGCATTTTGTTATCTCAGTTAGAGATATAGATAAAAACACTGTATTTAAGACCTTGATGTCTGTCTACAGTTACCAAAATCAGGAGCTTCAACAAACACCTGCACCAAAGCCTATTAAGATTCCTCATTGCCCACTGAATCTCTTTTCCTAATTTAAATGGCTATACCAAGTAGCTTCCCTTGTCACTTCTGAAAATAGATTTGACTGCTATTATGACAGTGTCTTAGAGCATAAGTGGTTGTGTCCATCATGGACGCCTTGTGTTCTGAATTCCCCCACAGTGCCTCCAGCAGCTTCCTTCTCTATGTCACCATGCATTCTAGACACAAACTTTCATATCTAAAGGCTTTGAGAGTCAAATTAAATTTGTGATTCCACTAGTCTCTGTTGGACATCCTAGTAATATTAAATTGTACTCATGTGTGTAAATATTCTGTGGCAATCTATCAGAGCACTACTTCATTGATTTTGAAACAAACACACTTATGGCATGCTCTTAAACATGATCCTTCTATTACTTCCCACCATGTAACGTGAATCAACATTTGTTTTGCCCATGTTTCGGGACTAGAGAGATTTAACAGTTCTTTAGAACTCAGAAGGGTCTCAGGGTCAAAGAACTTGTGTAAACACTTTTATCTGCAACCTAAGACCCTTATTATCTATCATATCTTTTGCCAGATGCGTAAGCCATTATTAAAACCCATGTTAGATCCTCCTTGAAGATGAAGATGCCTAGATCATCTGCTAATCCTCTTTTGATCACTATGAATTTATTTGCATGCAAAAATCCTGTATGCATTCATTATCATGAGAAGAACTACAGTAATACAGGCAACTGGGAATTGTATGTGGGTAGGTCAGTCTTTATCTTTATTGCATGGGCTGTGAACCGAGTTCTTGGTTCAAGTCACTGTTACTCTGTAGGAAGTTCTGTCCTGTTTAATGTCCTTCGGGGCTGCTATATCTGTTTTTGTACACTGTCTGGCCACTCTCTGTGGGTTTCTTGGAATTCTTTGACTTAACTGTATTCTGCATCTAATTACCCAGCTCTGGTTATTTTCTCCCCTCTGTTCTTGGCCTCCCAGTTAGATCCCACCCCACTGCTACTTGATATATCCCTGTGATATGATTCTGATCCTTAGCCTATGAGCGTGGTCTTTTAAATATATCAGTTAAAATGAATCAATGGCTGTCATTACCGCTCCCCCCTTTCCATTCATGTCTGAGAAATGGAGACAACTGGAGTTTTGAACCAAGAATAGCAAAGTAGGATGTGAAGGTATAGGCCATCTGCATGCTGAGGACCATTCCGTGTTGGATTGTTAGATGAGAGAGATACATTTAATCTTTAAGTTGCTGTTTGTATTTGGAGAGGAGGAATGAATAAAGGGGGAAGTTGCTAAGGGTGATTGGATGTTTTAGTAGGTAAAAGCTTCTGCCACCAAGCCTGGCAACCTGAGATCCATCCCCAGGATTCACCTGCTGGAAGGACAGAACTAATCCCTGCAAGTTGTCCTCTCTCCTACACACCCACATCATGGGCCTAACCCTCCATCCACCACATACATAATAAATAAATAAATTTAATAAAAGGGGGAGCTTTTGTCTTCTTAGTAGCATTGTCTTTATCTTAATGAATACGCTAACATAAGGTCTTCTAAGTAGAGATGAGTTCTTTTGAGCAACTTACTCTTTGAATTTCTTCTTTTTTAAGTGAACATAACACAGAGATACTTGCGTGACAATCTTTATGTGTTATTCATAATAGTAAAGATATGAAAGCAGACTAGATGCTTATCAATAGAAGGATAAAGAAGATATGAGATATAGAGGCACACATGGTCATACACACACAACCCTGGGGGTTCTATTCATCCTTAAAAAAGAATTAAATTGTATTGGTTGTTTTTGACTCTTTTCTCTCTGGTGGGTCTGCAACCCAGCTCCTAAATAAATACATGGAGACGTATCCTTTTTTATGAATATCCAGCCTTAGCTTGTCTTATTTCTTGAATTATCCAATCTACCTTTTGTCTCTGGGTTTTTACTTTTCTCTATATCCGTATATCTTTTCTTTACTTCTTACTTTGTGACTTGCTGGGTGGCTGGCCCCTGGAGTCTTCTCTCCTTATTTTCTCATACCTTAATTATTCTTTTTCTCCTTCTATTTAGTCTTCCTGTCTGCCAGCCCTGACTATTTCTCTCTCCTGACTATCTATTCAATGTTCAGCTCTTTATTAGACCAATCATGTATTTTAGACAAGCAAAGTAACACAACTTTGCAGAGTTAAACGAGCGCACCATAAAAGAATGCAGCACATCTTTGCATCATTAAACAAATGTTTCATGGAATAAACAAATATAACAATCTTTAACTAATATTTCACATTACATTATGCAATTTTTATACTGTTAAGACAGACTAAGAAAGCCAAATACATGGTTTCTCTTTGTGTGTAATCTACACTTAAAGGAATATTAAAATTAAATTATAAAATTATAAGTATATACATACAAACATATACACACATGTATATGATATGAATGCAGAAATTGGAGCATATGAAAGGGCAGGAATATAAAGCAAGAGAAAGAGGATTAAAATAAATATTAAGGGAGACAAAGGAAGACAAATATCACATTCAATTTTATCTATAGAATCATGATTTATCTACATATATGTTTCATGTATGGCATGAAAGCATAAGAAAGATTATTAAGGAAGTATAGAATAGGAACAATGGGTGCTCAAAGGGTACAAGGGAGTTGGTGGGGGGCTGAATATGAAAAAGTATACTGATATACATAAAAATTTCATAATGAAATCGATTATTTTTCATGTTAACTAAAAATAGAAGCAAAAAATAATGATTTCTATGTTAAAGGACAACTGTGAGGATCAAGTGAAATAGTATTTGTGAAGTTAATTTTTAAAAAGGAATATGAAATAAAAATGGCATGAGCTGGGCTTTTACTAAGAAACATGAATATTTCAGTGCTTTCAGAATAAATAAATAGACTCATTAGCATATAAAACTCTCTATAGTATTATGTTAATAAGTCTTGAAATGCATGCTTAATCTACAACTCTTGAAAACATAATTGAAAATAATGTCTGGGTGGTCTTAATCCCACAATGATAATCTCAAACATAATTAGGTTCTATGGAGACCTAATTCTGTTTGTTTAGGGGATGAATTTATTATTTCCTTTCTTGCTGTTCTCATCTCACATAAGAAATATCACATTTTTGCCTAATGAATAACAAACATGATTATAGAGATTTGGCTATACAGAATTATCTATAAGCTAAAATAAGAACATATGCAAAGCATATTAGAATATTGTTTGTTCTCAAGATATGTTATGGCTCCATTGTAGAAGGGAAATTTATTGGACCAATCATCATGCTTTGTGTGAGTTCAAAGACTTACCACCACCTCACTGACGATTGGGAGACACATTTTCTCTTGTGTGGTCTCTTTCCATGACTGTTCTTTATTCCCATGTATTTTATTAGTACTACCAGGCATGAAAGATTTTTTTTAATTGTTTGAGTTTGTATGACTATGCTTATTATGTTTCGAATCTGTTCATGAAAATAAGCTAATGGCTTGTTTGGTATCATTAAAAATTTAAACTTTTTGTGCTAAATGTGAGGATTATTTCTCTAATTTTCATTCCAACTAAATAATCAGTTCTCTGTGCTCATCAAGATTAAGAGTATGTTTCAAAATATGCTTTTTAAAGAAGCTCTAAGAATATTAACACAAAATAATATTTGAGTCAATTATTAACTTAACCAATGTAAGGCCGACTCTAAGATTTTGAAATACATCACAAGCAAAAAAATCACATACATAAATTTTAATGATAATGAGCATTCATGCCTATATTATAATATAGATCCTGAAGAACATGGAGTAAGCTTGTGTTGCCATTTCTGTGCATATATTTAAAGACTGCATGAGTGCAACTAATTAGAAAAGTAACATTGATATATTTCGTTCACATATATGTGTGACTATGTGTTGAATTATGTATTGGAGACCTAATCCCTCAAAGTATGACTTCTTGGAAATAGGTCTTTACAGAAATAATTGAGTCAAAATAAGGTCATTAGGGTGAACTTTAATATAGTGTGATTTTGATGTCCTTATGAAAAAGAATTTAGACACAGATATATGTATATGCATATGACAATGTATAGACACATAGAGAGAAATGTTTATATACCAGTAAGAGAGGTCTGAAATAGATTTTTCCTTGTAGCATTCAGATGAATCAACTATGCCAATACCTTCATTTTCCCCTATATCTTCCGATCTGTGAAAATATATTTTTTGTCATAACCCTTGCACTTGGTAATTACATCCTCATCACAAGAACATAAGTATGTGTAAAATACAGTCTTTATTTCATAGAGAAATATGAACACAAGAATCTCAGTGGTTGGTATCACTTTCCATATATTTGCTCAAAAAACATGGGAGCCTTCCTTTCTAATATTCTTTACTTTGCATCTCATCTCTAATTATTATCAAACATTTCTCAGCTATCACCAGTTTTTTTATTACCATGAATCTTAGAATGTCTAGACCACCATAAAATCTTGCCTGACTTTTCTATTTGAGTCCATTCTTTCTTTTCTACAGGGCATTCCTGAAGCAGAATGGTAGAAAACATGAATCATATTTTTTGCCTTGGACCTTGGCATGGTTCTTCTTTGGTCATTGAGCAGAGACCATATAGCTGATTTGGTTTACTCATCTCTGCAGGGTCTGAAACTTCATGCCTTTTGGAACACAATATAAGTGACTTCTGCTGAATGAGTGAGGGGACAACTAGCTCTCAACTCTGTCCTTGCCAAAACTAGGAAGCTATAGAGAATGTGATATATCTGTATTTTGCTGTTTGGCCTCAAACAGTATGTACCTCAGATCTCAGTAAGGAGGTAATAAATAGGCTAAATTCCATGAAATTTTTTATAGACTGCTACTTTTTGAGAATGAAGGATGAAACATAACACAATAATCTTACTGAGATTAAGAGTGATCAGAGGTCCAAGTTACAGAGGTAGTGAATGCTGATAAGATGGGGAACTTTTTCAAGAAGTCATAGAATCTTCCCAGGGGAGTAACTTAGGTTTTGACTAAATATCACATTGGGCATGACGCAGGTGATGAAGAATGAGGCTGGGGAAAGAGAAAACTGTTAAATATGGAGAAGTTACTGGGGAGTGATGACAACAATGTGTAGATCTTATGAAATGCTAGATAATGTTCAAGTTCATATCAATGTTAATAAAATGTCATTATTAAAAATCTGAGTTTTAAATAGAGCTCTCAGAAAACCAAGTCTAAAGAGTAGGACAGCCCTGAAGTAAAGTACGTTCAAAAGTTACACAAGCAAAGTAAGAAAGCAAACCTTGAAATAAATCAAATTGATGTGTTGACAAATTTATAATTTGCAGAAGCAAAACACACTATTTCCAACCCAACAACTACAGAAATACTACTAGATATGGAAGAAATTTCTGCTATTAATCAGGATTAATATCAACCAATGAAGTTTAGAAATAATGAATAGCCCTACTCCACATACTGAGTAGCCATGCCCAGTCTTAATACATGGGGAATGTAGGCAGAGGCTGCTTGTTCATTTCTCGGCCACCCAAAGCAAAATAATCACACAAAACTATATTAATTGCAATACTGCTTGGCCAATAGCTTAGGATTCTTATTAAGTAACTCTTACATCTTAAATTAACTGTGTATTGCCATGTAGCTGTGGCTTATCAGGTAAAGTTTTGGCATATGTCTCCTTCGGCAACTACATGGCGTCTCCTTGACTCCACCTACTTTCTCTCTCTATTTCTGTTCAGATTTCCTGCTTGGCTTTATTCTGTCCAAATTAGGTCCAAAGTAGATTCTTTTTTAACCAATAGTAATAAAACATATTCACAGCATACAGAAGGAAATCCATCATCAGGGAGGTGCTTAATCTATTTTACCAATACTTGTGGGAGACCTACTCTTTCTGGGATGGAGATGGAAGAGGAGAGGATTGAGGGATGTGAAGGGGAATGGGGGACAGGGACTGGGAGGGGAGGATGGGGGAAGCCTGTGACTGGGAAGTAAAATAAATAGATGAATGAAAAAAAAAAAGAATGGCATGTGGTAAGAAGAAAAAAATACGAATTTAAAATCGCAACTTTAATTTGTGATTAAAGAAGTTCAGAGAAACTAGAAAATAATGAGACAGCACATAGAAACTCTCAGTAGGGAATTGGTTACAGATATGGTGAAATTTCATTCTAAATTTTAGAACTGAAAACATCATGTCAGAATTCAACGGTTCACTATACTAAACATTGCAAAACACTAAATATGCGAATGGTCAGTAGAAACTATTCAAACAGGAGGACTGAGAGTTAAAAGGCAAACAAACAAAAAAAGCCTGGGACAAAAACAACAAGCAAACCAAAAAAAAAGTTTAACAAAACCTCAATGTCTCACAGAACATTACCAATCAATATGCAATTGTGGCAACAAAAAATGTGCAAAGAGGGAATATTTTGAAGAAATAATGGATCCACGAATCACATCCTGATCAAATTATTGAAAGTCAGTGCAAACAAACAAAAGTAGAAAGAGAAGTCCAACACATTGCACACTATGAAACAGGGAAGAATAGTTGCTGCTTTTCCACCAAAATTATGTAAAACCAGAAACAAACAAATTAGTATATATTGCAGCTCAGAGTGCTGGGCTGGCCTGGTGGTTTTGCAACCTCAGCCTCCCAAGTATTGGTATTAGATCCCTGAGCACCAACACCAGCAATAATTTGTTTCTTGTATAGTTTCGCTAAAAAAGAATGTTAACAGAACTATGGCTAAAAGAAAAATTTTATAAAAAATTATACCACGAATGAAGGAAGAAATCTAAAAATATCCAATGAGCATATAATAAAATACATTTCTGAGATACTAATTTAATGGGTAATTGATAGTGATATAAAATAACAATTTCAGAATTTACAAAATTTGGAAACTTATGAAAATGTTTTACAAAATTTGACAGAGATAATGAAAATGTATTATTAAAACATTGTCACCTTGTAAGTGTGGAATTAAATATTTGAAGGTAAGTTACAATGAGTTTCAGATGCATATTGCAAAAGTCAACACAATTGCTAAAACAGACAGAAAAGAAAGGGTTACTATTTGAAAGTCGACAAAAGATCGAAAAAAATCACATATTAGTATTCAATTAACTAAGGGCAGAAAAGAAGCACAAATGTAAAGGAGAATAAATGGGGAAATTAAAGTCAAATTAGAAGAGGTATTACTCAGATGGAGGCTAACAGATGCCTTAAATGTGAATGACATGGCCATTCTTATGAAAACAAAGATACTTTCAATGTGGAACAAAGACCTTATTGCCTGCTACTTGTAAGAAAAACTTCCCATGTAAGCAGTCACATTAAAAGTAATGGAAGGTAGGGCTGAAAAGACGACTCAGTGGTTAAGTGATGAAAGTCAGCAAGCATACATGAAATTTTCAGGCTGGTGCCAACTTCGTCTTTCCATGTCCATTGATTTAAATATGTGGTGTTTTCAACAATACGGTTTTACTATTAGTCTTGGTGGTAAGTAAGGTCTGTGGTAATAGTCTGTAATGTTTGGAAGATGGCTATGTACCCCAGGACTAACAACTTGAAAAGAACTTATACGTGACATTCGGCCACTATGGAGGGAAGTGTGAACGTTCATCAAAACCATAGAAATGAATGTATTATATCATCCATCTATTCTATTCTGGGCATTTTCATAGGAGTCTGTATATTTTATTTATTTATTTTTTAATTAATTAATTAATTAATTTAAAAAAGATTTCTGTCTCTTCCCCACCGCCGCTACCCATTTCCTCCCCCTCCCCCAACCAAGTCCCCCTCCCTCGTCAGCCCAAAGAGCAATCAGGGTTCCCTGCCCTGTGGGAAGTCCAAGGACCACCCACCTCCATCCAGGTCTCGTAAGGTGAGCATCCAAACTGCCTAGGCTCCCACAAAGCCAATACGTGCAGTAGGATCAAAAACCCATTGCCATTTTAATACAGAGATACTTTTTCCCTTGTGTTCCTTGCTGCTGTATTAATAATAGCCAGTACACGGAATGAATGGATAGTGAAAATGTGGCATGTATAAATAAAAGAAATTTCCTCAGCTGTACAGAAAAGTGAAGTTGTGAAATTCACAGGTAAATCTATGAAACCCAAAGCAATCCTTTTTCATGAGGTAACCCAGCCTCACAAAGACGAATGCTACATGTTCTCTCTAATATATGGAAGCTACTTTGTATCTTTAGGTAGGTGTGCTTAAATTGAAGTACCCATAGAAGTTGGGAAATTGGCAAGGGTCTGTGTGGGAGATTTCAAACTGAGGGGGATATAAAAGCACATGTGGCATGGAGGGTGAAAGGGAAATAGTGAACTAGGAAGGGAGAATGAGGTAGAAGGTGGGAGGATAAAGCAGAGGAAGGATTATGGAGAGGGATAATTTACACTGAAGATCATTGAAAACGTATAGAAACTTATTGTAGAAGTTTCCTAAAATATAAACATATGTATACATAATACATACATACATACACATATGCACACACATATACCTGTCATTTAAACTCCTTTTTGTATATAAATATGTGTATGTGTGTGTATACCTGTCAAAGGAGTTTAAATAAAATTAACCCTACAGTGGAGAGACAATGCCTCTCCCAGATACACAGGCTATCAAATAAAAGGCCCATTGATGTGCTTTAGGCAGTGAAGTCTTTTTGAAATAGTTGAAGGTCACCCTCTCCAAGAGAGACCTTCAAACAGCGACCTAAAGACACTACAAAAAATATGACTTTCAGTTTCTTTCGCTGTACGTTGAAAGCTTACTGTTTTTAAAACTTTCCTTGAAAGAGTGCACACCGCAGTGAAACATGTGTTTTTGATTTTTCTTCCTAATAATTCAAAGTAAACTATATGTATAACAAGATGAGGCAGTCAAGCCCTAATTGGAGGACTTTGCCACTGTGTCTCAAATGTGTAAGCTACTCTAAAATTATAAAATGCATAATTATGTAATACATAGGGTTATGCAGTCCTGAAGAGAATCCAAAGTACAAACACATGAACTTAATGTATTGAAGGAAAAGGCCATTTGTTAGTAGCTAAGAAATGAATAGTTATCAAATTTGCATGTTATATTATTTCCTGGGAAACCAACTGATGGAAAATAAGTTTTAATATGTAATATTTTTATTGTTAATTCTTAAAAATCATATATGCATGAAACAGTTTTGATCCCATTCACTTCCACTCCACCCTCAGCTCCTCCCAGATTCACTCCACACTCCACTCTCAAATTCCTTCCCAATTAACTTTCTACCCCCCACACCCACACACAACTCAGTGTTCTCTGCTTTTCAACCTATGGAGCACAAATTTTTGCTACCTAGAAATTTGTAGGTGAAGGTTCATCCAGTGGAGTATGTTAGTCCTACTGGGGGCCATGTCCTTGATGAAAACAGTCTCCCTCTTTCAGAATCCTTCAACTCTCAGAACTTCCTCAACTAAGGTTGAGGGCTCATGAGCCCCCCTGTCCATCCATGCTATAGTTTTGAAAGCATTGCTCTTATATAGGTTTTATGCAAACAGCCCCAACTGTGTGAGTCCATTAGTTCAATGATCCTGTTGTGCCTAAAAGAAATGTTTTTATTTCTCTGGTTCTCCACAACCTTTGTCTCTTTACAGTCTTTCTGTCTTCTCTTCTGTGGTTGTTATGAACATTGGGATGGGGGTAGAGAGTATGATGTAGATGTACCATTTTGTGGCTGAGCAACCCATAAATATTTTTTTCTCTGCACTTTGAACAGTTATGATCTTGTTAACTACTTTTCACTGTAAAAGTAACATTCTTTGAGATTTGCATTAATTTATGAGTATAGACATATATGTGATATAGATAGTATATAGAGAGTAATTCGATGCTATGTCCAATTAACAAAATAATAAGAGGCTTACCTCTGGGGTCATGAGCTCTTCATCTATAGATTTTGGTCAGATTTATGGTATTGGGCTTATGTTTTTTCCCCCATGGAGCAGGCCTTATATCTACACACAAAGTACTTGGTTACCCCTCTAAGATTTGTGCCGCGATTGCAACCACAGTGAAATCCTACTTAACTTTCTGTTATTGTAGCTCACAGATCTTTCTCTCTCATTAACCTCAGAAATCAACCCCAAATAGATCTCATTAAATCTCAAAAATCTGAACATTCTAAAAGCCTGTGTAGGGAGTACTCTTAAAGATATAGGTTCAGATAAAAACTTTCAGCACAGCACTCACCCAGGAAATAAGACCAACAATCAATAACTAGGATTTCATGAAAGGCAAAGCTGTTAATTTACTGAAGAGGTAGCATACAGAATGGAAAAAAAGAATTTGTTGTCAACTATATACTTGAGTATTAGTAACTAGATTACCCAATCAACTCAAATTAAGCACCATTAAAGCACATTAAACCCAATTAAAAAGTGAGCTATGAAACTGAACAGAGTTCTCAGAAGAAATATAAATGGATAAGAAATATTTTTAAAGATATTCATCATTATAGTCACCAGGAAAACGCAAATTAAAACCATTTTGAAATTTTATTTTACCTTAGTCAGAACGGCAAAGATTAAGAAAACAAAATGCAGTAAATATAGCAAGGATGTGAGGAAAGACCACCCTTCACGCACTGTTGGTATGAGCAAAAACAAGTGCAGCCGCTGTGGAAATCAGTGTGGTGGTTCCTCAGGAAACTATTACTGATGTACTATGTGACCTAGCCACGCCACTCCTGGGTATATACCCAAAGAACTCCTACTATTAAATTCCCTACTATTGAGGTAATGCTTATCCATGCTCATCTTTGTCCTATTTATAATATCTATGATATAAAAATAGTCTAGATGTCTACCAACTGATTAATGAATGTTGAAAATGTTATGCCTATACACAATGGAATTTTATTCAGCTGTAAAAATTGAATTGATTCAATTTGCAAGTAAGTAGATGGAGCTGGGAAACATTGTACTGCCTGAGGTAACACAGACACAGGATAGCAAATGTTTCATGATCTTGTTCATATATGGATTCTTGTGCTGAATATTTAAATTTGTGTTTTTAATTTGTACCTATAGAATCTAGGAAACTAAAATGGGGTGTGTATGGGAATAGCAGAATGATATTCACTAACAGTTTACATGCATGCAAATG
Organism: Alexandromys fortis; assembly: GCF_014885135.2. NCBI lineage: Eukaryota > Metazoa > Chordata > Mammalia > Rodentia > Cricetidae > Alexandromys > Alexandromys fortis. The sequence goes on along the minus strand of NW_026067959.1, from coordinate 8,371,406 downwards.
GAAACTGGAATTTTCTGTATATAAAGTAAGTGTATAGACTTTTTATACTGGTGCTGCAACAATGTAACATAAGTAACCACGGATATGATGAGCCAGGAGAGTCGACTGCAAGATGGACTTCTATACAGACAATGTGAGAAGCTTACAGACTCACTTTCCAGTGACAGCGTTGGAAATGATTTTGAAAACATACGGTGATTTCAGGTCTATGGAATCATACTCAAGGCATATAGCAAATGAAGCGCCAGTCTAGCGAGATAGAGATGGCTGCAGTCTGCCCAAGAGGGAGCATAATTTCTTTTTGAGCCTCAGAAATCACAATTGTCAGGCCATGGTTCGCCTTACAAACACCAGATAATCAATTTTTAACTTCCTGATAAAGCATGTTGTTTAGGAAGAATGCTGTGTCAAGATGCCAGCTGGTGGCAGTTTTTGGCCCTTGGGCTTTTGCTGACTTGCTGTTTCAGAGGCTGCTGTTTACGGATAACCTTCATATGACAGTCCCTTCACAACCAATCATGTAAAACTTAATGTATGAACAGACACCAGCACAGATCCAAATTCATTTAAAACAACTGTTGTAGCTAGCAGGGTCCGGAGAGAAGTTGCTAAAAGCAGGTGATTTCACTTCACCCCATTTGTTACCTTATACCTCTTCAAAGCTCACCATCCTTGCACGTGATAGGACACGGGTTTAGTTTTCTACTGAGCTCCACGCCTTCCTACTTGCAAATCGAGTCGGTCCGTGCTTAAAACCGTCTTTGCTTTTATTTTAGCCTTGTTTATAGTTTCTTAGTTTACAGAAATAACGTTTGCCCAAAACAATCTATTGAAACTCAGTAAACACCATGTGCCATTTGCACCGCGACTCATTTCCTCCCTCCCCTCTTTGAATCCAATATAAAGGGAACTTCACTCTAGACACATGCAGACAAAGATTGCAAGCTCTCCTGCCTACAAACTGCCTGGGGAGGCATGTAGTACCTTCCTGGGAAAGGCAAAACCAGACTCCCAGTTATCTGTTTTATAGGCTGGACTGCTAGATGGTGGCAACGAAAGAAGTGTACTTTCCCCTTTTAACAGCCCTGCCTTGGTCAATGGAAGCCATATCCTGGACACAGGTAGTGAAATTAACGGCTCTTTCTTTCCCACACATGCTTGATGTACCGTGACGGTTTCATGCTGGCAGAAGTAACTTTGGAAGGTGCAATCTTTGCCAGCGTTGGTTGCCAACTGAATGTCCAGCTCCTAAAACTGGGATGTTACTCAATAAGCCAGGATGACTCCCCTCCCCCCAGTTCTATATTTGTGTGCTGGGTTGTTTTCGCTTGTTTGTTTGCTTTGCGCAGAAAGTTTGGCAAACCATAAAAACAATTCCTCAGACATTCCCAAAGGAAAGCACCTTTTCTTTTCTTTTTTCTCTTTTTTTTTCTTCAAGCACATACATAAAGATTTCAAGACTGAAAGTATTCCGCCAAACATTGAAGGCCATGTTGAAAAGTGTGAGGACAGTTACAAACCGGACATGGTGCCACACCCCTGTAAACTCCTGCACTCAGGAGGCAGAGGCAGGAGGATCTTAGTGAGAGGTCAGCCTCGTCTACAGACTGAGGTTCAGGACAACCAGGGCTATACAGAGAAACTCTGTCTTGAAAAACTAAATGAGAGGAGGGAGAAAGAGATATGGAGAGATAAAGAGAAATAGAGAAAGAGAGAGAGAGAGTCTTTTATTCATTCAAGAAAGATAAAGATGGTAGAAAACTTGCTGAGCAATACCAGGGAAAACCACAAAGAGAGGAACCCCTTTTGGATCAGAATAACTCTATAATATTGACTTAAAATAACCCTCAAATTAATTAGATCCAGCTCCAATTATAAATTTTCTACCGGAGGACCACCACGTTAGAGTCAAGGATACAAACAAATTGACAATAAAGAGAAAAGAAATATTTAGCATGTTTTGGCAATGCTAAGAATCATGGAATGCAAGTGACAGCTTATGCCAGAGAGGACGTGGAGCAAGGGGAGTGCTCCTCCATTGCTGGTGGGAGCACGGAGAGCATGCCTTCCCTGCTGGTGGGAGTACAAACTTGTACAGCCACTTTGGAAATCAATATGGCGGTTTCTCAGAAAATTGGGAATCAATCTACCTCAAAAAACCAGCAGTACCACTCTTGGGCATCTACACAAATGATGCTCAGTCATACCACAAGGACACTTGCTCAGCCATGTCCATAACAGAATTATTTATAATAGACAGTACCTGGGCACAATCTAAATGCCCCTCCACCAAAGAATGAATTTTAAAAAATGTGGAACATTTACACAATGGAGTACTACTCATCTGTTAAAAACAGTGACGTCAGTGCCATGCTTTGTTGATTCCTATGGGAGTCCTTATTCCATCTAAGTGGAGATGGAAGAGTGGATGGAGGGTAGAGGGTAGTGAGGGAGGGGGTGAGAGGAGAGGAGAGAGTGAAAACTGAGGTTATAATGTAAAATAAATATTAAAGATTAAAAAAATGACATCAGAAAATTTGCTGGCAAATGGATGGAACTTGAAAAAAAATCATCTCGAGTGAGGTAACACAGACCCAGAAAGACAAATATGGTATATATTTATTTGTAAGTGAATATTAAATGTAAGTAAAGGAAAATCACGCTGCAATCCACAGACCCAGAGAGACTAAGTAACAAGAAGGGCTCAAGGTAGGGGACACAAGAATCCCCCTAGGAAGCGGAAACAGAATGCATTTCATGAGTGGACTGGGGTGGGTAGGGATGGGAGCAAGAGGGATCAGGTTGGGGGAGGATGGAGGGAGAGAATACTGGGAGAGATAATTTTAACTTTGGGCCATTTCAGGTTTTAAGGTAGAAAACTAGTGCTATGGAGACTCTCAGGAATCTAGGAGGGTATTTATAGTGATGACTTCTAATAATGAGGCATATGGAACCTGAACCAGCCATCTCCTGTAGCCAGACAAGGCTTCCAGTAGAGGGGTGGCCGCCCAGAACCGAAATAATCACACAGAAACTTTAACGTCTTAATTTAACCCATTTCTATTAATCTGTATAAAACCACGAGGTCGTGACCTACCAAAAAAGTTTCAGCATTCTATCTCCAGTGGCGGATCTATAGTGTTCCCTGGTCAGTCACTGTTGCAAGGAGAGGGACCTACCATTTGTTCTGACTGCAAGATATGCTGAGGTAAAACTGGAACAGATATAGTGGGATTGTACAACCAGCTTGAGAATGGTGCCAGGAAAGGGAGCCCGACCTTGACACTGCCTGGAGGGCTAGGAACCAGAGACTAAACAGCCCAAAGACCTAGACTAGAAACAAATGACTGGACCCCCCCAAAAAAAGAAAGAAAGAAAGAAAGAAAAAAAGACAATGGCAATGGCTCCACCATACTCTACGTAGTTGTCATCAGAGAGGCTTCCAGCAACTGATGGAAACAGATGCAGACCCATAGCCAAACATTAGATGGAGCTTGGGGAATCCTGTGGAAGATGGCGAGGAGGGATTATAGGGATCAAGGACACTGCAGAAAACCTTGAAAATCTACTGACCCAGGCTCACAGGGGCTCACAAAGACTGAACCAACAACCAGGGTGTCTGTGTGGTCTGACCTAGGCCCTTTTCATATTCACTATAGTTGCATAGCTTGATGTTCTTGTGAGACTCCTGACAGTGTGAGGGAGGTGGTCTCTGATACTCTTGCCTACTCTTGGGACCTGTTTCCTCCTGTTGTGCTGCCGTGTCAGCCTTAATACGAGAGGAGGTGCCTGTCCTTTTCTGAGTAGAAACAGAGGAGCAATGAATTGTGGGGGAGGGGGAGAAGGGAGAGGCTGGGAGGAAAGAAGCGAGGCCAGGATGTAATATATGAGAGAAGAATAAATAACAAAATTAAAAAAAAAGAATCGTGGAATAGCTAGCAACACGATTAATACAGAAATTGGACCGAATGATGAAGTGTTCTATATTTGTGGTGATATGTACAACAGAATGAGGATATCCTAAAACCACTGAATAGTACACTATATTTATTAATGATTATTTGGGCACCAGCCTGAGGATATCCTAAAACCATTGAATAGCACACTATATTTATGAATGAGTTGTACAGTATGGTCATCATATCTTGACAAAGTTATTTGAAATGTTGAATGCTTTGTTTTTAAATCATTAAAGCATGTGCAATCAATACCATCATATTAGGACACTTATTAAGTGGCAGAACCCCAAGAGTGACCCCAAGAGAAATACAGAGTCCAGTCTTTATCCAGTACAAACAAAAATGACTTTGGTTGTATACGGGCAGATTCACACACACACACACACACACACACACACACAAATCCCTGGTCACTCTTCCCTATTGAGATCTCCTCTGTGTTCTTACATTTATTTTTCAAAATATTTTTGCTTAATGAATTGCCATTTTTATCAAGAAATTATTTTCAAATTGGAAACTTTTCCTTTATTGTTTTATATTATGGTCAGTGAGATAAAATATCCTTTTGAACTCGAGGTTTATTAGCTATTTTGAGGCAAGATGCTGATATAAACATATCATATAAGACTAAAATCACTTTTTCTCTTTGTAAGAAAAATGCATATAAAATGTAACACAAGTAGATAGGCTTGCTAATATTTTAAGTGCATGAGTGTAGTTTGGCAATATATAGCCACCAGTTCCTGAGGTTTGACTTCCAACATGATCAACTTTCACAAAAGAGAAAACAAAAAACCATGTCACACACAGTGATATTGAGTGACCATCAGATTGGTGTGGGTAGTGGATATCATTATTGATCCTGTCACAGTAATGTGTTATGACTTTCTGGTTAATTCTGATGACTAATTAGGACAACAGGCTTACTCAATCAATCCTACTTGAACATAAAGGTAGTCAATTGATTTATTTTAGTTATAGAAAATCCCTAGCAATCCTCTGTCAAATCACATCTTATGAGTAGTCTAATAGAGAAATAGTTTGAGATTTTATAAATGTGAACAATTTTTTATCAATTGCAAATATTTATCTTTCTATTATATTGAGATGGTTAACCAGAAAAGAATAAAAATAGAATATAATAAAATAGAATTGTAGCCTGAAGAGAAAAAAGATAGCAACCATTATCTACCTTTATAATTATCTTCATGTTCATCAAAATGTCTCTACTAGTTTTTAAAATTATCTTTATTTTCTGCATATAAATGTTTGCCATCATGTGAGTATCTGCACCTGCTGTGTGCCTGACCAGAAAAGCTTATTGGATCCGCTGGATCTGGAATGAACTACAGATGGGTGTGAGCCACCATGTGGATTCTGGGAACTGAGTGCAGCTCCTCTGCAAGATCAGCAGATGCTCCTAAGCACCATCTCCCAGACATTTCCCCAGTCCCTCCACTGTTGATTTTCTCCTCACTCTTCAAATGCAGACTCTGAGCGCCTCGACACTGTCATATAGTAGAGAAAGGTTTAAGGCCGGGCGATGGTGGCGCACGCCTTTAATCCCAGCACTCGGGAGGCAGAGGCAGGCGGATCTCTGTGAGTTCGAGACCAGCCTGGTTTACAGAGCTAGTGCCAGGACAGGCTCCAAAGCCACAGAGAAACCCTGTCTCAAAAAAAAAAAAAAAAAAAAAAAAAAAAAGAGAAAGGTTTAGGATGTACGATCTGACCTCTGTCATTTAACAGCTATCAATTGGAACACCTACCCTATAGAAAGAATTCCACTTGGAATTTGATTTGATGGAAAACAAAACCACTCATAGTTTCTGGGGCCTTGCAGTCTCATAGGACTATAGAAAGCATTGGGTTAAGCATATCTTCAGAGACGGCATTATAATGGGGACAGATAATGGGCAGGGAGCATTATCAGTGGAGGTTTTCCTGTGCCAGACACAGAATCAAGAGTTGAAGGAAGGAGCAGTGAGAAGATTCTTGCAGTGAGTGTATTGGCCACTCTGATGCTAATGGGGTTGGGGGTATCCCGTTTAGCAGACTCACCTCCTTATACAACAAAATCAGAAATTCCTCCTGGGGGGGGGAATCTTTGGTCTTTGTTATGAGTGTTTCAGCTCAGACAGCAGGTATCTTAAATTCTTTGTTTCCCATGTCATTCTCCATGTTTGTTGTTGCTTTATATACACCACCTTTGGCTTTAAACTTTTCAAATTGAAGTAAGTGGTAACTGAGAATAAGACTTTACTTTAAATCCTCCCAATTAAGTGTCTAAAAATCTTTTAATACAATTTTTGTTGTACTATGGGAGATTATTATGGCAATATCATACATATACATTTCAAATCGAGAAAAAATTCTAAACTTAGGCATCTTTACACTATAAATGGAGCAGCCCAGTTTCCTTAAATATTTGATGTTCTCACCAGCATCTTATTCTAATAGACATTTTTTTAAAAAGAATCTTTGGCCAGCAAAGGCAGAACAGCTAAAACACAATGTTAAAGGCTCAGCAGTGCATATCTGATTGAACAACCAATAAACAAGATACAGTGTTTCATTTTCCCCGAGACTCTGGGCCTCATTTCTGCAAAGACAGATTGAGGAAGTAAAACGTTCTCATCCTGAGAACACTAGTGTTTAGTTTATGGCCCTGGCTTTCGCTATTGCCCCGTAGGCTTTCATTATGCTCTCTCAAAAAAGTGCGTAAATCGAGGGAACAAATCGTGAAAAACTCACTCTGTTTTACACAAACTACAAACTTATTTTCCTGAAAGAAAAGACATGAAGGGTGTAAGTGGATTGCTTTATATATAAGTCTGTGAGCAGGAGCCAGACCTCTGTCTTTTGCCATGTAATATATAGATTGTCTTAGTATCCATGACAACACTGATTCATAGACACCTGTTGTAGAACTCACAACATGATTTAATTTTGTGTTAATTAGTCAACATTCAAGGTTTAGGCATTGTTAATATAAAAGTTTGACTCAATAAAAAATATAGGAAGCTATATATTAAGGCAAGTCTAAAAGTTCTGGACCCACAGTAACCAATTGCAGTGACAATTACAGCCTTTGAAACAGGCATGAAACCTCCAGATTGAAGCCATGTCCACCTGACCTTCTGAATTGAAGCGTTTTTCAGTTTCAACTTCCGTATTGCTTGCTTATTCATTATTTTGTATACAAGAAAATGATTAAACACATCGAATTGTGAAGAGCGTCAGGTCTTTTTCCTACCTGCAAGCTAGAAAGGAAGACACCTAGAGTTTCATGGATTCTGACAGGAGACATGCAGGTCCTGGGTCAACGACAAAGGACAGTTTTAGTAGCGATAGCCATAGTCACCAGTATGGCCCAGGAGTGGAAATTTCCGTAGGGGTTAAGGTCCATGACAGCTACACACAAAGTGTTAAGATACACGGGAGAAACTCGGAGTTCATGATGGCAGTCTTCTGTGTTGCCGGTAAATGCTCTCACTTACTGCTCCAAAGTAGCCCTCGTCTTTATTTGCCAGACTGCAAGTGAAACTGCCATTTTGTTCTTGGGATGGACTTAGTCTTATAGGCTCCTTACCGAACAAAGGATTTTAGCACCAGTAGTTGGAAGATGTGCATGAACACGGGATACAAGATCCTTGCCTCCTGGGGGAAAGCCTGTTCAACGAGGCTCCTGGAAATTTCCCTCCCAAGAGAGAACTCAAAGGGCAATCATACTTATATGCTGTGCCTTATGTATACTGAGACCTTTGAGCTTGTTCTTGGGTAAGCAGAAATTTTTCGACTCTTTGTCAAGTGATATTTAGGACAATTATTGAACTCTCCTGTCCCATCCACTGCTTCCCCCCCATTTTCTCTTGTTTTATTCTATTTCAGGAACCATAGGCAGTTATAAAGTAAGACTAAAATATTAATATTGTTAAAGTATTTCTGCTAACTGACTCATTTCTGTAATATCTTTGGTCTGTGTTGGCTGAGTTCAAGGTATGAAGGAATGTTATCTTTTCCTACATGCAACACAAAATCTAACATGACTTTAAAATTGTCTATGATTAAATTTTAACAAAATGATTATATTAAGTGTTCTTTTCCAAACATAAATACAGAAATATTAACAATACATACAAATTTTATGGAAAAACTCCATATCAGTTATAAGCATGGTACCTTTTAAAAATTTTTAACTTACTCTTTGGGGTTAAATAGTATTTGCTCCTCAACTTTTTTCTTGAAATACCTTTAGATTTTTATTTATTTTACTCCATGAGTTTGAGTGTATTGTCTACATGTATGTACACCACATGAATGCCTGGTGTCCTTGAAGGTCATGTGAAGGCAATGGGTCCTGTGGAATTGGAGTCACGGATTATTGTAAACAACCATGTTGATGCTGGGAACTGAATCTAGAACCTTTGCAATTTCAGTGAATATTCCAAACCACCGAGCAATCTGTCCAGCTCCTCATCTCTCATCTTAAGTGCCTCTGAATGTGGTTAATGCGCTTAAGACAGAGTCAGACACGTAGAAGGAGTCAAGTACGTAGACAAACACAAATACATAGACAGCCCGACAGACAGCCCGACAGGATTTCACAGCAGGTACTTTAGGAAAAACATTAAAAATTAAAAAGAACCTTTTTAAAACATTATCTTGTGAAAAAATGATGAAGATTTCTTACTTTTAAATTCACAAATTTGAAATGTGATAAAATCTAAATTCAAAAATTTCTGTAAGCCAGCCTCATTAACTCTAAAGTATGCCTCTATTCTAAGAAACAGTCTTTGCTGCATCAGCTTAAACATTCATGCTACCTTGCAGCTATGAAAGATTTAGCAGGAGGAGAAATGCAAACGTTGAAGCCTTCTAAGAACTTGTTAGCATGGTTTTGAATAAAATCGAACTGGTAGGCAGATTCTGTCTGTAGATCTCTGAGTAAGGGAAAGTTAAATAAACTATAACGGAAAGAAGTTGAGGGATTTGAATTAGAACGCTGAGGGCAACTTTAATTCTAAGTATTTCATTAAGGACAAAACAGAGAAACCTATTTCTCTATTTGTGATTTAAAACTGTTTTTAACTTGAAAAAGTATGTTTTGGAGGTGATTCTTAAACTTTTTATTTATTTTTATACTGAACGAGGAGAACATTTTATTTATTTTACTAACATTACTTCATTTTTTTAAAACTACGCACCACAGTTTGTCCTTCCTTCTCTCCTCCTGTTCCCTCCCCCGACTCCCATCTACCCCTTCTCCATTCTCTCCTCCTGAGTTTCCATTCAGAAAGGGGCTGGCAGCTGTGTGCACTTGTGAGAGTTGCACTTTCGTGGGCCTGAACCCTTAGTTCCATGCCGCAATGGGAGAGGAGAACCGCCACAGCAAACCTAGGTCTTCATGCCCATGGTACCTGGCCATCCGGGTTTAGGTGGATGCTGCTCCACATCATCCGCATCAGGGGCCACCAGGGGCCGGGCCATCCGCGCCAATTAGGCAGGCTGCTCAGGACCCTGGGGTTGGGCCTAGGCATTCCGGGGTCTAAGAGCTCTCTGAAGAGATTCAAGTGGACCGACCACAGACAACTTAGACACTGCTCAAGGCCGGGCTGTCCTGTGCTCCAATCTCAGACTTTTGGAGGGCTGGACCGCCAGTAGCATCCACTCTGCGCCGTCTCACCGCTCTCCCTATTCTTAGAGGGGTAAGTAGGAAAGAAACCTTTTATTTTGAGATAATTTTGGTTTTATAGAAGAGTTGAGAAGTAATAAAGAATTTCTGAATACTCCTTTTATCTGGCTTCCACTCACACTGATGTTTTAGATAAACCCAGGACTCTTAAAACAAGGGCGTTAATCATGGCACAAGGTTATAATTAAACTTCAGAATTTACTCATATTTCACCAGCTTTTCTTTAATTCCCTATTTCTGCTCTAGGATCTGTTTTGAGATTCTGCCTTGTATTTTACTGTCCAAATCTCTAAACTTCCAGTTTCTCAGTCTATCTTGCATAGAAAACCTGAACATTTGCAGTTGAAAATTTCCACGCATTTGTGTTTACCCGACTTCCCCTTCTATTGTTAGGTATTCGTCTGACACATGAGGTGAGCAGCTGCCTGGTGCTGCTCTTCTCTCTGATGATGTTAACTTTAGGCAGAGCTGAGCGATGGTTGCCACAATTCTCTAATGTTATTATCTTGTTTTATTTTTGTTTTGTAATTACTAAATTCTAGAGAGGGAGAAACTTCTGGATTTTGTAACCCTCCAGTTTCTGTTTAAAATTCTGCTTATTAATTTTAGGTTTTTGTCCTTAGCAATGGTTATTTAGGCCTTACTATTGATATTCTCATTTTCTAACTCCTCCAACATTTATTAATTAGAATCTTATTAAGAATAATTGTTTATTACACTTTTTTTTGAGACAGGGTCTCACTATGTAGCTTTGGCTGTCTTGGAACTCACTATGTAAAACATGCTGGCCTCAAACCCACAGAGATCTGTCTGCCTCTGTCTCTCAATGCTAGAATTAAAGTTGTGTGCTATTACTCCCGGCCATAAAATTTTGCTTTTGATGAACATGTCTTCAGGCAATATGGCATCAAGATAAAAATTTCTTAAATTGAAAATAACAAAATAAATATTTTTCTCATATGTGACTGGCCATCACTCTTCTTATTTATAACTGTATGATGTTACAGATATTTTTAAGAGTGTAGTATTTTATTGGCATTGTTACTTATTTTGTTACTCCATTTGTTCCAGGATTGGTCATGGGAGATATTGTAGGGTTGGCTAACTTTATAATGCCATTGGTGTCCAGAGTCCAAGTAGCGTCTTCATGTTGCCTCTAGTGTTTGCCATTCAAGGCAGTACATAGGAGGAAAGATTTGAAGTATTCCCATGTTCTGTAATCACTTTAGCCCTAACTCACAAAAGCAGGACCCAAGGACTCTCTCTTTTGCCATCGTCATTACTCTCTGTCTCTGCTGATACTTTGCCATGTTTACCTTTCTACCTGATTTCAATTAATTACCAGGCAAACAACCTGAAGTCTGAGTGACAGATCATAGTATGGGGAAATGATAGAAGCTATGTTCTGAACGTTACGCCATTCCCTCCCCCATGAATTCTGTGTTGACATCTAGTCATCAATGTTCACTTAAAGCAATCCAAAGAGTCCTCAAAGAACTATCTTGTCACTTCTGCCATGGAAGTCCTCAGTGAGATGCTGCTGTAAAAGAGACAGAGGACATTTTCTTACCAAGCATTGAACCTGTAGGCAGCTTGAAATTTTCCCTTTCCAAACTGTAAGAAGAGAATTCTGATGTCTGTATTCTGCCTAACAGTTGGTATTTTATTAGAAGAGATAGAATAGACTTAGACAAGTTACATGGCTTGTTAAAGACTTATTTTCTAATTAAATGGGCCATAAACTGATGCTGCTGTTTCAAAGTGAGGCAGCATTAAAAGTGCATTACAATTTGTTAGGTCTATTTGATCACCATTCAACGAGTAATGAAAATATGCTAGTATCTTACAGCAAATTTTTCTTTTTCTTCCTGTTTTCTTTCTTTCTTTTTTAAAATTGAAAACAGATTCTTATCTCATACAATCACAGCTTCCCCTTCCTACACACCTCCTCGCTTCCCTTTCTCCTTCCCTCTACTCCCAGACCCATGCCCCCGCCATTGCCGTTCAAAGAGGAGGAGACCTCCAAGAGAAGATAAAAAACACAAAAAAGCAAGATACAAAAAGACAAGGCAAAAGTTCTCATATTGAGATTGGACAAGGCAACCCAATAGGAGGAAAAGAGTTCTAAGATCTGGCAAAAGAGACACACCAGATCCCACTGTTAGGAGTCTGACAAAGACACCAAGCTAACAACCATAGTATTAATGTAGAAGACAGAACAGATGCAGAAGAACTGGTATAATCCATGTAGGCCCCATGTAGTTGCCTCTTCAGACTCTATGTGTCTGTGTTCACCTGTTTTGTTGAGTCAGTGGGCCATGTTCTCTTGCTGTCCTCCATCCCCTCTGACACCTACAATCTTTCCTCCTTTTTTTTCTGCAGGGTTCTCTGAGCTCTGAGGGAAGAGGCCCATCATTTTCTATTCTTTTTCCCACATTAGTTTACAGTAAAATTAAGAATAGACGTTAGGAGAATCTAATAAAAAAATGGAAACATCTGACTGTCATGATATTGAACAGAGAATAGAAGAATAAATAAATCCAGTGATTTGTGTGAAACATCCATTAGCTTTACTGAATTCTATATTGTTCAAGGAAGAGTATAAAGGAAAAGGAACACTGCACTGGGAATCATGGGAATAAATTAAGTATAATGAAATAAATGGTACTAAATCTTCCTAGGATTGGTTGCAGCATCAAAAAATATTTAAAGAATTTCTTTTGAACATAAAACTTCAAAAATGAAGCTAGTAATTTTTTTTAAAATGAAAAGGTTAATATGGAAAACCGAATGGAATGAAAAATGCTAGAGTTAATGTTGAAAACACCATTAACAACATAATAAACATATTTAAATGGTATAAAAGCATAGTAGGGAAATTTATTTGATAGCTGATGTGTAAAGAAAATATGGGTTAGATAGGTAAGCATAATTTGAAAATGGAGACTGTGCTTTTGTTTCCTGGCAGCCCAGACCCAAATAATCACACAGAAACTTATTAATTATGGCACTGTTTGGCCAATGGCTCAAGTGTATTCCTAGATAGCTCTTACATCTTAATTTAACACATTTATATTGATCTATGTTTCGCCATGAGGTGATGGCTTACCAGTAATGTTCTGGCATTTTCTCCTTCAGCAGCTACATGGCATCTTCTCAACTCTGTCTACTTTCTCTCTATCTCTGTTCAAATTTCCTGCCTGGCTTTACTCTGCTAAGCCATTGGCCCAAACAGCTTTTTTCATCAATCTATAAAAGCAAAACATATACAGAAGGACATCTCACAGCATCTCCTCTTTTGTGTCTAATTAAAAAGGAAGGTTTTAACTTTAACATAATAAAATTACATATACAAAACAGCTATCAAGCAAGAATTATAGTTAACAATATTTAGAACCTGCAATTGATTCCCTTTTTTGTGGGCCTAGAAGTGCTGTTTTTAATGCTTTCCTCAGCTTTATTTGGATGTACTTTGCCAAATGCTGAGCACCAAATGTTGAGAAATGCTGTGGGATAATGCTCTTGTACACTGTAAAGATTTGTCACATATATTAGTATAATAAAATGCTGTTTGACCAGTATCCAGGCAGAAAGTATAGGCGGGTGACCAGACTAAGAATTCTGGGAAGAGGAAAGGCAGAGAGTCAGCAGCCAGATGTAGAGGAAGCAAAATGACAATGCCCTACTAAGGAAAGGTACCAAGCCTTGTAGCTAAACATGGACATCAATTATGGGTTAATTTAAGTTGTAAGAGCTAGTTAATCATAAGCCTGGGCTAATAGACCAAAAGGTTTATAATTAATATAATCCTCTGTGTGTTACTTTGGGACTGAATGGCTGTAGGACCAGGTGGGACAAATTCTTCCATTTACAGTAGTTAAAAAAGAAAATGTGAAAATTGGTTTTCTTTACATGGTGATATATTGAAAAAATTTGGTTTTTTTTATTTTGTTGTTGCTTATCTGCACTTAATTGTTTCTTTTTTACTTTGGAAATGGTTTTATTATAACATAGAAATATAAATATACTTTTACTTCTATTAACACATTTAAAAAACTGATTAAATACTACAAACAGGACAGCTCTTGGGTTTTTGCAGATTCTGACCAAAGATTCTCCTCAACTGATCTTAATATAGATTTGCTTGATATCCTATTTTTGTGTAAAGAATCTTTTTTAATGACCATTGTTGATTTATTAACATTGAACTCTATCTTGAAAACCATTTATATGCTATAATTCATGGCATGAATTATACAGTTATGAAGTAGCAGTGAAAATAATTTTATGTTTGTGGGGGTCACCAAAACATGAGGAACTGTATTAAAGGGTCACAGCATTAGGAAAGTTGAGAACCTCTGGGTTAGGTGTTGAAGTAAGTTCTCCTTCGCTTTCAGAACAAAATAATGAAGCAGAACTTAGAGGGATTAGCTTTGAATGAGTTCCTGTTAAGGTTTATTTTGTGAGTAAAACAGCACATATTTAAAAACAAAACACCCCTCTGAGGTTATGCAAAAACAAACAAACAAACAAGCAACAAAAACTGCTTAACCTAAAAGGAAAAAACTAGGCATGTTTCAATGTTCATTTCACTGAGATTGCTTCAAGTTATAGGCCCCATTCTGTGAGATATGGAATCATAATATTGTATATAGTAAAAAATTTTCTCTTTTTTGAAGTTATGAAAAGACCCAAATAGCTCCTTTTCATGAAGAATTTCTACTGTTGATCTCTACACTTGAGTGTAAATTATTTGTGGTGCACAATGCTTCAAGATTTGCTTAGCGTTCTCTGATCTAATTTTGTTCCTCTCTATCACTTCCTGTACCACATGATGGAAATTAGATCAAATATTTCTCTTAACTTTTTCCACCCTCTAATTTTTTCTCATATATCTAGAATTGTTCTTATTAGTAAGCAGTTAGGATATACTACAGAAAATGAAAGTCACTTCCTCTCAGAAAACAATGGAATGGTCTACATTTATTTTTTTTCAGAAAATGCTACATGAATTTACTTATTACACTAAAGATGCCTCTAGGATAAATGTGTTCAGTGGTGAAATGTGAAATCCATTTGTGTGCCCTTTATGAAATCACTTTTGGATTTGTTTTAAAGTGTTCCTTAATTACTAGTCATGAACCATGAACCATGAATGCTTTAGGAAGGAAAAGGTCTTGATTATTCTTGGGAGGGGGGAACCCCTGGGAGATGAAAAATAAATCAAACAGGCTACCCCAGGACAGTCAATTACTACTGAGAAGTGCTAAGTAAAGCCTTCAAGCAGAGCATAAATTAGCGTCTTTGACACAGAACCTAGTGTTCTTTTTATTGGTTTTATATAGCTCTATCAGGTGAGAAAGCTAGTCCTTCCCCCTCTCCAATATGTACAGAGAGCATACTAGTATGTAGTAGATGAGAAAAACAGTTAACATCTTTCCATGTGCTCAAGTTCAATTAATAGTTTTGAAAATGAAATAAAACAGTTAACCTTTAAAAGGGGGAGTTTATTTAAAGTATTGCAATTTTTAAAGCTCCCAGGAATGCTTTTATTTAGAACACTGGTTGTTTGTTCCCTCTTGAGTGCTCGTGTGATTAGTTGAAAAGGTTTTCCAAAGGACTGGGAACAGATCTTAATGTCAGCTTCCAAGTTTCTCTTGACTCTCTAGAGTGTTGCATACAAAGAATTAGGTATCCCTGGATCCCATTCACAGTCTCGCTTTACTTCACCACCAATTGGGAGGGGATCCTGTGAGATGCTGTCAACACTAGCGTGACCAATATATCATTGTGGAATAGGCTTATGACCTTGGTAAACTCTTCTTGGCAGTCTAACGTTCTCAAATGTCTGCCAGATTGCAGGTCTGCTGACAGTGCCAACTATTTTCATTATGACACTCGGAACGCTGGGTGATGCTCTTTGTATTGGACTACAGAACTCCCATCTGGAGTCACACACAGAATGAGAGACCTAGAAGAGGACTAAGAAATGATTTGATCTTAGTAACACACTTTGATGAGGAAGTGGAGGTCTCTTTGAGGAGAGTCGTTTGCCCAAAGTCACAGAACAAGCCAGTTCTTCGGGCTTCAGTTCCTTCAGTGATGACTATTCGCCTCTGTAAAAGTCATTCAAGTGGACAGAAGAGACAAAAGAAATGATGAACAAATGCAAGGACCAAGCAGTGAGACACAATCTATTGTTCTTCTTCCTTAGAACATATCTTTAAAAGTCCATTGTTCTTCAGCAGTTTTATAACTTTAGTTGAGGTTCATTCTTCAGGGCTTTTCTCTGAATAATAGTAAAACAGTGAAATGGAGAAATATTATGCATAGAGTCTGGAATTTGCTCAATTATATACATTCATGCATCGATGAGTCAAATCAAGAGAGGCACGAAATGTTTATCTTACCACAGAAAACTAAAATGTGTCTTTTGCTCTCAATTCATTCCCTGCTTTGATTACTGTCACTGTTGATTGCTTTTGTCTGCTTCAGGACTGCATGTAAATAAAATTCTATTGTTTAGTCTTTTATGGCTGACTTCTGCTTAACAAAATGTATCTGAAATTCTTTGAATTGATGCTGTTTCTAGTTGGTTCATTATCATCACCATGTAATATTTCTACCTCTGTTTATTCATTTTTCAATTGTTAACTATTTGCTTTATGAACAGTTTAGTTCAGAACTTTTAATTGTATATGCAAATATTGTTTTTAAGAATGTATGTTGGAATAGAAATGGTGCCATAATGCATGTCCTGTTTGATCTTATTAAATATTTCCATTCAATCTCCCACAATGAGAATTTCGATAACAATTTTTGTTGAAGCTTGATATTAGTCTTGGGTTTAAATAGTCCCAAAGGTATGTGGCAAGAACTCATGGAAGTTTTGGGTTGTATTTCTTTCATATGTAATGATGCTAAAATATTTTCATAGTTTTGTATATTTATATGGTACATATATGTGGCGCATGTCTGTATTTTTGTCTCTGTGTGCATATGTACAAGTGTTCTATTCTTTGATTTTTCATTTGTTTGTGTTTTAGGGAGGTGTATTTGTGGGTATGGGTGCATGGATACTACACATGTATATACTCGTGTGTGTGAATATCAGAAATTAAAATCAAGAGTTATTCCACAGGAGCTGTGGAGACAGGGACTCTCACTGGCTAGAATAGACTAGAATGAATGGCCAAGGAGTCTCAAATGTCCACTGTGTCTGCCTATCCAGCACTGGGTTGCAACACACTAGGAAGCTTGGATTTTTACATGGGTGCTGGGGATCAAACCAGGTCTTCTTGTTTGTATGGAAAGCACTTTACTGACTGATCTAATTTTTATTTTGTTTTATGTCTCACTTTATATTTTAAGGCAGGTTCTCAGTCAGTTGTTGAGAAAAGCTTTGAAATTGATCTGTAGCTCAGGCAGACCTTAAATTTCTGATTATTTTGAATGGCTGAGCAATTATGTACTTGCTAGTATTATTTTAGTAGCTAGATGTGGTGTTTCCTCATTTGGCTTTTGTAATTGTGTACTTAACCTATTTAGCAATGAGGCAAAATGACTTGTTTTCCACAGCTTGAGAAAAGCCTTGCATTTTTACTTGTTTCTTTCTCTCCATCTCTTTTCTTATGTTGTTTAAAATATATTTATTTTTAGTCTATCATATGAGAATCAGTTGAAACCCAAATATTTGGAATTAATCACAACTTCGGACAAACCTGTAGCATCTAGAATAAATTCTTTTCTCCTTTAAACTGCTCTCTGACCACAATAGGTATCTACATTCATTCTCTGCTCTATATGATCAATTTTATTAAATCAAATATTCTAAAACCTTTATATACCAGTAATAATAACTTTTCATATGCCTGAACATTTTTCTAAAATAATACTGTTTTAGGATGCTAAAAATACTTATAATACTTGAAATATGTAAAAAGGGAAAACTTTAAAGTAAATGCAATCTCATTCACCATTTGACTATACACTGTGACTGATATTTTTAGTTCATTAAATATTTGTTAAGCAGAAAATTTGCATTTACTTGGGAAAATGGCACTGAGTATTGTGAGGAGGAATCATACGTAGAGAGGAAACTGCAAAGCACGGAAGAAAACTTTAGCATGCAAGCAACATGTTACCTTGCACCCGCCCACTGAGACAGTGGGGGCTGATCTATTGGGAGATCACCAAGGCCAGCTGGACTGTGACTGAAAAAGCATGGGATAAAACCGGACTCTCTGATCATGGCGAACAATGAGGTCTGTTGAGAAGCCAAGGTCAATGGCATGGGGTTTTGATCCTACTTCTTGTTCTGGCTTGGTGGGAGCCTAGTCAGTTTGGATGTTCACCTTCCTAGACATGGACGGAGGGGGGAGGACCTTGGACTTTCCACAGGGCAGGGAACCATGACTGCTCTTTGGATTAGAGAGGGAGGGGGAGAGGAGTGGGGGGGGGAAGGGGAGAAGAGTGGGGGGAGGGGGAGGGAAATGGGAGGCTGGGAGGAGGCGGAAACTTTTTTTTTCTTATTCTCAATAAAAAAAAATTCACTTGAAGACTACAAATTCTAAATGAAAAAAATGCAGAGGCTAAATTGTGCTCAACTGATTGGGGATCGAACTGGGAGAGATTTAGCCAGCCAGCAGGATTTCCAACCTTTGCTTGACTTAGGAAAGCAATTCAATGAATGAGTGTCTTGACTAGAAGATTTGCACTCAAAACACAAAGAGAATGTGGTTAACGAGAAAGGAACCAGTATTAAGTTCTCCAGTCAAGAGTCCACAATGATGGATGAAGTTGGATGCCGTGTCACACCGCTGTATTGATCTTGGCACTTGGGAGGCAGAGGCAAGAGGATCATCAATTTGAGATAATAGGCTTCAATAACAGAAACAGCATTGAGAAGGAAGAGAGATGCCATGAGCATTTCAGATGATTTAGGAGAAAACAAACTGAACATTAAAATATGATTGTTCTTGTAGCAGGTAAAGAAACATAGGAGAAAGAGGAAATTGAGGGGTAAATATTTAGTTTAAAAATAGGCTGTGCTCCTATTATAGATTTGTAAATGTTCGTATTGTCAAACTGTCTTCTAAATATGCATGCTTATAGCCACAGGTTAATGCTGGTTCAGATTTTGTCAGACAAGCTTCTTATGGCCAGTCAAGGTAGCAAACACAAGACTTTGCTAGTCAAAGTATGGAGAATAAGTGATGGTGACATGCTTGTGTCGAACGTCAGCCGTGTGGCCGTTGATACATTGCCTGTGCTCCAGTAGGGAGACTCCCACCTATGCTCATGCAAACAACTTTATTTAAACTCAGTGGTTCACATAGTGAAAGAGACAGAAGAGTAAAAGAGAGAGAGCCTGGGGAAAAAAGTTTTATCTGAGAGTAGAGGTGCTCAGAGGATGACTGAGAATGAATATATGCATGAAACTGTCAAAGAATAAAAATAAGGAAAAGTACCTCATTTGGGGGCAAGATAGAATGTGGACCAGTGTTTCTCAACATTCCTAATGCAGTGACACTTTAGTACAGTTCCTCATGTTGTGGTGATCCCCCAGTCGTAAAATTATCTTTGTTGCTGCTTCATGACTGTAATTTTGCTACTGTTATGAACTGTAAATAAATATCTGTGTTTTCTAATGGTCTTAGGTGACCTTTGTGAAAAGGCCATTTAACCCCCAAAGGGATCATGAACTACAGGTTGAGAACCACTGCTATTAACAAATATTAAAAATATAAAAGGAAAATATGACCTGTGACTAGTGTTTGGACTTGGCAGAGGTATCATGAATTCAAGCTTCACCACTTCCCAGCTGCGTGACATTTATCACAGTGTACAACATCACTAAGCCTTTCTGAGTTCATTTTCCTCATGTGCCAAAATAGAGCTGAAGTTCCTGTCCCAAAGAATTGTTCTGAGGATTATGATCTAGAATATATAAGTATACTCAAGACTTTGGGGTTTGGGGCTCTGAATTGTTAAATGAGCCAACAGAGCATTTTCAACTTGTTTTTTAAAAAATGGTTTTGGACACCTAATTGGGTTGTGAATGTTCTCCATTTTATCGTTGAATTTCCCCTAAGTTTAAGTTCTTTAGATAAACCTAAAAAGAGTATCTTTTGTGCCTAATATCGTAACTTTACTAATACTACTCTTCACTTTCCACAAATACATATTAGAGGAAGAAAGACAAATAGGATAAATTGCTGGTCAAATTCTGGGAGATTTATTCCTGGGATAAACAATGTTTTATTTTCTTGCACGTTCCAGAATGCTGCGTAGGCTCCAACTGTATGAAATAGATGAGAAGCTGAAACCCTAAATTGTTCATCTTCCAACATTTTCCGGCCTGGGATCTATCTTTGGATCAGCAATAATTGCCTGGACAGCTATAATAGCTTCATTAATTTTTGTTTGTATTCTGTGTTCTTTATGCAGAGATGGAAGAAATGCATCTTTTGAGTCAAAATCTAAATGCATTTGTCTGAACTTAGCTGCCTCTGATATAAACACCCCTGACCTGAAATCCAAATCACAGTAGAAATTTCTGAATAGTTGCTGCGGCAACAAAGCTGAAATTCAATCTAAACTTGATGCCATCTTCAAAAAACCAGGACTGTTCATTTACGTTAAAATTTATTTTGAAGATGCAGTGTCAACATTTTTTTGTAGAAACAGGTAACCATAAATATGTATTTTCAGTTCTATTTTCTTAAACAGAGCCAATAGTTCTCCTCAAGAAACGTCACTTTTTTCTTAACCTATCTATCATTGCAAAGTGCAGCTGGCTGCTTCGAAACGGCCTTTCGGCCCTGGGAAGTCAGTCATTGCTGCACATGTCTTTTAGATTTTCTCTCTTTCCCGCAAAGAGCGTCTGATAGTTTGGTTTTTAAGATAATGCAGTATCTAGTTTTGGCGCTATTGCTGCTGTTGAATCCTAACAGAATTCTGACATGTGAAATGTTTCACGATGTTGTCTTTATATTGAGTTACACTCATCTGCTTTCTATGTATTCACTTCAGAAGTGTGTGTGTGTGTACATGATGCATGCATGCACACGGGTGTGCATGCGTGCATGTGTGCATGTGCATGTGTGGGTGCATGTGCGTGTGTGTGAGTGTGCATGTATGTGCATGTGTATATGTGTGCATGAGTGCATGCATGCATGTGCATGTGTGGGTGCATGTGCGTGCTTGTGGGTGTGCGTGTGTGCATGTGTGTGTGGTTGTTGGTTGAGGAGATGGTTTTATTCCAGTCTGGACCTCAGGGAAGGAAGTAGAAATTATCTGCTTTGCAGAAATGCACCGTCCCTCAGCTTTTCTAAAGGAGAGATAGTCTCAGGTGCGTGACTTAGCAATGACTAATAGATCCCAGTGTTTGTAGAACTTCTCTGTACTCCCATATATTCTTTGGAACACCTCTGTTTCCTGAGCCAAGCATTCTGACTTTCTATATCACGTTGTGCGCTCACACACTGCACTTGTTTAATGGTGACAACGATAATAATATAATACTTGGCAACTTAGTTTTATTTCTGATGCCTTCCCAGGGACTTACTAACATTATCTTCTTTGGAAGTTTATGCTATAAAAACCACTTTTATCACTAAGAAAAACAAAGGTATAATCACATGAAGGAGCTTGCTCCAGATCACTTACTTATTCATAAATTGCAAAGCCCAGGCTGGAGCCTCGGGATAATATCTTACCTTGTTGCCTATATATACTATACTAACAAAACAATGCATTGGGTACCTATAACTTGCAAGAACTTATAATTTCCTATAGAGATCCAGGAACCCTTTGAATTAGTTTCATATTTATTAAGCTAAGTAATGGTATAATTTTGAGGACCTATCCTAATTTTCTTTTGTTGCTATAATAAAAGACCTTGACGAAAAGTCACTTATGGAAGAAAGGAGTTTATTTTAGCTTACAGTTCCAAGTTACACTCCATCACTGGGGGTATGTCAAACAGCTAGTCACATCGCATGCACGTCCAAGAGCAGAGAAAATGGAATGTACACATTCCCAGTTGCTTACTGTGCTTAGGCAAATTTCTCCACTCATTCAATTCAGGAGCCCATGGCTAGTGAATGGTACTGTACTGAAGTGGCTCTTCCTGGATCAGTATTTTTGCAACACCTTTCCATAGATATGCCCCTAGGCCAAGACAACATAGAGAACCTCTCACTCATTCCCAGGTGACCCAGCTGGTTCTAGGTTGTATAAAGTTGACAGTATAAATACGGGGCCTCAATCTCTTCTCTTTTGTTACCATGGAGCTCTCAAAGCTCCAGTTTGGAGATTGTATTGGTTGTGATTTGGATTTCAAATATCCTTCGAAGGCTCCTGTGTTTCCTTACAGCTTCATGACCAGTCTGTGGGACTTTAGTGAAAGCAATTGAGGTCATTGGATGCTCCCACTTGAAGCGATTATCGGGACCTGGACCCGCTCTCTGTTCTCTTCCTTTGCTTTCTGACTCCTGTGGGAACAGTTTCTTCTTCTTCCCCATTTCCCATCCTCACTAGAGCTTGCTGTCTCATTAATGGGACCAAGCTGCTACGGACTGAACTCCCTGCAATCTGAACCAAGATCAATCTTCCCTCCTTCAAGTGATTTATAGCAAGTGTTTTGTCTCAGTGACAAAACCCTAACACAGTTTAAATTTTACATATAGATACATGTATGGACTAATCTTACAGTGCCTTTTAGCTCTTGCTTAGGAAAACTAAGTATGTATTAATTCTCAAATTAGAAGGATTCATATTTTACATACAAACTAGCTTCTAATGTGTGATATTAGTTCAAAAAATCAAATATTTGATATTCCATTAACATGTTTATTAATTGCCTATTTTTAGTATTGTAGGAAAACTATAAAATCTGTTCCTTAAGCACACTAATTTTGGCTCATTATGTATTACTTACACTTAAGGCTTTCCATACAGTTGCTAATATTTTCATTATTCACAGCCTCAGAAATGGTTACTGGGGCATAACTACTTTACAGATGGTCTTAGCGTTACAGCGTTCTCTTTATAGACTACTGTAATTTAGGATCTGTCAAAAACTTACTGAATAAATCCTCTTGTTTAGCACATTTATAATCCTCAGGTTAACTGGGTCCTGGGTGGTTTTTTTTGAGGAGCAGAAAAAGATTATATGAATTTATTTTGTCATAAACCCATGATAGTTCACAGACATGCTTAAGGTATTTATTTCTAAGTTATTGGAAATGATGCTTGGTGATTTTTAAAGATCAGTGTCAAGATTATCATTTATCAAAACTATTCTAGACATTTTTAAAACATGCTTGAATTTTCATACTAAAATTGACTATAGTCATTTGTCTTTCTATTGATGATCATACAGTATATTCTGATCACGGATCTTCCTCCTCCATATCTTCCTGATGCTCCTCATCCTCCATGTATCCAACTCAGTGTCTTCCTTTTCTCTCTTTGTATAAAACAATTGGAAAAATGCAAAAAAAATCAGAAAAACCAGAATTAAAAATGAATAAATAATGTAAAAGTACAAGAAGCATCACAGACAGATATACAAAACAATACCTATAAAAACACAAAAATAGGAAACTAATATACAAGCAAAAGGTAAAAGAAGGTCTAAACAAAGCATCATGACACGAAATGTCTGGAGAAAACACCATTGAGTTCCTTTCTACTTCTGAACATGAACCTTTGCTTAAGTGTGGTTTATATACTTAGTGAGACTTGAATTGAACGAAGTTTCCTTTGCAAGTGGTTGTCACTTGGGTTTAGATTCTTGGTTAGAGATGATAACTGGTGTTCAGTTCCCCTATTAGCGTTGGGACCCGGTCTGGCTTGAACCTGTGCAGGCCCTGTGGATTCTGCCACAGTCTCTGTAGTTCATATGGACCTCATTCCAATTGTATCTGGAAGACCCTGTTTTCTCGATGCGATCTATCCCCTCTGGCTCTTAAAATCGTTACCTCTCTCCTGCATATTTCACTGAGTCCTAAGTGGAGGGTTTGATGAAGAGGTATACCATTTAGGACCATATACTTACTACTACAATAGTAGATGAACCTAATTATTACAAATTATGCATTTACTTCTGGAAAATTTCTCTAAAATTAGCTCCTTGCATAAATCATATGACTATTTGGATTTCAACAGGTTTTTTTTTTTTAAATTTAAACCATTTAATAGTTTCCAAATAAAAAGAGCAAAACCCCAACCAAGTTAAAGATTTTCAATGTAATTTGGGGTTTCTTTTGTGTAGTCTCTTTGTTGTATTAAGAAAATCAATTGTGTCAAGGATTTCTTCACTTTCCAGTGCCGCCAGATTTATGGGAGTCAATTAGATGGAAAAGGCATAGAGCACACTGCAGATCTTTTCACAATTTTAACTTTAATCTTTTTAATTTTAACTTGGGATGAAATACAATTATCAGGAGTTTTAAAGTGGATGAAGATTAGATGCTTCCCTACCATTTTCCCCTACAGAAAATGAAGACAAGTTTCAGACAAAAATACAATATTTACATATTCTTAAACTAATAGTTACTAACAAGCAAAAATAAATACTTTAACTCAATTCATGAATCAGACAGTTTCTGCTTTCTGTTCTTTCTTGAGTTCTACCATCTTTTTGATCATCTAGTATCTCCTGAGGTATGTCGAATATTTTAGAAGGGTTAATCATTTGTTTCTGGAAATGTTAATAAAACAATGGATGAATATGAGCCTATTTAAGGATTAACCCCAAAACTCCATTTCTTTTTTCCTTTTTTTATTACTTAAAAAAAATACCAATCCAAATTCCCATTCCCTCCTCTCTTCCCAGTCCTCTCCCTCTCCCTACACAGACCCTCTCTCCACACCTCCAACCCTAAGGGAGTGTCATGCACCCCACCCTGTGGAAATTCCAAGGCCCTCCCTACTACAAGGTCCAGGTTGAGCAAGGTTTACGTCCAAAGAGAATAGGATCCCATGAAGCTGATATATGAAAGTAGAGACACATCCCAGTGTCACTATCAGTGGCCCCTCAGTCTGCCCCAGCTGTCAACCCCCTTCAGAGGGGCTTGGTTATTCCCATGCTTGTTCACAACAGTTTGCTTGAGCTAATGGTAGCTCACCAAAACTCCATTTCAAGGGGAGAGATTTTGATCATAAAAGCACAGTATATAAGTCAATTCACTTTACCTGAGAAGAGATTTAAAAATTAAAAAAAAACTGGTAAAAGCCAATACTTAACAGTTATTATATTTTATAATATAGTTGTTAATCTGCCAGTAGAAAGGAATAATGGGTAAGTCGTTCATTCCTTTTCATTCTCTCTTGATTACATTATGTCAAATGCGTGTACTCCCTCACGGTGTGCTCCTATCATAAAGTACTATGATCCAATCCTGCCTACTCAGAACAATGTGGGAAAAATTACGAACTGAAGCCTCCAAAATGGAAACAAAGCAAGCCTTTCCTCTTTATAAGTTGATTACTTAGGTATTTGTTATAATGACAGAAGGTTGACTAATGCATATGTACAGCATTATTAGGAAATAGGAAAGCAAAAGAACGGAAATGGTTTGAATAGGCTGAGCTGTCAGGCTGCAATGTCAATATGAAACCCCAGGAAGAAGCTCGAGAAAAAACAAACAAACAAACAAACAAACATGCCCTACCACGGCAGTCTTTCACTGGGTAGAAATAGTGGGGCACATGTGAAAAGTGATTGAATCATTGGCTAAGGTTATCCCAAGGAGAGTGTGTCTTCATTTAAAATGCCCTTGCTCAGCAACTGGCCAGGGATGTCTGTGAAGGATGCCCAATGAGGGCATCACTGGAGGATGTAATTTAATCACCACCTCACAGCCGTGGAGCAAGTCATCTCTTGTTAGAGGTTCTGAGTTTTGCATCTCTGTTTGCTGTAGTGCCTGCTCTGTGCCGCAAGGAACAAGTCTATTATTATTTGGAAAGGAACTTGTCTGAGGCTCCAGTTTTCTCTTTCCCCCTTTTCTCATTTCTTCCTTTTTTTTCCCCCAGTATTAAGAATCAAACTTATGGCCTGACACGTTCTAGATTAGTGCTCTACCATGGAGATACACCCGCGGTTCCTCAGTGCCTTTGCACTGCGAGTCAACTTATGAAATACTGGAATAGGACACTTTGAGCGGGAAAAGAAAATGTGTATGGGCTACAAGTCGGTATGTCCAAACGAATGGGATACTAATCCGTTTGAGATAGTGGAGAGCGAATGAGGCTACCCTGTCATCAAGTGAAACTGACATCAGGGAAGACTGGGCACCCATTGATCTCGGCAGCTGGAATGTTGTGCCTCAGAGGTGTCAAGAACTAGCTCATCCTTCCTATATGGAAGTCATAGTCATTGGGCATGTGCATAGGCTAGCCTAGAACTTTCCATGGAGCCCTTGCTGTCACTGAATTCATGATAATCATCTCCCCTTGACCTCTTGAGTGCTAGGATGACAGGCATTCACACAGATCCCCCCATTTGACCCATCATTGTGCACCTGGGCAGAACTACCGTGCAACCCCCAAGGAGTTTATGAGAGACTGCACTCACAAATCCTACAGGTGGTTTGTGCCCTCATGATCTGCTTCTGCTGAGTCCTGGATATATGACTTTCATATTAGTTTTGATGAGGCTAATCCTGCCTGACTTTATGACTTGATAGGTCCAATAGGAAAGTCCCAGATGTGTGGTCACTTGGTGTCCATATGTTCTGGAATTTCATCATTACCAGAACCCAGTAGCATGCCGGAGGCTGTTTTCCTAATAGTGTGTAACTCTCCTCTCCAGATGTCATGGCCTTACTCCAAAACTCCAGGAGCTTGGTTTTTGATTCTCTCACTGGGGCCTGCCATAAAATCCACACCACATCTTTTTTTTTCTGCTACTGATGCTTCCAACATCACAGGATCCCCAGCTCTTTGCAGACAACTTTCTCACTACAGGCGTGCCTCAGTTAGTGGATCTTTGAGTGGTACCCATGTATGCACTAGATTAGTATTTAAAATGTGGAGTGTACTTCAAGAAATCTTTCAGGCTATGTGCTGTTTTCTTTTTGACAGGTGAGATGAAGCCATATTGCATTTTCCTTTCTAATGTAATGCTGACCTGTGACCACCTAAACATTTCACTGACATAGAAGGCACTAAAATCTTCATGATATTTGTTCCTGTCATTTGGAACATGTCAAGGTCTTTAGTATGTTTATGTCTGTTTATTTGCATTGTTTAGTTCACATGATGCGCTCATCAACATAATAGATCAATTACGTGTTATTTGATATTCCTATGAGGTGCACATATCTGGATAGAATTATGACAAAGGAAAAGATAGGTCAAAGTGTAGATACAATTCTTCTTATATGTGCAAGCAAAATATTTCAACCAGTTTTTATTTTGATAGAAAGAATGCATTCACTTTGTCAAGGGGCAAATGCCATGTATCTGAGGTCATGTTATTTTTGTGGAAACAGTTAAAGCATGTCAGCTTTGCAACTAAGATCAGGACTTAACATCAACTTGACTGAGCTTGTGTACGTAGCCATCTCATTCTCCTGTATCCTGGTTTCTGTAGAGTCTAGACTAGTGAGTTAATTGATTACCACACATTCATTAGCTTTTTAAAGATGGGCAAAGGTTTCTTTTATGCCATTCACAACGCTACACTCTGGGTCAGTCTTGGTGCCAATTGTCACATTTTGTGACTTCTAGGAAGCATAGTTTAAGTTTTAAAATTCTTACTGAGTCAGCCTGGAGGTGGTGGTGCACGCCTTTAATCCCAGTATGAGGGAGGCAGAGGCAGGGGGATCTCTGTGAGTTGGAGGCCAAGCCTGGTCTACAATAGCTGGTTCCAGGACAGGCTCTAAAACTGCGGTGAAACCCTGTCTCAAAAAAGCAAAAAAAAAAAAAAAAAAAAAAAAAAAAAAAAATCTTACTGAGTCTAATTTTCCTTGTTTTGAAGCATTTGTGTGTGTGTGTGTGTTTGCAGTCATTTCTAGAAGTTATTGCCTCTTAAAAGATCATAAAGAGGGGCTGGAGAGATGGCTCAGTTGTTAAGAGCATTGCCTGCTCTTCCAAAGGTCCTGAGTTCAATTCCCAGCAACCACATGGTGGCTCACAACCATCTGTAATGAGGTCTGGTGCCTGCTTCTGGCCTGCAGACATACACACAGACAGAATATTGTATATATAATAAATAAGTAAATATTTTTTTAAAAAGACCATAAAGATTTACATCAATATATTATTCCAATAATTTTATAAAGCCAACTCATAGATAACATGTGAACTTTAAAAAAGATTTACTTTTAATTAGATGTTTGTGTGTATGTGCACATGAGTGCAGGTGTCTGTGGAGGCCAGCAGAGGGCACTGATGCCCTCGAGCTGGTTTTGTGCCACCAAATATGGGTGCTGGGAACTGAGCTCAGGTCCTCTGTGAGACGATAGTAATCTTAACTACTGAGATGTTTCTCCAGCCCAAAGAGGCTTTGTTGCTGTTGTTGCTGCTCTTATTTGTTTGTTTTGCATTTTTGAAGCAAGATCTTACTATATGACACAGAATGGCCCCCAAGCTTGTAATTCTCCAGCTTTTGCCTTCAAAGTGCCAATATTATAGGCATACCACCATACCACCATACACCACTAAACACACAATGTATTTTACACTAATTTTTACAAATGATTTGAAGTAGGAATACAATTTCATAGTTTTGTGTGTGTGTATATATTCAGTATTCCCAGTATCATTTGATGAAGAGACTGTTCTACATACTGAATAATTTTAATAGAATTAAAAAATCAAGAGTCTGTGGGTTTTTTTTTTTTTTTGATGTAAAACTGGAGATTAGGCCTAGGACCTTGCACCTGCTAGGTCTATGACCGAGCTGCACTATCAGCTCCTTGAATCTCAATTCTGTTCCATTGAACAAAATGGCCATCCTTACTGTTAGCATCTTACCATTTTATTAACTGTAGCTTATAAGTCATTTTTGAAGTGAACCATAAGTTCTCAAACTTTGTTATTATTTTAAGTCTTTTGTTTTATGACTTTAGTTTACTCATTTGGTCTGAGCTATTCCAGATTACTTGAAGTTACTTAAGAATTTCAGGGTCAGATCTACGGTTAATTTGAAGAAATCACCTGAGATTCCAGTGATTCTGTAGACCAGTCTTAGAATTGTAATCTTAACCATTGCAAGTCTTCTGACTTCTGACATAGGATGCGCTTTTGTTTGTGTAGGTGTGAAGCATATCCATTACTAACCAGTCCCAGAGGCAGACTCCTACTGTGCATGGAATAACAAAGATCAGACTGATACTCCCTATTAGGAAGAAGGTTCTGACACCTTTGGTCGTCTGCCCTCAAACTTTAGTGTTACTGAGGCCTGCATCTGAGAAGTCAGAACATACAAACACTAAAGTGGTATGGTGAGCTTACTATTTATAGATAGACAACATGGACCCAAAGGGTTAGAATTTATTGTGATATTGTGAGCCCTGCCCCTGCCCAAATCAACAATTCTGTCCACCATGGATAGAATTTCTAGCACATAATAAGGACCCTGAAAGAGAGACCTACCCTGAATTATGCATCTCATGGTTAGTACGACACACTTCAAAAGTTTTGAAGACATCCTGATTTTAGGGAACAGAGCAAAGAGCTTGTGCTGTCTTAGAGGTCACTGCTGAATGACAGAAGATGCTGTATCTTACATCAGACACAGATGAGGTCCAAGCTGTTTCAAGCGGTCCTATCCCCAACCCCTGCTGCTTAGCATGCTGCCTCTCCAGGACATCCTGGTGTCACACTTGAGAGCTAGCAGCAAGGCAGTTGCTTTAAGGTCAGTAGGAGAATTGTCCTGCAGTAGGCCTACTTTAATTTCCTTAATTATTTAAAGATTGAATTTAATTGAAGAAACATAAAACTTATAGTATGAAAATGTGTGTTCTATTAGTCTACTGTTAATATTTATTACTCAGACACTTATTTTCCCTCAGCAATGGTTTGTCGCTTGGAGAGTTTAAGTTTTACACTTCTTTCGTTTAATTCATTAGCTAAATACTTTTGATGCTCTTATAAATGATGCTGCTGTCCAACCTCCCCTCTTCCTGATGGTTCAGTTTTCATTGTTCATATTTGTGTTTTTCCATTCTAATAATGTATGCCATTTGAGCGGAATGTTACCATTTAATATCATTTTCTCACGCCATAAAGTTTGGTTCCTATGGACTTCTTTGTTTTCACTTAAATTGCCTTTTCTGCGCTGTACACCCTATAGCGCTGTGTGACTTTTTTAAAATACAGTTTCTTAAGACGATAAAACGGCATAGTCACGAATACTTTTGACAAGTAGTTATATGCCCTGTACTGTCTTTTCCTTCACCGTGTGGTCATGTTATGCAGTTTGTTTGCATGCTGTCTCAAATTTTTCTTAAAAAGTAAATATTTTATATAAAATAGTAGTTATGTAGCCCTCCATACTGCCTTCCCTAAGGCTGCTGACTGCTTGTTTCTCTGTGTGGATGCTTGGGTAAACTCTGTTAGCGAATCCATGTTGCCACACTATGAAGTCTCTTCAGTAATTGATATATGTTGCATCTGATAGCAACACATTTTCTGTTTATATTTTGGAATGCCTCTATTTTTATTTATTTATTTTAGATTATATTTATTTAGATTATAATATAATTACATATATATGTGTATATATTTATATGTATATGTATGTGTAAAAACATTATGTAGGTGTGTGTATTTCTAAATATATAAATATAGCCTGCTTAGTCTGTATATTGTTACTTGCATGTGTATGTTTTCAGTGCTGGTGGTTTGGTATTAGATAACCTCTTCAGCTTACCTGTCCTCATGTAGAACCTCTGTCAAGGCTGATCTGGGTCCCATTTTCTCTGTTTATTATGTCTAAGGTAGCACCTATACCCTATCAGTGGGACCTGAGTGGAAGAAAGGATTCTGCAACTTGCTGTCCTCATTTTCTTGGTTTATGGCTTCTGCCACCTAGAGTTTGAGGGACACACAGATGAGAAGTTCTGGTGGTTTGTCCCTACCGAGGTCCCACTCTCTACTTTCACCAGGAGATGAAGAAAGAAGGAACCGTAGAGTCTTGGCATCACTTGCCTTGGATAGGACTTGTGACTGACTGAGGTGAGGAAAGAGCAATGGTTCATCATGACTCAAGCACACAGGTTTTCCCTGTTCTCACATGACATTTGTTAGATCATCTGCACTACCTCTTTCCTTTTAGTGCGGGCATTTCCACTGAAACTCAGTTCTGGATGGTTGGTCTTATTTTTTCTATTGAGGTCATTGAGTAACTCACACTGCTGTTACTAAAGTATCCCTTCCCAACAACTTATTTTAAGTCTTCTCTCTGCTACTGTCAGATGTGAATGTCCTTGAGGACAAACAAGTTGAAGTTTAGATCCCAGCCTGTAATGGTACTGGAGTGTGTGGAGTTAGGGGGAATTTTAAGTCCTAGGGGGAGGTCATACCTTGCAGACATCTTGTTTGTTCCACTTCCCTTTTTCTTTTATTCCTGACTATGAGGTGAGTTGGCTTTCTCTGTTATACCCTTCCTTCATGATGTCCTGGCCAATTCCAGCTCCCAAACAGCAGCGTCAACCAACTATGTACTAGAACCTCCAAAACTATAATCCCAAGTACAGCTTTTTTCTGTTTATTATTTCAGATGTTCTGTTACAGTAATGGAAAACTAATATTTATGTTTTCCATGTTTCTTGCATTCAAATATATAGTTTGCATTTTCTTAGAGGCTGGAGAAAATACTTAGCATTAAAGTAAAAGGAATTAACATTTTTGTTGTTGGCTAAGTATCATAAAGGTGAGCTAACAATGTTAGCAAGTGATTATGATCATAATACCTTGGAGGTGAAGGTAAGAGAATCAGAAGTTCAAGGTCATCTTTTGATACTGGGTGAGGTTGAGGCTAGGCTGGTTTAAATGAGATTCTATCTCAGAAAAGAAAAAGTGATGAAGGTTAATGAGGTGTTCCTGTAATAGTGGCTATGTTTTGATATTAAAGGCTGGGTATTTTGGGTCATTTCATGTAAGACTCAGTCACATGTGTCAAGAAACTCTAAACTATTGAATTTATTTATAATAACTGGAGTGAAAATATCAATTTCCAATATAATTTTGTTATTTAATAAATTATAATTTACTTTTTACTTTTTACCCAAACCAGAAAGTTATGAGAAGCAATAGCAAGAAAATATTCCTTTTTCTAAAATATATACATAAAAAGGCCATGGTTTATGAAAATGGAAAATTTAGTCAATTTCCTTCTGGTGGATCTCAGCAAACCACTTTCTTCCCATCAATGCATAGGCACAGGGGTTCATTTAAAAAGTATTTGAATG
The DNA here is from genome assembly GCF_014885135.2 of Alexandromys fortis. NCBI lineage: Eukaryota > Metazoa > Chordata > Mammalia > Rodentia > Cricetidae > Alexandromys > Alexandromys fortis. Next base: position 8,339,325 of record NW_026067959.1, on the reverse strand, counting down.
TACTTTTGCTACAACTCACTGAGAAGGCAAAATTTAAACCATATGTTAATGAATAGGAATGAAGATCACAGGGAGGTCACCGCTCACAAATGGGAATTTGTGGCCATATTTACTTCTCTTCATTTTTTTGCTAAGCAGGTCATAGGACTCCAAATTTGTCCTAATTGCTTCATATGTTTTGCTAGAAAAGACGACTCAAGGGGAAAATAATGCTACACTGCATGGTGACAATAGGCTATGATTTTTGTTTTGAGTTGTTTGTGTCTTGTTGGGAGACCTGAATTACTCCTTATTAGAGTTAGAATTACATAATAATAATTATAAATTTAAATGGCTCGGTGACTGACCATGCGGCTTAGAATTATCTATATTATTTGAACCTTAGTTTTCTCATCTATGACATCAGTCTACATGGTAAGTTTAACGTGTGAAAATACGTGAAATATCTCACAGTTTTTGTTACTTAATAAGAACTAAATAATTTAATATCGCCTCTCTTTCCATTTAACTAAACCAAAAAGCTATTTGTGAAGTAAGTCTTGTTTGCTGGAAATGTATAGACATTTTTTTCCACATCAAAATTTTACGGTGTACACCTGCATTCTAGCTACTTGGCAGGTTAAATAAAGATAATTTAAGCTCACCAAGTAACTACCAGCCTGTGAAACATAGTGAGACACCATCTGAAAAGCTAAAAATGTAAACAAACAACAGCTTTCATAGCTTAGTAGTTAAATCTCAGTTTCAACAAATATAATTGTATATACATATTTTTGATTTAGTATTAGGATAGGGTATTGTCCTCTCTTAGACAGTTGGGGTAGATAAAATGTCACGAAATGTGTGTCAAGATGAAAATTCCCATTCATGTGTGGTATGTAAATACACAGTTATGGGAAAACTAAGTATGGCCTGTCTTAGGTACTTTCCTATGGCTGTGATAAAACACCATATCCAAGACAACTTGTAAACAAAATTGTTTCATTTGGCTTACAGTTCCAGGTTGTTTGCCTTTGACGGTGGAGCAAATACATGAAGGCAAGAACAGCTGAGAGCTTTGATCTCTGTCTGCAAGCAGAAAGCTGAGAGAGCTAACTCTAAAAGGCACAAGTCTTTTGAAATCTCAAATCCCACCCCCAGTGACATACTTCTACCAGCAAGGCCACACCTCCTAAAATTCCCCAAAGAGTCACTGACTGGCTGCTAAGAATTCAAATGCTCATGACTCATGGGAGACATGGCCCTTTCTGTAACAGAACAAAACTGTGAGAGTTGCTAAACAAATAAATATTCATCTAAATATAATTATATTTTGGAGGAAAGCTATGAAATCAGACATATGATGGTCTGAGTGAATATAGCAGAAGGTTCTGACCTTGTCAGAAAGATGTGACAAGTTTGAAGTTAGCTCATGACCTGACAAATTGTAACCTAGCAACAATCACCAGCTGAATAGAGACTTAAGTGGAATGTCACCAGGGCAAGCATTTATAGTCCTTAATGTGAGAGTCTGTACCACACACACAAATAGAACCCCAAACACACCAGTGATGCTGGTATATAGAAAGAAAAGACAAGATGACGAGGTTTCAGAAGTCACTGTCCTTATGGGCCATGTTAAGAATATTTACGCTTATTGTGAAAGCATCAGGAAGCCATTGTACAAGTATGGGAGAATCCTGCAAGGAGTGGATGACCATCAAATTAAGATGTTCTTTAAAAAAAACAGATCACTCTGGAGGATTTTTTTTTAAAAATCCATAAGATGTTTATTTTGGTAGAATGAAGTAGAAGTAATCAGGGAAAGTGATAATGGAGACAGAAGGAAATAGGTGGAGATATTTGGGGGTTAGGTCTGGAGGAGCCTTGTGATTTGTGGAATGACAGAAAGTGAGGAATTAAAGATTATTTAGTTTTTTTTGGTTTTTAGTATCATTCATTACACTAGCCATTCTTCAAGTGGGTCTGTCTTCTTGTTTCACCATTAGATACTGAGAAATTTATGCATTACTGTTAAATCATGGGATTGTTATGTTAATGATACATTAGAAATTCCTTTTTCATTATTTAATTATTTGTGTGTGTTGGGGCGGTCCATGTGTGGAGTCCACAAGACAACCTCCTTCCACACAGCAAGTGCTTTTATCCACAGACCCATCCTGTGGGCCCTGAAACTTATCTTCAGATGATTGATTAGCATACTCTTCATCACAAATTATGTACTGGAAAGTTCTGTGACTATGAGTATATGGTAGAACTACATAACTACATATTACTAATGTTAATTTTATTTCTTATATTCTGCTCAAATGTAGCTTAGAAATGTACTTTGCAAAAGTAAGGGTAATTTCCTTTACTATGAAGTTCTTTTAAGAAATCGGACATAATTGCAAAATAACAAGCATACACGTTGTTGGCATCTCCTTTACCTTAACCTTTGAAACATCACCCTCCTAGATAAACGGAAAAAACATATCCCTTTCATAAATTCTCAGGTTATTTCTTGTATATGTTTGATAAGTTTTGATAGAGTAATTCCTTTATAATACAGGGCAGGAGCATTTACTGTGGTTTCAGTTGAGTTGGTATGGTTGGGAGATTCTACATTACATTTTTAGAAAGAAGTACTTTTATTTTATTCTTTGAAACTTTCATAGATGTACAAAGTATATTATAATTACATCTTCCAGTCAAAACCACGGCCCACTTCCTCTGGGCCTTCTCCTTAACATAGTCCCCTTTCTATTTCAGTGTCCATATAGTCCACTGAATCCAATTAGAACGGCCCACATGTTAATAGCTGTGATGATGATTCTGCCAGTGGTCACTCTCTGAGAGAAGTGACTCTCCATTTTGTAACATCTGTCAACTGGCAGCAGCTCATCAGGTAGGGTGGGGCCCCCAAATGAACCTACTTCTGCCATGCTTGGGGTTTTAATTGGCTTAACTTTGTGCAGGTCTTGTGAAAATAACCATCGTTTTTGAGTTTATGTGTACAATAGTCATGTGATACATGTCCAGAAAACAGCATTTCATAGCAACCCTCCATATCTTCCTGCTCTTGCATTCTTTCAAGACCCTCTTGAGTGATGTTTCCTGAGCCTTGGTGGGAGGGACAAAGCAATGTCCCATCCGTGGCTAAGAACACACAGTCTCTTACTCTCAGCGTGCTGAACAGTTATGGCTCTCTGCAAAATCGCTATTTCAGTAAGAAGCTTGCTGCCTAAGGTTGAGAACAGCAAAACTCTGTGGATAAAACCATACATACAGACATTTAGAAGGTAGTTTGACAACGCTATCATTTAGCAAAGGTTCTCCTACTTGGGGCTATGACTTATCATGAAGTTTGACCACATTTGCAGTACCGAGAATGAATAACTTCTTTGTGGTGCAGGTCTCAAATACAATGAAGAGAGTGGTTGTTAACCCCATAAATAGTCTTGTTACTATCGCACCAATGTGCATAATTTGCCTGCCTATTAAGTACTGTAGCATGCAGAGTTCATCTCCAGATTAGATCAATGATATCTTATCTCTTAGAACAGCCTTCATAATAACTTCAGCAACATGAAAGTTAGCCAATAGGTAGAGAGTTTCCTTGTCAAGGTTCATTTCTCTGCATCCTGCATTCAATATGAATGGAGCAAATAGTGTTTTCAGCATTTGGATCTTACCATCCAGTTATTGTGGGCAACCAAGAACAATGGCCTGTGTTGATTTGGGTGCCTCTGACCAATAAGTCCTAGGGAGGTATCTATTGAGATTCTTATTTATTAACCCATGTCCTTCGGGAGCATCATTGTATACCCATATGGGGGTTCCTCTTCCAGCCACCTCTTTTTGTTACAAATTTAATTTCTACTTGCTTACAAACTAATGCTTCATAGGCTCTTAGATTTATGACCTCTAGGCTAAACATGTAAAAACAAAAGATCCAAAGCCATGATAAAGGTATTAGACAAAGCAAATGTCATTTCTCTATCTCAGCCTAATTTACCTCACCCAATAAAATTATTCCAGTTTCATCCATCTGCCCTAAAATCTTGTAGTTTTAGTTTTTACAGCTGGGTAATATACCATCATATATTCATACTACTTTTTAATATCCATTTGTCAGTTTATGGACATCTTGATCATTCTAATTTTCTAACAACTGAGAATAGAGTATCAGTGAACACAAATTCACAAGTATCTCTTTAGAAAGATATACCATTTTGGTATATGCCCAGGAGTGTTACAGCTAAATCATTTGGTAATTTTATCTTTTGTTTTATTTTTTTACACTAATTTTTATTAAACAAGGCCAGTAGTGGAACAGTTTTATTTTAAGTTTTTTTATGAAAACTTCTATTTTCTGAAGATGGTTAACTAGTTTAAACTCCTACCAATAGTTAATAAGGGTTTCCCTTTCCTCACATCACTCCAGAATTTGCTGTCATTCGTATTTTTGATGGTTTTGTTAGATAGTGCATGACTCTTGAAAGAAGCATTATCATCCAGTGTGAATTAAGCTCATATGTGTTTCTCTGTGTGTGTATGTGTGTGTGTGTGTGTGTGTGTGTGTGTGTTTGTGCTATCTAACCTCTTAGAATATCTGCTTTCTCAGTTGAATGGGAATAATAGACATGACTCACATAATTGTTTTGACTTTTTATTTTGATTCATGTAAAGCATTTGTCATAATAATTTGCCCAATAAAGTTTTGTGAGTAGCAGTAACCATTTGTCAGTGGAGATTTCCTGTCTCAGCAGCCTGCTTCCACACAGAGACTTAATTAAATATGGATTGGCCAATAGCTCAGACTTATTACTAGCTAGCTCTTACAATTTAAATTAACCCACATTTCTTATCTATGCTTTGCTATATGACTTATAGTTTGTTATTTCATTTTCTATATGTCTTGCTTCCTCTGCATCTGCTGGCATCTCCAATGTCCACCTTTTTAGCACTTTACTTAGTAACAGAGGCAATACGGTTTTCCTACATAGAGAATATTAGTCAAGAGTCCTCTAAACTCCTGTAGACAGTGTTGTGGTTTGAATGTGAAATATTCCCAAAGAGCTCATATGCTTGGAAATTCTGTTCTCAGTTGGTATCAGGAAGGTTGTAGAACCTGTAAGAGGTGAAGCCTAAATAAAAAACATGTCATTAAATGTGGGTCTTGAGGTTTTATAGCCAAGACTCACTTCTTGTTTATTCTCAGATTACTATTTGAATGTGACTGACCGCTTCAGGCTCCTGCCATCATATCTGTACCACGATGGACTGTACCCGCAAACTGTGAGTCAGATAAATGTTCCCTTCCTTAAGTTGTTTTTGTCAGATATTCTGTCCTTGTTTCTTCTTCAAGTTGTCTGAAAGCCATGAGGAAAACTTGTAAATTGGTTCTGCCCAGTACCTAGGTATCTTTTGGGGCCTTGATTGAATGATCATCAGTAGCAAGTCAAGCTACAAAAAACGGAATTTTTATTTGGGAGAGCAAGAAGGCAAAATCAGTCATTTGTTCAATCAATCAACCAATTAGTCACTCAATTATCAGGTCAACACGTATCCCTCAGACTATGTATCCCACAAGAAAAAAACAGTTTCTTGAATTTCTATCTTTTATTTTTACTGACATCTTGAATCTAATGTCAGTTAGTATCAAAATGGCATCTGTGGTGATTTGAAAGAAAATGGCCCCCAAAAGGAGTGGCACTATTAGGAGGTGTGGCCTACTTGGAGCAAGTGTGTCACTGTAGAAGTGGGCTTTCAGTCTCATATGCTTAAAGCCTCACCCAGTGAGTGAGACCCCATCCTGTCGCCAGCAAGTCAATTTGTAGAATACTTGGCTAATTCCTCAGCAGCATGTCTGCCTGCATGCCACCGTCTCACGTCGTGATAATTATGAACTGAACATCTGAAAATACAAGCCAGCCCAATTCAATGTTTTCCTTTATAAAAATTATTGTAGTCATAGTGTCTCTTCATAGTAATAGAAACCCTAACTTGAAGGAGGAAGGCCCGCTTGTTCGAACAGGCCACCCAGAATCAAAATAATCACACAGAAACTATATTAATTAAAACATTGCTTGGCCCATTAGCTCTATCTTCTTATTGGATAACTCTTACATCTTAATTTAGCTCATTTCTATTAATCTGTGTATCGCCACGTGGCAGTGGCTTACTGGCAAAGTTTCATCATATCTGACTCTGATGGCTCCATAGCATTTCTCTCTGACTCTGCCCTTCTTTCTCCCAGCATTCAGTTTAGTCCTCCCTGCCTATCTCTACACTGCCCTGCTCTGCTATGGGCTCAAAGTTCTTTATTCATAACCAATAAAAGCAACATATATACAGAAGGACCCCCTACACCACTAACTGAGATAGCATCTTTATAAAGAAGTCTGTTGGAGCTGGGCGGTGGTGGCGCACGCCTTTAATCCCAGCACTCGGGAGGCAGAGGCAGGCGGATCTCTGTGAGTTCGAGACCAGCCTGGTCTACAAGAGCTAGTTCCAGGACAAGCTCCAAAACCACAGAGAAACCCTGTCTCGAAAAACAAACAAACAAACAAAAAAACAAAAACAAAAACAAAAAAAAGAAGTCTGTTGGGGTCAATGAATATTTTATCTTTCATCTTTGAAACAAGATTAGAGATGAAGTGCAGATCTTTTACTTCAGAAGTCCTTCTTTAACTCTTATATATGAGTTTCTATGAGATTTATCCTTGCATATTTTATACATATATCATTTGCTGGACAGTTCCAGGGATCTGTGCCATTCTTCTGGGCATATTGTCAGTTTGTCTTCCTTTGGAGTTCCAGCACAGAATATGCATGTGGCATGCAGTACATAGACACTGTACACTAACTCACAATAAATAAATAAATAATATTAGCTAATTAGCTAATTAAGTTTTTCCCTTGTTCCTCCTCAGAGAATCAGAAAAAAAAACACAACATATTGTTTAGGGAAGCTTAATGACAATGTACATCTATTTGTAAATGAATAGTAATTACATATGCTTCCATTCAAAGTAAATGGCATTAATTCTCTCAAGGTGCAGACAGAATGCGATAGTCGTGAAGCCTTTCACACTATCTTTCATCCTAATGGAAATTTCCTATGAGGCAATATGTAGCATGTTCCTATTACATGTCTTGCAAAAGTGGAGAATTGTGAACTGCACTGAAGTAAGAACAAAAAATTTGGTTAAGTGAATTATATAATTAAGTTCTGCATCCTAACACTCCATGAATTTATAGGGGCTATTGTGTAATTAGTTTACAAAGGAAAGAGCATTGGAGTTATTTATGACAGATGTTCACCTAACTTAAAACAGGAAGAGTATATTTACATCTATGTAGTTATTACAATGTAATTAAAACCATAAAACCACCTTATCTGAATTTCAAAGCTGGGTATGCTTTTTCCTTTTCCTAGCCTTATTGAGTGCAGTTCCCCTCAATAATAACGCAAGGGTCATAGAAGAGGGCTGCAGGTTGGACACTGTGGGTGCCAGATATTTCAGTAAGGTTTTGTTTATTTATTTATTTTGCCCAGGTGTTAAGTAGAGGCATGCAGGCAACTCTCTGAACAACGATTGGACACACACAAAATTTTCAAGATACAGGTGATGAAAGTCACTTTGGTGACTAAGTTCTGGGAGTTGTTGGAAGCAAAAGGAGGCTCTTTAGTCAGCAGGTGCTTCAGAATGTTCTGAGACCTGGTGCACGCTAGCGTCTTATAGACGTGATGAAACAGGGCTGGGCTTGTACATTAATCTTCAGCTTTCTTTTGTCCATAACTCAGCATTCTGAAGTTAGAGTGTGTCATCTACTGGATGTCATTCCCAGCTGGGGTGGCTTTAGGCTGCTTATTTTCAGCAGCAAATCTGCTGCAAGAGAAAGTGCTTGCAGGAAATAATCGTTGGATTTTCAGAAAACATGAACCATCTCTTTATTCAAGGCATGGGGAAATACGCCCAGATGTCAAATGTCAGCTCCAATCAATTCAGCTCATTCCACTCATAATCATTTGCTTGTTATGGGAGATTTCCGACTTCTCCTAACGGCTCACTTGGATCAGGGAAACATTGTTCGGGGATTTGACAACATGTGCAAACTCTTTTTGCCTTAATTTTCAAAGCCTTTTGTGACTGGTGTCAATTTGGCAACAGTGTTCTTTCATATCTCCAGGCTCAAGGTCTAGAGTTTGGGGTTGTTAATGGCAAGAATTTCCTCTCCTTGTCAATTCCCCTTCACCTTCCAGAGGGAAAGGGGTTGCTCTGAGCATCCAGCATATTAGAGTCAAAATAGGGAGAGGGATTTGAGTCGGGGGTCATGAAGGTGACTTTTTGACTCTGAAAAGATCTTTTAACGGCAACACAATTTGAGAGTAAGACTCCAGCTTAGACTTGGCTTCATCCAAGGCCTCCGAAGGCTTGTGGAAAGAGCAGAAAACTTTCTACTTGTGAGTGGGACACAATTAAAGAACACATCAGTGGAACATAGCACACAGCTGTGTTATATAAGAAAAGTGAATGAGTGAAAGTGGAGACAGAATGTTAGCTAATACCTTAAAAATCTTTAGAAACAATAATTTGTGTATAAAAGTTGAATAAACAAAGACAAAATTTTATTTCACAACTTAATTTTGCACAGTGTCACCCTGAAGAACTCAAGAAGCAGTCTCCTTCCAATAGTACTGAATGAACACTGTATAAAGATAGGTGAAGGTGCCCTGCTCTTTTCCATCCAAAGATTTCGGTTGTAGCTTGTAGTCTTTCACAGCTTTGTGACCTGACCCGAATCTTCAAGAAGTCTCATTTTTGGATGTGGTAACTAAGATTAGAACTTTGTATAGCAAAGAGAGAGGCGAGCAGAAGAGTACTTTAGGCAGCCCACACTCATTTTATGTGGTGACCTGTGAATGACCTTTTCGAAATTCTCTGTTTTGCCCCCCCCCCAAGGAATAATTTAATTTACAAGTGTTGGTTGGACACTGTGGCACATACCCTTAATTCTAGCACTTGGGAGGCAGAAGCAGGCAGATCTCTGTTAGTTCACATCCAGCCTGGTCTATAGAGCAAGTTCCAGCACAGCTAGGGATACACAGAGAAACCCTGCCTTGAAAAAACAAAACAAAACAACAACAACAAAAAAACCCAAAAACCAAAAAAAAAACCCACAAAATGTTTTTAGTATATAATATACCGAACTAATATCCAGATGCATTTGCCTGTGAAGTATATGGAATTTTGGGGTCTAACATTCACCTCCCTTTGTTATGAATATATTTAATATATTTTCTTGTTTTTCATGTTAATGATTATTGCCTCCAGTTTTATATCTATAAGAAATTATATCATAGACTTCTCTTGTCAAAGACAAAATGATCACTATCAGTGACAGTCAGGCTTCTTTGTAGTGTTATTAAACATCCCCTTTTATTCTCCAACACTGGTTCTTCTGATACTCCACCTAAGTGCTTTAGCTGTGCATACAAGAGTTTGATCGGGAGGCGGGCTTCCATTAATGTAAAAACATTCTCCTGTTTATAAAGTAGATTGAAAGCGTTTGATTAGTTGTGGTGGCCATTGAAGTACTATTCTGTTATTATGTTGTTTATATAAAGCAAACTGTTCTCAATGGGTTTTTGCCAAAATGTTTGTCTATAATCATGTAGATTTTATTGCAATGTCCTAATAGTTTTTCATTTTCTTTGACAAAGATGCAAGGCCAAACATGGCTCTATAAAATTAGATTTTATTATCGTCATGTTTGTTGACTCAAAATTCCATTCCTTAATATTGCTCAAAAAATAATTAGGTTTTGAGGTTTAAATTCCTTTCTTTAATAGAATAGTTTATAGGACTTCTATTTTTCCAAATAAAAGATACAGCAATGGTGATGATCCTCACTAAAAACACCCAAATTAATTATAGATTTCTGTAATTACCTCTAACAACCTTCATGGCAAACCTGCAGTCAGTTGGAGATCTGGCTTAAAAAGTATTTGCTATATACAATACTTGGGTAAGATCCTCATCTTTATATATCTTATTAAACTAAGCTTTTTAGAGGTATAAGACCTGGTTGGTAACACCAACAATGAAAAGGAAAATGGAGAACAGGGAAGAAAACAAAAGGATAGTAGAAATGGATAGTTTCAGAAATAAGTAGATGGACATGGTACCACCACTCACCAAGAACTTATTCACAACTGATAGCATTTGGAAGAGTGACACTCCCTTTTCTTCTACGGGGTAACATTGGATATCTCATCCACACTTCAAGGCAGGTCCCATGCTCAGAAGTAGTTGGCCACCACAGACCAGGCTTTAGGGGTTTTATGTGTCTTTTTGTCTTTCAGAAAGAGAGGGAACAGAGAGTTGGGTATTTATGTTGGTGGAAGAGTAGCTAGGAGAAGTTGAGTGAGCAGAAATAACACAATCAAAATGTACCATTCCTAAAACAAAAATATTTTTAAAAAAGAAATCAGAATATAGGAAAAAAATACTGCCATCAATCTACTTATTTTTTTTACTGGTTTTATTTTTAATTATCTGTCATTTTGTTTTGAGTAGGTGATTTTACCTAAAAACAAAATGAAATCAAACATTTATAGTCACTATGCATGAGGCAGATTTAGCGGAGTGTAACCTTTCTTTTATTTTTGAGGTGGGTATATATATAAAGAGGTGTACTCAAGACTAGAGAGATGTCTCAGTGGTTAAGGGAACTTGCTGTTCTTCCAAAGATCCTACATTTGGCTCTCGGTACCCACGCAAGGCAGCTCATAGCCATCTGTAACTCCAGCTCCAAGAAACACAAAGCCTCTGTGAACTGCAACACATGTGACATTCACTCACACATAAGTAAAAAATAATAAATCTTAAAAATCTTATACATAAAAACTACAAAATTTGACTTTTTAACATTTTAATATAAAAACGAAGAACAATAACATGTGTGTCAAGAGATCAGAAAGAAATCTGCAAAACAAGCTCTGAGTGCTCCCAGGAGTAGAGAGTTCCAAGAAAAGAGATATTTGCTAGAATGCATGCAGTGTTGTGGATCCAAAATAATGTGAATGAAACAGGGGAAATGCTAGAATAGTTTCCATTGCCAGGTAAAGACCTTCATCTCAAACCACAGTGAGCAGATTTCACAGTCCAGGAAATGCTTCAGTTGTTCTTGTAAATCAAGGGTCACAGAGGGTTGCCTCCTGGGCTGAACTGTCTGATAAACTATCTGGGCAGCTGAGGTCAGCAAGCTACTACAGTGGGATTCTATTGCCTACAGCTGGAGTGCCAAGTAACACACCTTACCAGTAACAAGATAAATGAAAAAACTAAAATGAATTTAGATTAAAAAAATATAAAAAATTTTAATATGGCATTCTCTATGTGATTATTTGTATAATTTCTCTTAGTAATAATTGTGTTTAGAAGACAATGGGACATGGACTCTATTTGCTACCACCACAAACCAAGAAAATTCCAAGAAAGGCATTTGGTTTTATTTTCCTACATTTTTCCCCAGTGGGTATTCTCATACATTCATGGGCTGCACAATATTTCAGAAAATTCTAGACCGCATATATGATGGTGGTCTCATAAGATTATAATGTACCCCAAATATTCCCATTATTGGACAATGGCACATCCACCATAATTTCATCACGCAGCATTGTGGTTGTGCGGTATAAATACACCCAAACACCAACAATAGTCTAAAAGTGCTGCACATGCAATTGTGTATTCTTCACAGGTGTCCATAGTGATAATAAATGACCATGCTGTTGGTTTATAAGCTTACACGGGATAGTTTGCCTTGCTCTTTTAGAGAATACACTTTGTTAAAAAAAAAATACTGTGAAATGATGTTCACCATTAGGCCAGGACACAATCTCACACATCTCTAGTTATTCTGGCTCTTGTTGACATTAATATGGCATGTTGAGGGCTTGACCTGCGGCATTCACCTTTGTGTGTGTGCACTCGCGGTGTTAGCACAGTGATGAGGTCACCCGATGATGGTGACCATCTCAGAGGATGGTCTTGTGGTTAAGGGTTAAACAACTTTCATTCGGAATTAATTTGATTTTAGATGTGAAAGTCCCTGAGCTCCAATTCTTAGTAACTTAGAAACTGTACTAAAACGTCAGAATGGTAAAGTTTTAGGAGGGATGCGGTTCAGAATTCCCGTTTTAGGAAATTAATCTCCTCTGTGATTGCGTGGTCACTCTATTTACTACGACCATGAAGGTTAGAAAAGCAGGTTCAGAGTAGCAGTTTCCATAAGCAACATCTCCTAATATTAAGAATAAGGCAAGCTTGTCTAGTTTACGTCACGCTTATTCTGAAGATTCTAAACAAAACAAAAAAGCAACAATTGTGTGTAAACAGAAACAAAACGGGAACCCGAAATGTAGGAAGATAAATGTTGGCACCCTATTTACAGAGGTTGTTGCAACTGAAAATTGCATCAGTTTCCGATAGTAGGTTTACATCACAAAATATATATCCAAACATATTAATCAGGATATTTTAAACCAAAAAATGAAGATAACAAAATCATAATATTTGCATTTAGAAAATCTTATGAGATAGTCACACTATATTTATAATATTGTACTTTTATGTCTGCATATAATTTAACAAAAATAAATACAGTATATTTTAAAATATAAACTCTGCTTTCCAAAGAACATTGTAGTATAAACCCATTTCTGTTTTCTTAGAGTTTATGCATCTGTGAAAACTATCTAAAACTTTTAAATCTCCTACCTCTATGTTGGGATTTAATTTTTCTTCTCTTATTTCCTAACTTATGCTTCCCATAATTTTGAAAAAATTTGGTGAATTATTTGTATAATGAAACTTGCTTGTTGAGCTTTGCATTTTATTTTTAAGTTGAAAACCCTGCCACTTTGAAAGTAACAAGTAGGTTTACCAAAATGGATTTAATTTCACGAAGGATCCAGTCTCCCACCTATTTCTAAGCCAATCACTTAATCAGTAAATCAAATCCTTGTGCATTTTTTTTTTTAAGGAAGGAGTGTGCACGAGTGTCAGATAACTCAGAGTAGTCAGGGAAGATAAGTACTGAGGAGTGTTTGTGGGGTTTGGTAATTAGGAGGTCACTCCCTATGACCCTCCAACTCCACAGTTAGAACGAGGAAAGATTGTTTTGTTCCTAGAATCAAAGGAGATCAGTTTCCACTGTCTAAAGCAATTTGTTCAGTTCTTACATTGCTTGATAATCTGAAGGAAGGGTGGTAGGACTTGTTTTAGTCCCTTTGCCTATATGAACTACAATAAGCTTCTAACCAAACTTGGGGGGAAAAAGGTATTTGGACAAAGTCATGACTAGGCAGCAAGTGAGAAACAACTAAAAGGCAAAGTAAGATTAAATACGTCAAATAGCTCAGCAGTCTGTTCTCTTGTTTCTTTAATGAATCTTACACTTCTTGCATTGCTGGGCATCATTCTGGAGGTTTTGAGATTTTTTTTCTGTGAAGGATACTAGAGCAAGGGCAAGTAAGAAACCAGCACTCTTGAAACAGAAGGGAACCAGTAACTATGAGAGGAGTGAGGGAAGTTAGAGAAGAAAGTAAGGTGCACCCCGGTGGGACTTTGCAGACCTTTGGAAAGATGCACAGCTTTATCCTTGACATGATGGAAAGGCCTTGGCAGCCTTGAGCAGAAGAGTGGCTGACAGCACAGCCTCTTACCTTGGCACTGAGAGTGGACTTTGTAAGAAAGTGAGTGGAGTGTGTTTTCCCTTCGCCTGTCAAGACAACGTCTTCCTTGCTCTGCTCTGTGCATCTCCTACCTGGGCCTGCATAGCTGTGGCTGCCTTGGCTCCTGCTTCCAGATGGATTTGTAGAGTGGATGACAATTGCAGTATGCGGCAGATAGAAGAACTTTGGGTGTGTGTGTGTGGGGGGATGGGGGTGAGGGTTATTTCTCTTCTTTCTGCCAAAGGCAAAGGTTTGGCAATATCTGTAGTCTTAACTGTATCCCATGCCATTTAACATTTTAAGCAACTAACACAGATTTCTAAAGACTTAATGATGTTTGCTTTTATTTAGGTTCAGTTCCCATGGCTATCATTTAATCAAAATACCCTGTGACAAAGCCATCCCTCAGCTCATTTCCATTTTTCCCCTTTTGTATGGCAATAGCTGTGTGACAGACCCCATTTCCGCTGCGTTCCCCGGGGATTGACAGCCCTCTCTTGATCCCATACCCGGTGGTGGCTGAAGAAAGCCAGTGCTTTTGCCATGGTCATTTTGGGAGGTCTGTAGAGCAGTGCACCATGGCACTTCGCCCATGTTTTTTACCCATAATAAAAATCTATGCAAATAACTAGGACCAGCTGCTACTTTCCAATACTACCCCAGCGCAGCGTTTAGCCTGTAACTCCAGCTTGTGAACTTTTTGTTCCGCACTAAAGTTTGGGGGAAACCCCTGCTGGAGGGTCTCTTTCCTTTTTTTACTATGCTGGGGGTGGGGGTGGGGCACATAGTATTTTCCCCATTTGGGCAAGTTTCTCTGTGGCTTAAATTTACTGGTGGCCTTAGTTAAATAAGACCGGTTCCACAGTTAACCTTTCTTTTCCCCATCTGGGCTCAGTTATCATTCAAGTTCATTTTTCTCCGCCTCCTGTTGGTTTTCCCATTCTTAGTCTGTGGCTGACTCCCCTCTGGGAGGTTGGCAATACCGCCCAGTAACTGGAGTGAGTGCTTGATTAAAGATTGCAGCTAATGACATTTGGGATGGACACGACGCTGTTGGGCTTTCATGTTTTGCTCTTTTACTTCTAATACTTTCTTATTAGTTAAAACCTTAAGTAATGCATGCGGATTTCTTGGAAATGTTAAAACATTTCTTTTTATCTACTATACTTTAATGCCAGATTGTGTGTAGACTAGTGACCCAGAAAAGTCATTTACCGATATATGGTGTGTAATTTAGCCAAACTGGTTTGATTACATTACTGGGTATGATTTAGGCCCATAGAAGAGTCAACTAGCAATTTGATTGAAGCCACACTCTGCCTTGTCATCCAAAGACCAGAACAGAAGCCTTAATTAGCCTGGTTGATTAAGCAAAAAGCCAATTTTAGTCTGTTACCAGGAAGACTGTAACATAAGAGTTAATGTGAGCTTGAACAAGATATTTTTAAAGGTATAACAGGAAAATATCCATATTTCCTCTTCTGTCTTTAAAATGGTTTTGTAAAGACACACAAAAAATATTTTTGTGTGTCTTTTGACCCAATCATGGTGACAGTCACTGCATCAGCTATAGAATTAGAGTGGATAAACCCTATGAGTCATGTCATACTGTAGACAAGGAATTGGAATTTCTGTCCTTGGTATTTAGGGCATTAAGTATTAGAGACAGCTATCTGAGATTGTCTGCTTTTTGCAAGAATAATATTTTCTGATAACATGATGGTGTAGGTTATTAAAATACATATATTGAAGTAAAATAATTTGAGCAAAAATATGTAACTTGCAATGAGAAGATATGGAATAGACAAGTGTTTAACCTAGTTACTCTCTTCCTGTGTGTGATTATTTTTTCTACTCTTACTAGTCTTACTATAGACCCCAATCTTATTACTGAAGTCTCTCTAGCAATAATAACCTTTACCAGATTGATAATGGTAAGTTTTCAAAATGTATCACTTTTAATTATTCTGAGAAGCACGGTGAAATGCAACCTTTTGTTGATGCTTGTTAAGAAAATTGCTGTGGGATAATGCTTTTGTACCCTGTAAAAGTACTCACATTGGTTTTATAAAATGCTGGTTGGCCGGTAGCCAGGCAGGAAATATAGGTAGGATGACCAGAGTAGGAGAATTCTGGGAAGAGGAAAAGCTCAGTCTAAAGTCACCACCCAGGCTAGAGGAAGCAAGATGAAAATGCTGTACTGAGGAAAGGTAACAAGCTATGTGGTTAAACATAGGTAATAATTATAGGTTAATCTAAGTTGTAAGAGCTAGTTAATAATAATCCAGAGCTAATAGGCCAAAAAGTTTATAATTAATATAAGAAACTCTGTGTGTTTCTTTGGGACTGAATGACTATGGGTCCAGGTGGGACAGAAACTTCCATCTACAGAAAATAGCCAGTTTGATGATGTTTCAGAGACCAGCTTCAACAAGTATGCCACTTGCCAGGGTAGGGACAGGGGGATTAGAAGAATAAGAGAACAAAGATGCAAGTGAAAATAATAAAAACAGAAGCATAGGCTAGTACCGGGAGGGAGTTGCAGTGAATACCGAAATCACCCATATTTAATTTCCCATACACTTATATAACCCAATACAGTGGTGGGGGGAGGGCAAAAGACTCCTTTAACATGATACAAAGGACAACTAGAACAATTACTTGCTTCAGTATTTTCAGACATCAAGCCATTAATTCTTGAGTAAGATATTCTGTTGTTTAGACAATGAACACAGCCTAGACCAAGTATCCTGAAGGCAGCCAATCCAGGAAGCCAAACCTCTTAATTCAAGGAAGGAACAGAAATATGCTAGAATTCTCTGACCTTTGGTCAGGGTGGAGTGGCTCTACCAGTTTGGGCCGTCTTAACGTCCAAAACACCAAGTAACCACACCTAAGGTCAGGGTGTGTAGCCACACCTGCTGTCCAGAGCACTGAGCAACCTCAAACCCTCTGACCTTCAGACAAGGTGAAAATAGGCTCACATTTTTGAACCTCTACAACACTGCACATGCTATGGAAAAAAAGAAAATGGATCAGCTGTTAACTTCTGCAAATGGTTTATTCTGGGTGATAGGGGTTTCTCTGTGTAGCCCTCATTGTTCTACAATTCACTAAGTAAACCAGACTGGCCTCCAAGTCAGAGATTTGCCTAACTCTGGCTCCCGAGTGCTGGGATTAAAGGTGTGCACTATCACGGCCTAGTTTAAGACTACCTGTTTTGTTATATATTTAGAATAATTTAAATATAGAAGTCTGATTCGGGTTGAAGGGGAGGGGATAGGTATGGAGGGGAGCAGAGAAAAATGTAGGGCTCAATAAAAATCAAAAAAATAAAAAATATAAAAAGGTGTAAGGAAATATTAGATATTTTAGCTGTTTATATTTCACAAATCTTTATGGAAATGCTCACGTAGTATATTTGTTATCTTTAATCCAATAATATTGAATGAATGGGATATACTGGAGTGTAGTGTAAGCAAGCACAGTGTTGGAATCAGAGGACTGATACTGAGCCAATGATGTTGTCATTTAGTTCTGTCCCATACTTTAGGCCAAATTCTAAAAGTAAACTCTTAATACAAAAAAAAATGCATTTTCCTCTCAAAAAGATCATTAAACTCTATTCTTGTTTGTTCTAGACTTGAACTCAGTTTTTCCCACCTAATTCAGCCAGGGAGCCACACCTGACAACCTCTTACAGTACAAAGGGAGGTCTCTATGAGGAAATTTAAGAGTTGCTGGGCTACATGGCTGCTCCAACTTTGCTTTTAATTTTTTTGTTTCATGTTTTACACAGCAGTCAGCAGACAATTTATTATGTTTCATTTTAGTAACTTTTAGCTGGTTAGATTTGCAGGGAGGATTAAACGGAAATCAAAAAGGACAAAATAGGGATTTAGTCATCACCAAAAGAAAATATTTCAAAAGACAAGGGAAAACTTGAAACTACATAGGCTGTGGAGAAAGGATAAGGAATAAATAGGCGGGGAGACAGATATAAAGGGGAGAATTCTATAAAATCAACACCCGCTTTTCCTTGGAGGGGTGGTTTGTACTCTAATAGTAAGTAAAGCTTAAAATAGGAAAACTCTTAAATCATAATGCATGGAGGCGTATCCCACTGTGTAGTAACAGTTGAAAATTAAAAGATACCATGACCATGAAAAGTATGGCAAGATAACTGTAATGATTAAATAAATGACACTCACCTGATAGCAGTAACCAACAGCCTTCTAACTAGACTTAAGGTCCACTCAACAGGAAGTAATTCATGCCCACTCAACAGGAAGTAATTCATGCCCACTCAACAGGAAGTAATTCATGCCTGGTACTTCAGTATTTCTTCCTTCCTAGATTCCTGGGGCCAGTGAGGTCAGCTAGACCATCATACCTTACCACATTCTAAACCTCATCCTTATATTTAGAGGTAAGTGTAGCTACCACCCCTCATCAAAGAATCCCCTCTTAACAGAAAACAGAGACCATCGCAGAAAAACTACAGCTGAATGTAGTACAGAGATCAGCAGGCTGTGGGGAGTCCAGTTTCAACAGATAATTCTATATCAGAGTTCCCACATTTATGGCTCAAGAAATGTTATAGAAAAGGGTGAAAGAACCAGAATAGCAGGGAGTGTGCGGTAAAACACTCCCTCCTAGAAATGGCTGCATAAAGAAAACTGAACAATGGCATTATCAATGGACGTATTAATGTGGAAGGGGAAAAGTTTTGTTGAGTCCTGCCCCTAAAGAAAGAACAACTCATGACTGCTGGGGCAAGAAGAATTAAGAATTAACTTTCCTCATGGATAAGCCTTCTTATTTGCTGTCCAATACAGAGTGGCCAGTCCTGAAACCATAGACACACACACACACTAAAATAGATTCAGCATATTGTATTTATATGTTGCCTGCTTCTTCATATATATGTATAAATTAATAATAAAAAACTAAAAACACTATCAACTTGGTAGTATCAGGGTATAGGAGGGGTTGGAGGGAGGCACGTGATATTATTCTATGTCAATTAAAAGCTTATTTTAAAAAGCCAAACATTTATTTATCCACAAACCTTGATTGAGATTGTATTGTGTTGGATAAGGGAGGGGTTAAGACATCCCCTCCTCCATGCCCTAGTTGTTTCAATGAAACAGTGTCTAGTGGGTTACAGAGAAACAGAAAATTGCCGTGTGTGTGGAAAAGAAGTGACAAAACATGCAAAATATTGATAGGTCTCCTGTGAAGGAAAACCAATGCTGTTTTTAAGTGAGAAGTCTCCTTAAAACTTTGACCTTAGGGAAAAATCAAAAAGTTAAAGTGTCCAGAAAGGGAAAAACAAGATTCCTGCTTAAAACCCTTACTGTAAAAAAGGTGAACCAAATGAATGTGTACAGATCTCATATAATAGAAAAAGCACTTATTACTTTTACATAGAAGGAAGGTACTGTGGGAAAAGAGTCTTCCATAATTCATATTAGTGTGTACAGATGCTTACATGGAGGAAGCATTTGGATTATGTCTTGGGGTTATAGGTTTCTTTGTTCATTTAACCATTACTTGAGTTTATAAAGAATTTTACCTGTTTAATAGCTGGCATCAGTTTTCTCCCCTCAGCACTGGTGAATACAAGAAAGAATTAATTAATCTCCGTTACAGCATCCAGTACTGCTGATGGCACTTTTACAAACTATTGTTAACACAGTTTTATACATGTATGTGAAACATTCTGATAAGGCACTTATCCACCATCTCAGCCTCCTTGCACACCTTCCAATCTTTGATACTTCTTCTCAATAAGTTTCCACCCCACTATCACATCTTTTGAATTTGCTTTTGAGATTTTTTTTGTGATTCAGTTTTTAACAAGGCCTACTCATGCGAGATTGGTTGTGGAGCTGTCTACTGGACCAAGAATAAATCACCCCTGGCTATATCACTGGGGAAAATGATTTTCCCTCCTTCAGCGACTCTTCCCTGTTGTCACTGTCCTTGGGCCCCTCTCACATCTTTGACTGAATCATGTATGCTCAGGCTCTGTGCTAAGAACTGAAATTGTTGTGGATTCATGAAGCCCATGGGCACGTCATGCTCAGAAAGCAGCATTCATGACTTGCCTTCCTGTCATCTGGCTCTTTCCCAGATGCTCCCTGAGTCTTGGAAGGAGTGATAGGAATGACCTGTTGAGAACTGATTACTCACCATCTCTGATTCTCAGCACTTTGACCTGCTGGGTGCCTCTACACTGACCACCGATCTCCACAATGAGATGGTTTTGATCACTTCCAAGGACAGCCCTAGTCTATCAATATAAACAAACATTTAGGAAACAGTATGACTGGATGTCCATTTAAAAATGTAGTATATTTACAAAGGGTTGACTTTGAAACAAAATGAACTTAGGGTACTTATTATTGCAATTGTTACTGAAAGAGGTATGTGATTCTAACATCTATGCTGAAGAAAAACATTTCTGATGATACAGGCACATAACAAAAGCTCAAAGCTGTAGACAAGGTATGCACAGAGTAAGAAAAAATGAATTGAGATAGCAAAAGTTCAGGATATATTTAAGAACTGAAATTAATTTACTTTGACTAGGACTATTTCCAAAACTGAGAGTAGGCCTTGGGGATGGAGAGATAGAATGGCTACAACAGATGGAGGACTTCTGAGTTTATTAGGTATGACAGGAACCATCCTTAGCTTCCAAATGGGTTTTTAGAAGGACACATCTACACAAAAGCATACATTTATATGATGACAGGGACCAGGTAAACAGATTCTGGGAGCAGTATTCTGGTTGGAACTAGAAGCTAGCATCCAAAGGAACCACTCAGGGAACTCTTTGATGCCACTAAGAAGCTGAGAAAATGGAAAAATAAAACAATGTTACACTTGGCAGTTTGTCTTTACTTTAATGGCTGTTGAAAGAAGGGTTTCTGCTGAGTGATGAAGACTGAAGTCATATTTTAAGGGATTAACAATGGTTTGGGGGTGGAAACTAAACACCACAAATATCGTTTACTTGGGAAAAGCTGGCTGGAAAAATAAAAGGGAAGAGGGAAGAGTGTTAATTGCTTGAAAGGATAGCTGGATTGAGGTTAAAATCAGAACTTTTAGGTATGACAATATTTGCAAATTGAAGGGACAGGGGCTGGGAGGCAGCGTTCCCAAAGAAGGAGTGGTATTTGCTGGGGGAAATGTCTTAGTAGAGATAGAAAAAAAAGAGAACAAAGCCTTTGGTTTAAGAGTTACCCATTGGGAAGATATTTTATCCTCTATGACATTAAAAGAAAGGAAAACAAATAATTTAAAAGTTCATGAAGGGGAAGTAATTTAAATAAATTCATAGAATAGAAAGTCGTAAGTCAAAGGCAAGGTTATTAGGAAGGAGAAAACACACAGATAGAACTCAATTCTCAATGAGAATTGTTTTAAAATTAATTCTGAAGTAAATGTGTTAGGAAAGTTTATTAGATTTCCATTGCTGCGTGGCAATTTATACACATTTAGTGGTTCAAACTGACAACATTTACTCTCTTGCAGTTTCCATGGGGAAGAGAGTTCATATGGGTCCTTGTCTCTGGGGCCCACAAAAATACCACCAGGCTGCATTTCAGCTGGAGTCTACTCTGTCTTCATAAGAGTGAGGGAGAACATGAGCAATTAATTCTTACACAGACAAAGAAAGCTCAGTTTGAACCCACTGATCTGGAAGATGGATTCCTACTGCCTATGATAACAGACCAAAAGACTTCTAGGACAGATCACCTACCCCAGCCATCTAGCCTGAGATATCATTATCCCCAGCTCCCAAATATAGGCACCGGCCACTGAAAGCAGCTTTAAGGACTCCCATCGTGATCTCCCTCACCTGCCTGCTTATCCTGCCTGTCTAGAATTTTTCTGCCAATACGTGCGTCAGCTTTTTACACTTTCCTTATTTTAAATATTTGGCTCCTATGTTGGCAAAAGAAAATGTGCTATCGATAGAGTAATAGCGACTTGGAGATGAGGAGTCGAATGTCAGCCAGTTTGGGCCCCTTTCCAACAGAGTGGCTTCTTCCCTAGCACTTCCTCCATCTTAGAATGTAACTCAATGGTCGGCAGCCCCAGAGGACCCACAACTAGCCAACATACAGCGAATAGGAGCCTGGGGAGTGCTCCATTCTAAATGGGACATTTATACCATATTCCCTCCCCAATATGGCTCGGAAATCATCCTGAAAGAAAGGGTAGATAAATTATAAGAGATAGAGGCAGTGTACAGCTACAGTGTAGAAGTATTTGACGGAGAGATAGGACTGTTAAACACATGAACTCAAAGTATCTGCAGTGACTACATTTATCAGACACAGAAAATTACTCAAAATTCCAGTATGAATGGGGAAGGGACTCATGAGGTTCCACTTTTAACTACAGAGCTATTGCCAATTGACTGTTGCCAGGGTAGGGAGACTTTGCTTTCTTTAGGGATGTGGCCCTTGAGAGGCTACCCCTGCTCCAATAGATAGTCCTATACCCATGCACATGCAGGCATCATTAACTGTGCTCCATATGTTTAAAAAAAAAGAACATGTAAAGATGGGAGGAAAAATTGGTGGGGAGAATGAGGGATTGAATGGGTCAGCTAAGGGATAAATTTGATGAAATCATAACATATGTCTATATGAAATCTCAAACAATAAACAGACTCATAATGAGAGAAAAAAATTCTTGAAAGTCTAACCCTGTATATCACAGGAAACTTACATAAAACAGTAAAGGGCTATGTGCAGTGAGTTAAACTACATTTGGTGATTTTCGTTGTATGGGAGGGGACTTACTAGTTAATAAAAACAGATAGAGGGGCTGGAAAGATGTCTCAGTACTCAAGATTTCCTGCTCTTTCAGAAGACCTGCTGGTTTTCCAGCAATCACATTGGTGACTTGAAACTGCCTCTAACTCCAATGCCTGGGGATCTGACATCAACTTTTGTTCTCCTTAGTCAAACACTTTGACTAGGTATATGCCCACACAGAAACATACATGTGCACATAAATAATAATATATAGGAATACTTGCATTATATAAAACAGGCTTTGTGGAAAAATTTATTAAGTATAAGGAATATCATAATAAAATAATTAAAGATAATATTCACAAGTTATGGAAATTTTGAATATATACATGACTAAATAAAACTACCAGCTATGACAGTATTTTATTTATCTTTTTACTCCTGTAGTAACAGGAATCAAATTCACAACCCTGGGCATGCGTAGTAAGTTCATTCAACACTGAACAATACCCAAAGTCTCAAAATAATAGAATTATAACAAGTTTATAGTTCTCTAGTTATAGTGACATATTTTAAAATAGAGATTTCAGTATCTGGTACATATAAATGGCAAAAATACATTATTATAGAATTATTTGAACTACAAGTTGGTTAGGTTTAAATAATGACTGTTAACAGATACTAAAATTTCAAATTTACATATTAACATTAAAAATATTTTCAATCCATATGGAACATTATGGAATTTGACCTCTATGCTGCAAAGCAGGCTTGGTAAGTACGCATGTGCAAATCATGCTTCAGGCTAGTGTAAAATGTACCCAGTGACACAAATCTATACATACACACACACACACACACTATAAAGATAAATATTAGTATTAGAAATAGGTCATAATAGATATGACCCATCTAGAAGCAAATAACACTATCAAACATTACAGGATGTAAATGAGTGTTGAGAACATTATTTAGAGCCTTAAAAAGGTATATGCCAAAAAAAATTCTTTAAAATTTAATAGCTGTTTGGAAACTCAACCATTAAGGACAGCTCAAGTAGAGCATCTTTAAGTAAGGGAGAACGAAGAAAATCACAGTCTCAGTGAGACGAGGAAAGCCAACTATTTAAAAGTCAATCACAGGAAAAGAAAACGTTTCAGATCAATTGAAGACGAACGGACAAGCACATTGGCTGTCGAAAGAACCAGAGAGAAAGATAACGGCAAAGCGGGGTGTGTCACTGTCATAGTCCGTTACCTGGGAGGCTGTGGCAGGAGGCTGGCAGTGAGCTTAAGACCAGTGTGGGCTACAAAGTGAATTCTAGTCTAGCCTGGGCTACAGAATGTGACCCTGTCTCAAAACAAATAAATAAACATTGCTAGAAATGAAAAGGTGACATTTCGCAGGTCCATAAGAGACTTAATAATAAATTCCATTAGAGATTGAGCCGGTGTTCGACTGGAAAGAAGACATCTCTTGACAAATGTTAGCCACAGCCTCACTGAGGTAATAAAATCAATAGTTTCAAAGCATGTTTTCACAAGGCCTACACAAACTCAAGACTTAGAAAATGTCCACACTGAGAAGGAGAAGTGGGTACAAAGTCCATCCCTAACTAAGAAGCTACTTGGAATTGATAACCGGAAGAGGGACAAACGGTATTCACCACTGGCAGGATACCATACGTGTCCACCACACTACAGGACAGGCCTCGTGCTCAGGAGCCACTGACCCAACACGAAGATGTTTTGTGTTGTATCTTTTTGGGCCTGTGTATGTTTTGTGTGCTTTCTTGTTCTTACAGTTTGGGATTTTTGTTTTATTTTATTAATTAATTAGTTAATTAATTTAAAGAGAAAGAACATGAAATTAGGTGGGTAGGAAGCAGGGGAGGATCTGGGAGGACTTGGGAGAGGGAAGGAATGTGGTCAAAATACATTGTACAATTTTTAATTAACTAAAATGTAATAAAAAGATTATACTAAAAATATGTGAATTTTATCATAAAAATTAAAAGTAAAATGTGTCATGATCATGAGCTAGAGAGATGGCTCAGTGGTTAAGCCATCTTAACCACTTGCTCTTCTAGAGGACTTGGGTTCAGTTTCCAGCATCCATATGGTGCCTAGCAACCATCTGTAACTCCAGTTCCACAGGATCCCATGTCCTCTTCTGGCCTCCACAG
Organism: Alexandromys fortis; assembly: GCF_014885135.2. Lineage (NCBI taxonomy): Eukaryota > Metazoa > Chordata > Mammalia > Rodentia > Cricetidae > Alexandromys > Alexandromys fortis. The sequence goes on along the minus strand of NW_026067959.1, from coordinate 8,314,631 downwards.
GCACTTCAAGCATGTGGTACACAGATTTATATGCAAACAAAACAACCACACACATAAAATAAAAATAAATAAAGCCTTAAAAGTGTCATTACCAGAAAGCATTAGGGACACGTGTGGGCCAGATGATTCCTACTTCCTTCAGATGTTCCAGAGACTTAAAATGGAAGAAACTCTGCTCATTTTACATGAGGCTGTTGTAAGTAGGGTCCGGGGCCACACGGACGTCGTGTTCTCCCGAGCTTCTCTCTCCCTTTCCCTGTCATATACCTGTAGCACAAATAATAAAAACATAGAGACAGAAATTGGGGCTTAGCCCAAAAACCAGAAAAGCAAAGCAGCTAAGCCACTAGAGAAGTATTATCTTTATCAAGGCTGGGTGACTGCAGACTAAACAGATTAAACCTCTTTCTTCTCCCTCTTCTCTCATTTTTATATTCTCTCTAGTACTGGGATTAAAGGTGTAGGCCATCACCACCTGAATTCATTTCTGCATTGATCTTGTGTAGCCCAGGTAGCTTTGAATTCACAGAGATCCGTCTGCCTCTGTCTCCTAAATCCTGGGATTAAAGGTGTGTGTCACCATTACCTGACCTCTAAGGGCTTTAGCTTTGCCTCTGGCCTTCAGGCAAGATTTAGTTTTTAAAATACAAATCATATACCACTACATACACCTATAGATTTTTCTTTTATTGAAAATATTTTTTTCTTCTCATACTATATCCTGATTACAGTTTACGCTCCTTCTACCCTTCCCAGTTCCTATTGATCTACCTCACCATCCTGATATGCCCCCTTCTCTCTCATTAGAAAAAAAAAAGCCTTTTAAAGGACTATAATAATAACAAGGTAAAACAAAAACTATCACATCTGAAGAGGCCAAAACAAAGAGGAGGAAAAGAGCCCCCCATCAAAAGCACAAGAAGTAGATACGAATATCAAGACCTGTGTATTTTTCCATTCAGAAATCCTATAAAAATACTAACCTGGAAACTGCAATATATACCAAAAGAAATCACGCAGGTTCTATGATTTGGCCTCAGCCTTTTTGAGTTCATGTGAACTTTGATCTGGTTGATTAGGAGGGCCTTGTTTCCTTGGTGTTCTCCATCCCCTTGTTTCTTAAATTCTTTCTACTTCATCTTTTGAAGGGTTCCCTGAGCCCTGGGAAAAGGGATTTGATGAAGACATCCCAGTTAGAGCTGAGTGTTCCAGGTCTCTCAGTCTCTGCACATTGTCTGGCTGTGGATCTATGCTCTTATTCCCACCTGCTGCAAGAGAAGCTTCTCTGATGATTGCTGAGCGAGACATTGATCTATGAGTATACAGACTATCATTAGGAACTGTTTTATCACTTTGTTCTTCTGGGAGAGCAGGAGAATTTGGTCTTACCCTAGGTCCCTGACTCAGGGTGTTGTTGAGCTACAATGCTGTCCTGCCTGGAAGTGCAATTGGTAGTATAATGGTGGCACAAAGCTTATGAGAGTAATCAACAAATATCTGATTTGACTTGTAGGAAGGCCGCTTGTTTGTTCCTGGCTGCCCAGAACCAAAATAACCACACAGAAACTATACAATTAAATCACTGCTTGGCCCATTAGCTCTAGCTTCTTATTGGCTAACTCTTACATTTTAATTTAACACACTTCTATTAATCCGTGTATCGCCACAGGACTATGGCTTACTGTCTCTGGCAGGGTGACATGGCTTCTCCCTGACTTCACCTTCTTTCTCCCAGCATTCAGTATAGTTTACCCCACTTTGGTGCTTTTTATTGAATACTTAGTATAGTCACATGTCATCTGTGGAGAGAAAGAGACATCCGCAAAATGGGTGGGTTTCTAGTGACCTGCATTTTATGCTTGAGTCACGGGTGAAGATAAGCTTGACAGCTTATGAATCCCCATAGCATCAGCTCACCTGTGTCTCTCTCCTTCTTACCTTCTCCAAATATTTTTCACTCTTGTAGGTTTCATTAAAAATAAAAAAAGGACAGAGACCCAGCTAAGAGATCACAGTGGCCAATTAACCACAGCCGTATAACAGAAAAAGAACACAACCTTAAAGAAAGCCCATCATCGAAAGCTGGATTATGAGGTTAACACACAAGTGTTGCTGCTGGGTTACTTGATGTAAGGGAGTGCGTGTCTCTGTGCTGTGATGGGGAATGGACGACTGTCACCCTTGTACATTCTGGGAAGTGTATGTGAATAGTTAAATAACAGAACTAGAAACCTGTTTGAAAAATAGTATAAGGCAAAGCAAAGTTACTGTTATTTTTATTGTTGTTGTTAATATGTAGAATATAACTCTATATTTGAATAAAAAAATTCTGTTTTGAAGAATGTTTGAATTACAGTTTGATAGCAAGATGGACCTAAGTACCGGAGAAAATGAATCCTTTTCAGAGAAGAATGAAATCTTTTCTGGTTTGTGTATCCCATAACACGTAATTCCTTAAAGCCATGTTTGTTTGTTTTTTTAATATTTGACTATAACTTATGGACATTGCAACTTCATAGGACACACACATGGCTGTAATAAACAAGATCTTACAAAGCAACATTTACCAAAACTGCTTGGCCTTTGCTAGGACAAAAAATTAGGTAGGCGGAGTAAACAAAACAAAACACTGGGAGAAAGAAGCTGAGTCAGGCAGACACCATGCCTGTCCTCTCTGAGATGGGATCAGGTTAAGAATCTCCCTGGTAAGCCACCAGCTCGTGGTGCTACACAGATTATTAAAAATGGGTTAATCAAGATGTGAAAATTAGCCAATAAGAGGCTAGAACTAATGGGCCAAGCAGTGTTTAAAAGAATACAATTTCTGTGTAATTATTTTGGGTAAAGCTAGCCGTGCAGGAGCCGGGTGGGGGGAAGCAGCCCACAGCTCCATACTACAACCTCTCAGCAGGTGAAGTCTGATACTTTTATTATACTTTGCTATAGTCCATATATTTCTATTTTATTTCATTTTGTTTTACAAACTGTATTTGTTTTATGACTTCCATTTGGACAGTGTTTAGAAATATGTTTCATATCAATATCTTTAATAAAGATGACTCCACTGAAAATAAACTATTTAATTTAATAGAATGACCAAAATATTTGAATATTAGAATATTAGGACAACACTTTTTAAAAAGTTACATTCTACAGTTGAAAAGTTCTGATAGTGTTGCACTTAGACTTTCAAAGATGTAACAGAGCTGGTTAAAATAAAATCTACAGTGTTCCAGATCCCCAAACCCACCCACCCTTGTGACCTTCAGTAGCAATAAGGGCTGAAAAGAATTTGTATGGATGAGGTCACAAGGAAGATGGGAGAAGGTTCTATCTTGGTAAAGTTTTTAATCTAGAGTTATTAAGTCCAGATGAATTTTTTGGACTGTCATCTCTGTGTTTTTAAAAGAAGAAATTAACAGCAATATATACTAATATATAAAATTATAATAATATGTAATGTTATTATATACTATATCGATAATTACAGTTTGAAATGTCAACTTTTTCTCAATCTAATTTTAGTGCATACAAAAATTAGAAATAATGGTTCACAAATCACAAAATATTTTGTGTTGCATTTGCTGAAATATAAGTAATAAGTTTTCTTTTATATATTGAATTTTAAAAGTAATTTTAATACATCTTGAGCCAGAAAGTAAGAGAATCTATTATTAAAAAATAAAACCTTAATGAATCATAATATACATATACATTTACATTTAAATATATGAAATCATAGAATTACAGGATGATTGAATTGGGGGTTCTTAATACAATTATTAGTAAAAAAAAAAATTATCTGTAAAAGAAAGCACCAACTCATTAATGAATTCACCAGGGAAACAGAGCCATTCGGATGGGTGAAGAAGCTCAGCGTTGGGGAAACTGAGAAATCTTAGGACCTTGAAAAGCTGGAGATGGAACTCATTCTGTTGTCAATGGTTTGACGTACAGGGGAGGCACGTGCTACAAATCTCTACCAAAATATACATTTTCAAAAACCAGAAAGTTTGGTGTCTTGAGGGAGGAAGCAACAGGCTGAGTTCTCTTTCCACTTCCACACAGATGAAGGGAAACAGTCACTAAGCCAACAACTGGATGCTAAGTGTTTTCCCAAGCAGTTTCAAAATCACTGCTAAAAATGTTATCAGTTTGCTGCTCACGCCTCAGTCAAGAAAATATTTTTGAGCACCTTTAAAAGTTGATAATATATAAGTGCTAGGTTATTTTTATATATACTAATAAGAATGCTTTTTATTTTCCATATCTTTTTGCATCTTAGTAAAAAAGTACACGGGATAGATGATAAAAATGCAGAAAGGATGACATTTTGATAACTATGTGAAGAAAATAGTGTGTTTAAAACTTTGGCCCAAACTTTTCTGTAGCGTTTGAGCTTTTACCTTCATAGCACACAGTTTTCAGAAACCCCTGTGGTAGCAAGACAAGTGGTTCCCAGCTATTACAGTTACAGAAGTATTCATGCTACTGACAGTTCTTTATGGAAGCCAGCACAGCTCTAAAACACATGTTCCAAAGACAGCGTTTCTTCCTCTTGTCTCTGTTCTCTTCCCACGTGTATCACACCATGGAGTCTTTTAGGAACAATTCTGGGTTACTCATTTTTATATCTCCAGTGCTCAACATAATAAATGGTACATGAAAAAGAAAAACAATACATTAGGTTACATATTACAATGCAGGCTATAGCTTAGGAACAAATTTCTTCAGTATACTAAAGAGAAGTGATTGGCTGAGAAGCCAATTAACTTCCAAATTGTATATGATACATTCATTTGAGTCTAGGATACATACTTATTTTCAAAAGTGGACCTCTTATCTTTGGGAAGATTTTGTCTAAAATTAGAAAAGTCATTATTATTTACTATGTTGAGAAACTAATGGAACAGTTATTAAAGTCAAAGAAAATAAACATATTTGGTATTCACTTCAATTTTATGGCTTTGAAAGGTATGATGGATTCAGGAGAAAAAGGCCAGAAGCCAGAGCTCCAAGGATGTCAACTTGCATAGCTAAGTAAAATCTCAAGACGATTATGGCAGTGATAAACCACCCCTAGCTCTCTGTGCCATCCTGTTGCAATGGGAAAATACAGAATAGATTACTTTATAAGCTAAACAGTCCTAACAGATATAAAATTGATAACCATAACCTTGTACAGAGCCTACCCAGTGATCATCAGAAATATGGCATCACTTGAATCTGTGCCACCAGAATGTTCTGGGAGCAGTTGTACTTAGCTCTTGGTGTTACATAACTTACTCCTCTGCACTTCCAGTGCTTAACGTAATATATGGAACATACATGCTTCATTTGTGTAACAAGCTGATTCACCAAACGAGTGTAGGTCTAGAGGGCTTACTATAAGGTGGGTGGCAATCGAGTCAGATTTACAAAAGGGCTTGGGCATATTTTTCATAATTGCTATGAATCTTAGAAATTTCAACTTTAAAAAAAATCATAATACTGAAGAAACGGTTAGCATCTGATGAGAAATATTGTAGACTTAACAAAGTTTAAGGAAAACACAAGTTTACTGTAAAGGATTATCTATCTCCCTTTAATTTTTGATTCTTATTTTAGCTTTAATATCACTTTATTACTTCTAAGGCATTGTAGAGGTTGTCTAAATTTATTATACTTCATATTTTGAATAAAGAGTTATAATTAACAAAAAGTTGTGAGAGTATGTATCAGGTTTTCCATGTATTTCTTAACTTACCCTGTGCTTCCAACTGTTAAAATATCAAATGACCCATTTATTTCTATTTAAAGTGAAATAAAAGGTAATTTGAGCAGCATTATGGTGGGGATGTCTGAAGGGATTGTATGGCACCAGTTGGAATAGAAGGGAATATTTTAGTTACAATGCCAAGATTAGAAAACGCTGAATCAGGGGCAGGTAATCACAGTCACAGGAAGGCATCTGAAGCTAGAAACAGCTTTGTAGAAAAGTGAATGTATGTCTTTGAGCGAACTCTGATCATATACAGTGTGGTCTTACAGTAAAAGTCATAGTAGGAAATATATTTTGTAAATGTAAAAAGCTGAATATCACTCATTTTACTTTAGCAAAGGGACACAGTACATACAATGGTCTAAAGAAGACAAGTGATGCTTAAAATCAAACTATCACTTAAAAGTTTGGAATAGGCATGTTTCTTGATAAGACATAAGTTTATCTAGTTATGAAATTTAATGGTTAGCATTTTATTCTATCTGAGTTCAATTATCCTTCCTACTCATGATTTCACTTTCTATGGTTATAGTTATGTATGATTGGTAGTGGTCTAGAGATGTTAAATCATAAATTTTTAATAATTAATTTCAAATTTTCAATTGCACACCTTTCTGAGATGCATATGGACATCCTGTGCAGGCCCATTCCATCCTATCTGGAAAAAGAATCATTCTTTTTTCTTCTGTGTCTACGCTGTTCCATATCCAGCTCTTGGTTACTTATAAGCTGCCTTGTTGATAGGACCAACTGGCACAGTACTGTTTAGTACACTGAACATAAAAACAGTACTTATGCTTAAATAACACTAATTTTACTTAATCCTAAAAATTTATTATATTATTAGCTATTGATGCTAATATCTTAAACTTCATTGTAAGTAGGTATATAAATAAAAATTTATAGTAATATTAAGTTCAATACCACTTATAAGTTTAAACATTCACTGAGAATTTTAGAATATATCCCAAATAGATATACATTCAATTGCCTAAATTATATTTATACTTATAGAAGAGTTAATTTCTTTGAAATGTAATTGTTGCTGTTTATTATAAACCTAATGATTATTTGACTTGTTTGTAGCAAGTACCATTTCATTTAGTAAAATCTACAAATTTAAAAAAAAACAAGAATCTGTAATTAAAATGGTTATAGTATAGAAAGAAAAGGATATATTTCGTGCAATAATCAATAGGGCTACATAAGTTTGTTAAGTTTTTCCATTTGGTGTATAGTCTTTTCCTTTATTATATTTATATTCTTGGTGTAGCATCTTTTAACATATGTATTAAAACACACACATGCACATATCTTACCCATTTTTTAATACTGGGTTATTTGAGATTATTCTATAAAATAACCTGGGGTTGAATACAGATTGTTCTTTTACAAAGAAGTCCTGTGAAGTGTGTTTAAATTTCATGGCAGTTTGCTGGAGTTCACTTTCTGACATGCTGTAACGTGGAAAGATCCTGAGCGGTTCATTCCATAAACTGCTCTTCCCAAGTGGATCTGAGCATTCCGTGTTCTCAGCACGAGAGTTCTGAGCCGAGATAGCCATCTCCTAGCTGAGGCAGAGCGGCCGCTTGCCCTGGATTCACTGGGTGCTCTTGAGCGAGTCACCTCACATTCTTGAACCTCAGTCAACCCATTTGGAGAATTAGGTGAAAGCGAAGCCTTAGTGAGAACCAGATGCTGCAGCTGAGATGAGTTTTCTTGTGTAAACAAGTAATCCAGAGTTTAATTCCAAACAAAGTTGCCGTGAGCTTATGTGACTTCCATGAGGTAGACAACTGCATTCAAGCTTCAGGATGAATAATTTTTTTTCAAGAAATTAGAGCGTGATGACATTACCTCTGTGCTCTTCAAAACTATTTCATCTAATTTTAATTCTCTCCTAGGCTCTTATTAGATATACACTGTTGTGATTTTTACGTGCCAGGCAGTCAATGCTGTTGTTACGATTTTTCTATGTTAAATTAAACTTTTAATAGGTTAATTAGGTTTCAGGGTAGAAGGAAATATAACTCGAAAGAGTCTATTTATTCCCTCGTGGAAGTTAAGACGTCTTCGGGGGGATAAATGTTAACCATCAGAGATTTAAAGACGTGTGGTTTTTGAGACAGCAGCTAAGTTTGCGTTTTGGTTTAATTCCCAGGAGATCACATGTCGCTGCGGGAAATCCTTATGTTCTAAAACACGTCATACACAAGAGATAAATAATTTAAGAAATGGGAAAGAATCCCTCAAAGAAAAGAAAATCCCTCTTGAGAAATGTCTAAGTTGTCTGATTGCTTTCTCAGCTATATAGTGGCTACTCGGCTGATTGAAACAGCTATGAACATCAAAGTCAGACCCGTGGTTTCAAAAAACCCCGAGCTTGCCATAGCTCTAAACTTATACTTCCTGTGTTGACTCCATGTACGGCTATCATCAGCGCACATTTCAAAGCTTCAGGTTAAATGTGCTGTGGTTTTCCATTGCATTTTGTGTGTGTGTGTGTGTGTGTGTGTGTGTGTGTGTGTTTTAAAGTACGAATAAGAAACATACAAATCAGAAAACTGAGGGATACTGTTGAGAATTCTCTCTCAGTTAGTTTGCGATCTTCTGATTTGTGTTTTGGCAGCTTTGGTGCTCCTGCATTTGACATTGGCTAAAGGGGCAGTAGCTTGGCCTTTGAGTGGAAAAAAAAAAAAAAAAAACCCTGGGAATTTGAGAGAGAGGAACTAAGTCTTAGAAGGCCCGGAGCCATTCTCTGCGGAAGAGAGATGAAAGTCCTAGCTCTGCTTGTCGCAGCTGCCTACACAGAACCCTTGACTTCATGTGAGAACATCTGTGGGGGAATTTGGCCCTGGGTGTCTTTCGAAATTAAGCAACGTGCAGTGGTGTAAAATGCAAAATAACTGTCATCCAGAAGAGGATTACTCCGGAAGACCAAGGATGTGGTGGGAAGAAATCGAAGATCTTAGGATTGGGAGGATCAGGAAATCCTAAATTTAGACTAATGAGAAAAAAACCTGATGGAAGCAACCAACTCAGTGAACATTTTGGGAAACACCAACTCAGTGAACATTTTGGGAAACAGGCTTGATGAATAATTGAAGAAGGTATATTATATTATAATTTATATTATTACATCTATTTCTTAAACTTTTATTTATTTATGTATTTGTTTTGACACAGGGTTTTTTTTGTGTAGCTCTGTTGGTCCTGGAACTTACTCTGTAGACCAAGCTGGCCTTGAACTCAGAGATGTAGCTGCCTCTGTCTCCTTAGTGCTGGGATTAAGGGCATAAGCCACCATACCATGCTGAAGATGTATTATTTTAGATTCAAATTACTTTAAGTGATTATAATTTGAAGACTCTTGTCCCCACCTCATATGAAACAGTTGGATTATATATTTTCTCTAAAGTTTTATGTGAATGTTATAAACTCTAATCGAAAGTAATAATTCTTTATATTTATATTGATGTATTTTATTCATATATAAATTCTTCACATATATTGCTCACTTAAATCCATTATACTATCAATATAAAAAACTATCAAATCAAATGTATTTCTCGGGTCTTTCAAATAATATTATTTTGGCTAATAAGAAGCAATAGTTCTTAACCTCAAGAGACCAGTTGTGCTGGACTCACTTATTGCCTACTGACCTTGAACACTGACCTTGTCATTCCTGTAGCTGGAAGTGAAGTTGCTGAACTCAAAGTAGGATGTGGATGTGTGAGCTTTTATCGGCTGGAGCACTATGTAATCGGTTCTAGCTTCATCTGGCTTAAAGTTTGTGATATTATTGTGTGATATTTGCATATTTAAAAGATGAGAATATTAGAGCAATAGGGAAATTAGGGAGCAATGGATTGATGAGCTAACCTTGGTGCTGAAAGGTTCCAAGTGCTGAATTGATGATATTTAAAGGCCTTTTTCCTTCTCTTTAAGTTTTGGAAATAAGTAAACTTTATTACTAGCAAATAAAATGTCTATGTTTCTTCTTATTTTTTATTAAAAATTCCCATACAAAACATTTTGATCATGTTTCCGCCTACTCTGATTCCTTTCAGGCCCTCCCCACCTCCCTACTCATCCAACTTTATATGCACTTTGTCTCTCTTAAAAAACAAATAAATAAAAAAACATAAACTACACACACACACACCTCACAGAAACAGAAGTCAAATAAACAAAGACCAACAAAACAAAAATAAATAAATAAAACCACTAGACACTCAATGTAAACTTCCTGGGGGCGGGGGGGGGGGGGACACTAGACAAAGCAAAATCAGAGAAATGGTCTACAAAAATAACATTGACTTTGTTTTGTCTTGGCCAACTACTCGCAGGCATGGGGCACGCCCTTGAAGTGTGGTTGGTATACCCAGTTACCCAGTGAGACTCCACTGAAGAAAGCTGACTTGTTTTCTTTCTTTTTTCTTCGCCTAGTGAATATCAATTGCAGACAGTTTCTTGCTTAGGGTTGGAAGTCCTCTTCCCCTTCCCCTTTGGAGTGCTGAGAGCCCATCTGGCATGAACATATGCTGGCCTGGGATGTGCTGTCACGGCCTCTGTGGGTCCATATGTGCATCAGTTCTGTTGTGTCTGGAAGACACTTCAGTGAGACTAACTTGTATGTCTAAGTGGAAGGAAATGCAAAATATTTCCCACCATAGTATTCTCAAGATTGTTCATGAAATTGCACAGAAGACAAACCTTTAGGAAATGTTTAGTCAATGGCATAGACTTGGGTGTAAACTAGACTATGACAAACAGACAAAAACCAGGTACTTAAATTTCTATCCAAGGCTTTGGTGGGATATTAAGGTAATTTAATATATGACTTTGAAGTATGCTTTCTTATGTATCTATTTTGCAGAAAAAAATTTGTTCCATGGATATCTTTGAAGTTAATGTTTGGTGTTTTTGAAGCATATATAATACTGAATGTGTAAAATAAAATTGATTTTAATTGATTTTAATGATATAAAATGCCATTCACAAAGAGGTTGGTGATATTTTTAGGGACAATTGTTAAGCGTGATAACTTTTTAAACATGATTGAAAAATTTATTTTTCTATTAAGTGAATTCTTCGAAAACAGCTTGGTATTTGTACATTTAACATCTTGAACATTGCTTATTTTCACAGAAATGTCTCTGCTAGTAATTCAGAACTATTTGATTGACATCTAATCAAGAAAACTGAGTAGATAATTTCAAGAGAGATATAGGAAAATTATTAAGCCAAAATATTTCTCTTTTCCTGTTAGAAAAAAAAGTTTTTCAAGACCAGGAACTTAGGCTCATTTTTATTTTTCCCTACTGGTAACAGTGAATATGTTATCTTGTTCTATCTTTTCACGCTAAGGTTGTTCAACTTTGTCAGTGGGTGCATTTCTTGCAAACAATAAATAAATAACTCCTGAATTAATTCTGTTAGTCTGTTTTCTAGAGAATTTAGAACATTAACCAAAACAAAACACAAAGTCCATTTGGTGTTATCCAACTACTCCCATGCATGCGGCTTGCAGTGGAGTGTGATTGCTGTAAATTCTTCCTCAATTTCTATGCTTACCAATCCAACGACCAGATTTTGATTCTTTATCCTTTTGTGTGGTGACTATCACTGGTATTTTTCCTCTATATTTTCTATCTGCTTTTCTCCCAGGAATATTTTCATATGAGGAACAGGTTTCCACATATTTACAGCCCACATGGGTTAGTTTGATGGTATTACTGCCAACACTTGGAGCAGCAGGCGATTACATGACTTAAGATTGCTGATGAGAACATTCCACTCTTACAGACATATTTCTAGGCTGTTCAGGTAATGGTGCTCAACTCTGGAGCCACTAAGTTAGAGCCATTGATTGTAAAATACTTGCTTCCATGTTAAGCTTTCAATAAAACTACCTGGAAAATGAGGGTAACCCTGAGGAGAGAAGCAACGTGACAGACGGATAGACAAGTGCTGACACTGTTATCTGAGTACTTTGATCCAACTGTACTCAACATAAGTAGTCTTGACATTTTTAATTGCCATCCCTCCTTTTCTGTTCTCATTTACTTTAATTCACTTAGAATTAAGTTTCTAGTCCTTGAGTAAAAAAATTGCAGCACTTCATATCACTTTCTAAGTTGTTTGTATTGTAGTAACAACATCCAATATGTTGCTTATTAGGCTTATTAAGGACCTAGTTACAAGCTGTCTACAATGTATATTGTGCATATGTTGGAAATAACGTATCTACAGTCAATTTCCTCCACCATTTTGTTTCAAATTTAAAGCATGGACTATTGGCCACTCATAGAATTTCCAAGCTAGAAAGAACATTTAAGATGATTTGCTTCCGCATTTCTGATTAATCTGGCTGGAGAAACTGCATAGACAGCGTTAGGATACAACAAGACTCTATGTAGGAGAATGAAAAAACACAGTGCATGTGTGTGTGCATGTGGTATGTGCAGTGCATGTGTGTGTATGTGTGGTTTGTGCAGTGCATGTGTGTATACAGTATGTACAGTGCATGTGTGTGGGACTGAGTACAGTGTACATGTCTGAGTCTGTAGAGGCTAGATTTAGGAAAGGAGGGACTCCTTCCATATATCCTTAATGGGTTGAGATATTGCAGGAAAAAAATTACAGGATTCTAAAAGCAGAATTTAATCATTGTTTGAGGTCACAGCAATAAATGTGTTAAGCTGTATCTTTTGGATGAATGATGAATATGTGCTGGCAAGCTTTTCTTTCAATAAACCTTTAAAAAGAAAAAGACACAAATCCAGGACACAGTTATTTTTCCTGATAGTCATTTAGGTAATCTAGAACAAGTTACTTACACTGTTTGAAAGTCAGTTTCCTTAACTATGATTCTAAGGATGTCTGGCTCATGGTTTGTTACAATAATCTACAAACATTATTATTGCCAAGAAACAAGAAACAGCTAGATGATAACACTCGTGTTGAACACAGACATAAGCTATGTCAGTGTGAGCATCCTACTACTTTGTATTAAAGGGATTGGCATGTGTGTATCCGAAACTATTTATTGTTATTTTACTTTTCAGAATAACAGTGGGGATGTGTGTGGCTCAGTGGCAGAGGACCTTCACAATAATTCAAATCTACTCAGAGAAACCCTGTCTCGAAAAACCAAAAAAAAAAAATAATAATTCAAATCTAAAATAAGAATAATCTCTAGGAGTTAAATGAAATAGCACAGAGAGACACGGATACGTATGAAATACTTCCATGAATATGTCATGTTTTCTAGGGTGTTTTGGGATTACTTAACTTTGCATAGTTATGAAATAAAATTTTATTCTTGAAAGCATAATATAATTCATTAACTTTTATATCAAGCTTTTATGTAACTTAAGAGATCAGAGTGATTTCATTAATCATGAAAACATACATTCACTGCATGTATCTAGCTGAATATACTAAAACCAAAAGGATGCAAGATACTTAAATTATTTTCAGCAATGTTATATTGTCATGGATGTTGTTTTTAACAATGAAATTTTTTAGTAACAAGCCCAACATAATACTTTTCCAACTTTATGAAGGTATGATTCAGAAAGTTCGATGGATTGAAATGTACAATGTTATGAAGTGAAATACAAGTTCATGTGAAATAATTGCCACAATCAGGACAGTAAACACTTGGACTGTTTTGTATAATTAATGTTTTATTTTTGCTTCATTGTTTTTGTGCAGTGTTAGAGATTGGTCTCTACATGCACACACACACACATGAATTAGGAAATTAATTAGGAAAGATATCAATTCAATCAATTCAAATAAAAATTGGTGAATATCTATTTTGCCTAGTATTCACCCTGCAGATTGGGGGGGTACCGTGTAAATCATGCCTGGTGTAAGCCTAAAGGAGATATAGCATCTGTGGCTGTCATTCTTGCCAGACATCTCTACAAGGTGATTTCAACCCTCATACTCTAGCTAAATATTTTATTAAGTGGTGAAAATTCTAGACTCTACCTCACTTGACTTAGTAACTGTGGATTACAGGACATGAGGTTTATGAGGAGTTAAGCCTTGAGAAAAGCACACATCAGTGTCTGAAAATGCCCAGAATTGCCTAATTATTGCCTTTCTCTTATTTGAATAGGAGCTCTTTGAGGACAGGGACCAGGTGTTGTGTAACAGAGTCCTGTGTACTTTACTCTCTGGGTATGAATTGAATATGTACTTCCATTGTTGTTTCAAAAGGCATGATTTTGCTTCAAGAAATCATGCAGTGCTTGTGGAAGAATTACACAGAGAACTCCGGGAAGCCTGGGTCCTACCAATTGTGTCTCTTCTTCCTCTCTGAATTCTGCTGAGAAAACACATTTTTTTATTCGTACTTGAGACTTTGGTAAAGGGTTTCTGTTGTACTTACAAGGCGATTTAAATTAAAGGAAATTTAAGCGACTATTTTCCCAGAAGTGTAATAAGATAAAGAAAGAAAATTGCACTAAATATATCCCTGTAATTCTCATGATAGGATTGTCCTTCTGTCTGAGCAATATTGAAAAAATAAACAAACCACCGGGAGCATGTCACAGTGGTCTTTACTGACTTCTTAAATGTTTTATATTAGATGAAAGACAGGGTTTTCTTAAGAAATAAAATCTCAGACATTACCTGAGATTTATTATTTATTTTCTGAGCTGTATTATGGTCGATACTGTCTCATTATTTCCATTATAAATCCCTTCTACTCAAGAAGCTGTAACTGCCCCAATAAAAAGAATGGCTTCAGGCAAACACTAGAAGCAGTTGCTCACAGCTTAAGGGGATTTTTGTTTTTCCAGGCCTTGGAAATAAAAATCTATTAAATTCTCTCAAAATTATAGGAGTGCCGAAGTGCAGCTTGAGAGAGAGACCTGCATGAATTACTGCTTTCATATGTGTTTTCTCACCTGAATTCTGATTTTTAAAGCAATTTTGTGGGCCTCTCTGCTCAATTAGCATCTACCGTAGTATCTGAATTAACTTAGCATTGCTCGTCTCATGTATTATATATTCTAGAGAGTCTTTTGGATATTTTGTACTCTGAAGAAGACTGGATATTTTAAAGAGAATGAACTTTTAAAGTGTGGAAATTTTTAAAGACTGTGGGACATTTATAACAAGATTGTATTCTTGACATGAGATTTGGGGATTGAACAAGAAAGGAAAGGTTATGGTTTACCAGTGTTGCGATTTTGTGTCAGGTTAGCAAGGAGTTACTTGCGAGTTTTACATCAATTTGACACAAAGTAGAGTCATTTTGGAAAAGGAAACATCTGCTACAAAATGCCCCCACTAGATTGTCCTGGAGGTAAAATTGTGGCATATTTTCTTGGTTTAATAATGGTGTGGAAGGGCCCAGGTCACTGTGGGTGGTGCCAGCCATGGGCTGGTGGTCTTGGGTTCTATAAGAAAGCAGGCTGAGCAAACCAGTAAGCAGTATTTCTCTGTCAGTTCCTGCTGCCATGTTTCTACCCGGAGTTCCTTTCCTGACTTCCCTTGACGAACTATAATCTGGAATGTGAAATAAGCCCTTTCCTCCTTTCGCTGCTTTTGTTTATGGTATTTGAACACAGCAATAGAAACACCCACTATGACATTATAAATATGACAGAATATTAATATACAGAACATATATAAAAAAACTCAACAAAATTAGAACAGTTAAACAAAGAGTCAAGGAAACAAATGACCAATTAAAAATTGGGCTAGTGGAGTTATGAATGGAAGAAATGAAAAATGGCTAAAAAATATCTCAAAAAGTGTTCATTATTATCCCTCCTCATTTTTCAAAGGCCATTAAAAAATTAAAAAGCGTTCTTTTTATTTATTCTGTGTGTCTTTCACATCATGCATTTCAATCCCGTTCACTTCTCTGTCCCTTCATATCTGCCCTCTGACCTTGTAACTGCCCTGCTTCTGCCCAGTAAAATAAAATTTAAGAGAAAAGAAGAAAAAATAGAGGAAAAAAAAAGAAAGAAAAATCTGTTGTAGAAACTGTCATGGGACACAATGAGTCACACAGTATACCCGTCGGTCCATATCACCATATTGCATGTGTTCAGTGCAAAAACTCTGGTTTCTCTTACACTATAGATGCTGGGCCTTCACTGGGACTCCCCTTGGGTATCCAGTTCCTGCCCTGTGTTGTGGAGATCCTGCAGCTTTGGTTCTGCAGGACCTGTCCTTTTATGTGCTTCAGAAGACCACAGGCAGAGTGGATATTGGAGTGAGCCAACTCATAACCTGGGTTCTAGGCATGGGTCATTGTAGGGTTGGTCAGCCCGCCAACTCTCATCCTCACCACCAGAGTGAGCTCTCCATCATCGTCCTGGATAGTTCTCTCTATGCTTTAAGGAGCAGGGCTGGAACCTGATCTTCAGCTTTGATGCCCTCAGAACCTGCTCACCTGTACCTTCTCTACCAGGGCCAGCTCTACTGTTGTGTCTAGGTGAATTGCAAAGGCCGCTTTCCCAAGTCCTCAAATGAGGGACAGGGCCAGCTCTCCCAGGTGCCACAGGTGGGGAGCGGTGAGGGAGAAGACATAGATCCCTTGCCCACACTACCATATGGCAGATGAGAGGCAGTAACAGCTTTCCCCCGCTCGCTTTCTGGAGACCGGTTAACCCACACTCCAGTCAATAGAGTCAGCTCGATGTGCTGCCTGGGTAAGGGGGAAGAACAGCTCCCTTGCCCCCTGCAGGTGGCAGAGAATAGTGGCTGGGGTGGGGGCACCTTTCAGTAATCCTCACCACCACAGGCAGATGAGTGGAGCAGGGCCAGCTATCAAATTCTCACGCCCAAAGATTCCCCCACTGCCCCTTGCTTCTGACCACCTGCAGCACAGCAGGGAGCTGACCTTCCTCTTTACCATCAATAGCACTCCGGAAAGTGGGCCCTGCACCTCACCTCAGTAGCACTGTAGAGTTCCCCCAACTTCTGGGGGCAGGAACACAGGTGAGCAGGCCTTGATGGTGTGAGAGTATTCATCGTTTGTAACAAGTAAGGGAATTCAAATTAAAGCAACTTTGAGATTTCATCTTACACAGGTCAAAATGTCTAAGATAATGGCTACTGATAATGAAGGCTGGGGAGGGTGCGGGAAAGAAGGCCCCTCATTCACTATTGGTGGGCAGGAATAGCAGCACAGTCACTCTGGAGATTAGCATGGAGAATCCTCAAAAAACTAAAAACAAACAAACAAACAAACAAAACCAAAAAACCATATGACTCAGCTATGCCACTTTTTAACGTGTGCCAAAAGACTCCGCAACTTAGTTCATAGATACTTACTCAGCAATGTTCACTGTGTGCTAGTCACACTAACCAGGAAATGGGAAAAGAAATCCAAATATCCTTCTACAGATGATTGCATAGTGAAAAATTGATATTTAATACACAATGAAATACTATCCAGCGCTAAAGAAATTTTATGAAAAGTGGATGGACTTGGAAAAGATTATACTAAGTGAGGTCACCCAGATGCAGAGAGACAAAGGGAACATACTCTGTCTCATCTCTGGTTGCTAGCTCCAAATTGTCAGATGTGAGTATATGCATGGAATAACCAGAGATATCAGGAGAGTAGAAAGGGGCTGTGGTAGGTGCGGGGAAGGGGACTTGAGAGGGAAATAGGGAAGTCACGGGATAAGGGTGATACAAAACAAAAAATAAAAAAATCAGCGAGGAGCAGGGGGTAAATACAGATGAAGAAAGAGAAGAAAGGAGGAGAGATAAGTAACATGTGTGTTCGATAAAGCCTCAAGGAATTATATTGTTTTATATTTACTTAAAATTATAAATGATACAAATTTAACTCTTTGTGTGTGTATGTGTGTGTGAGTGTATCATAAAGGACTTCATGACACTTTTGTTGAGAGTAATCCTCACAAGAACAATAGGCTATGTAAGTCTCTCTTAGGGTCCTCATTGTTCTCTAAGTTCTCTGGCATTGTGATTTGTGGGCTGGTTTTCTTCGCATTATGTTTAAAACAATGAGGACCCTAAGAAAGACGTACATAGATCTAATCTACATGGGAAGTAGAAAAAGACAAGATCTCCTGAGTAAATTGGGAGCATGGGGACCTTGGGGGAGGTTTGAAGGGGAGGGGACAGGCAGGGAGGGGAGCAGAGAAAAATGTAGAGCTCAATTAAAATCAATTAAAAAAAGGAAATAGGATAACAGAAAACCCAATAGCAGGCACAGTTATGGTCCTTTTCAGTGGTTGGTCATAGTAGCCCAAGTGACTCCCTAAATAATATAGATTACTGTTCCTGCCATTAATTGCCTGTCAGAGGTCAAAGGTAAATAAGCCTCCATTGCTGAAGACACTGCACATTTAGGACATGATTATTCTGTTCAGGATCTAACCTGACTACCTCTTTCTTTGTGGTCTAGCTTCCAAGATGCCAGAAAATGCTGTGTAAACTTCCAAGGCGAGGAAACATTTAAAAGTGCCGCCCAACTTCAACACCCATGAATCATAAGAATGACCATCACGGCAGGAGAGCTGTAAAAGTAGAATAAGTGCTCTTCACAAGCCGGTGGTGGCCAACAGTCCTTCTGGATGAGGAAAATCATGCCTGGCACTAGCCATCTTGCTAACTTACTAAAACTAGTGAGGCCATGGATCTTTGGAGATGACCTAATACTATCACCTTCCTAGACCACCACAATTCTAACTCCATTCTAAACCTTGTCCTTAGAAATGGAAAGAAGTTTAGCTGCCACACCTCACTTAAGAGGTTTCTCTTTACAGATGATAGAGATCATTCAGAAAACCATAAGTAGATAAAACACAAAAATCACTAGATCCCAGTCATAAAAGATACATCTATATGAGAGTTCCTTTATCCATGGCTTAGCAAACACCACTGAAGAGGGGTGGAAGGATCAAAAAAAAAAAAAACCAGAATACCAGGAATATGCTTTGAAATGGTCTCTTCTATAAATAATGCCTAAACAAAACCTGAACAGTGACAATATTAGTAGACATGTTACTCTCTGGCAGGGAGGAAACACAAAAAATCACACTACTAGATAAAGAACTATAGGCAGCTAGTGACGACTGAAAGGGAGAAAACACTTCTTCGAAGGATGGTACCCTTAATTATTTAATACATAGGTAGTCAGCTCTGAAACTGTACACACACAAACAACAAAAACAGACGTCACAGGTTGTGTTCATGCATTTGTACCTGCTTATACATGCATACATATATATGTGTGTGTTATAACAATCATAGTGAAAGAGATACTATCAATTTGAGAGTGTGGGAGTGGGGACACAGAGTTAGAGAGAGAGAACTTATACTGGAGGAATGAAAGGTAAGGGGGAAATGATGTGATTATATTTTAATTAAAAGATGCAAAAGTAACAGAAATAGCGAAAAGGTATTAAGAAAAAATATCAAACAATGAAACACAAAGCTTCAGGGTTGAAGGAGATATGGCTCAGTGGGTGTGGTGGTTTGAATGAAAATGTTCCAGGAAGATTTCTGGGTTTCTTGGCCACTGACCTAACTCTAGGTAGTTAGAGAGATACAAATCTGGACAACAGGATACCTGAGCTTTCCCTAGCCTCCCTGTGCACATATATTTATATGCACATAATAGAAACACACACACACACACACAAAGTCTGATGTTTCAGAAGGCACCATTGTCGGACTGAACTGAGGATATCAGTTGATCTGCATCCTCTCTAGCAGTTATTCATTAATTCATCTCATGTGTTTTGAAATTTCCCATATGCCAGGCACTGTGCCAACACTGGGAACG
Organism: Alexandromys fortis; assembly: GCF_014885135.2. Taxonomy (NCBI): domain Eukaryota; kingdom Metazoa; phylum Chordata; class Mammalia; order Rodentia; family Cricetidae; genus Alexandromys; species Alexandromys fortis. The sequence continues at coordinate 8,295,066 of NW_026067959.1, read as the reverse complement.
CATGATGAAAAGGTTTCAATCGTGCTCCTCTCCAAACATGTAATAGTCCATAGGTCAGACTGAGAAGTAAAAAGGCAATCATGATGCAATGTATTGCATATTATGGTAATTTATTTAATTAATACTCTCCATCATGACTCAAATTATATACAGAAATGACATTGACTATGTTCCACCAGATAAAGTCAGCAGCTCAGAAAGTGAAACCTAAATGTTTTAATTTAGATTACCCAAATCTAACATATGTTATACAATATAATATTATAATATATGTAAACTTATAAACTTACAAGATTTTGCTTTACTATTTGGAATAGCAATTCTCAAACCATAATTGCCTAATTCTCTCCTGTCATACACATGCATCCTCCTTGCAACCAGAGATAATTATCCCCGAGTGCATGAACCTAAAATTTGGATTACGCTGGTCTAAAACCACTGTGGAAGTGCTGAAACCACAAAACAAGAAGAAATGTGCAGAGTGACAGTGTGGGCAGTTTAACATAAACATCCAGGTCCAAACAGAAACGGCAGAATCAGTAGTTCTCTCCACGATCTGCCGTAGCTTTCCTAGAAATAGTCAAGCCTGTTAATCCTTTCAGTGTTTAAAAGAGCAGTTTGAAGTTTCTATCTCTAAAGCTAGGCGTTGGCAATGGAGAATAAAAGAGACATGTTATGTTTAATCTCCTGGAAGCTTGTTACCTGAGCCTGTAGCTATTTCTATGCCTACCATCTGCTTCACCAAAAACACATACAAGCTCAATTTAAAAGTAAAGGACAGCTTGAAACGTTAGGTTGTCCACAATGGCTTTCGATAATCGTGAAAAACAAAGACGTGGTCCACCTCTCTGGAAGTAAGGAGAAGCATTCTGTGACTGGCCCAAGGTCATACAGCTAAGTAGCCGTAGAGCAAGGAGTGTTCTGTCCTGGCTTGGAAGAGGTGGGTAATGATAGCTTGTCAAGAAGTTTGGGGATCAGAGGCATGGCTGTAGGTCATTCACAGCTTAGTATCAATCAGGGCCAAGGCCTAAAAATAAAACCGAGAAGTACAGTGTGAGAAAATTGATATAGAAAGTCATCTGTAGTAAAGAAGAGTTTGAAAGAACATTCTAGCATGGCTGCAGCAGCTCTAAAAACCGCAATCAGAGGAAGCCAGAGTACCCACTTGGCCAGTGTGACAACGGAGAGAAGCTAGGGCCCTATGATAACATGGAAACCTTGAAAGACAGATCTTCATTAGGGCTAAAAAGAACTTCAGAAGCGTCCAGGAGGCAGGGTGGGCAGAATTGGCTGGGTTTTCCATGCAATGGCTACAGGAGAAGCCCTGTGAGAAGACAACTTGCAAGACACCCTAAGGAACACTTAGAGCCTATAGTTCTAAAAAGCAGGGAATAGACATAACAAATAAAGGTCTGAGGACAGTCTAAGGATTTGGACTGGAATATCCTTGTACAATCTCTGTTTTGCTTCTTTGTGACATTTTACTTACAGAAGGAATTCTATTACTCAACGAAGCTTTGAAATTCAACATTGTAGGAAAATCATACTTTCAGACACATCTGAATACATCTTCATAGTATTTTCTACAAATGGTGCACTGTGATTCATTTCTGAAGCCAATAATGGATGGATAATTTCTATTTTTTTCTTATTATTTTCTGAGCTTAATAATATACTAATGCCAGTTTATCCTTCTCTTTCCTTCCTCCAAACTCTCATGTATAACTGCTCCTTGCTCTCTTTAAACTTCATGGCTTCTTTTACATTAATTATTGTTATACATATATACGCATAGAGTATACATATGTGTTTCTAAATAAAACCTGCTCGTCTCTCATAATGATACCTGAGAGCCAAGTCTCAATGGATATATCTACGAAACATCTCCTGCACCTATGGTTTTGGGGACACTGCGGAAGAGGTGGTAGGCATACTGTGAGAGCAGAAAGAGCAGTGAGTGTGCTGTGCGATTGTGTCTTCTCATAATGGCAGAAGCTACACCCCAAAAGTCTCCCCAACATGACTCCTAAGCATAAACTGACCAACGTCAATGACAGGCATGTCAAAGTGGACAGGGAAGAAACCACGAGGAATCAACGATGCTCAAAGAACTCCAGACAACTAAGGATATTGAGAGTGAGAAATCTAGGCTTCCCTGGGGAATATCCCACAAGAGAGCATTTCTAAAATGGAGAAATCAAACTCCACGATGACTAAGAGACTTCTCTCACTAATAAAGAGCTACAGTGTTCATCAGCAGGGTCTAGAGATTTGAATATTGGGCTTCAAATTTTGGGGTTAGAATCATGGTTGCAAACTGATGAAAAGAACCAATTTTGGTCAAGAACTACACCTATTAAAAGTTTCAGCATACCGTCCTACTTTGCACTGGATCATACTGTATCTTTTTTATTCCCCCCCCCCCCAGGTGCTGGGAATTGAGCATAGGGCCTCACGCACGCTAGCGGAACACTTTGCCACTGAGTTATAGCCTAAAGCCCAATTACATCATATGTACATGTGATGGGGAAGCTCAGCCAATCACATCTGGTTAGGGTATGGCCGCCTGAAGCCCAGGTAGAAAAACTGGGGTAGGTAGGTGCGCGCTCTCTCTTATGCTGCGGTGCTCGCCGGACCATTTTGGATTTTGGACCTCCCACTTTTTTTTTTTTTTTTTTTTTTTTTTTTTTGGTTTTTCGAGACAGGGTTTCTCTGTGGCTTTGGAACCTGTCCTGGAACTAGCTCTGTAGACCAGGCTGGTCTCGAACTCACAGAGATCCGCCAGCCTCTGCCTCCCGAGTGCTGGGATTAAAGGCGTGCGCCACCACTGCCCGGCCATGGACCTCCCACTTATATGGAGCATGGTTTTTATGGTAAAGACCAAAACTATTTAAGAACAAGAATTAGGTATCAGAGTCTCATTCATTTACAATTTAGAGCATTGCTGTGCTCAACAGGCAGGAAGTTGTGGGGCTGTAAGTACATAAAATGAGTTGGAAATAGGCACCTAATGAGGACAACTGTTAGGTAATTCTTTCTAGTCCAGAAGACATTTTGAGAAAAGTTACTGTGACTCTAAGAACATCATCAACGGGAAACAGTTTTCTGTCGTGAGGATACTGACTGAGTGTTCCTTATTAAAGCAAAGTAGAAAGATGAGAAAGGCTTGCTGTGTAGAATTCAGGGTGAGTCAAGGTTAGTTCATTCACTCCAGTGTCGATTATGGCCACATTATTTTCAGTGACAAGTGTGGCTGTTGCTAACGTTCTCTGGGAAAAAGAAAAGCGTGGGCACCATTACTGCTCTTAACCTGCCGTTCAGATCAGGAAGTGGAAAACCCAGTAGATAATTTGCTGGATTATCAAATCCCCACAAACCACTGCGAGATCAGCATGGCCCACCATCCCCAACACCTTTCTGTCGGGGAGGCTATCTCAGCCCTCCTCACGCACTCACTGGGCTGCTCACCTCGGCCATGGTGCTGCGGTCTACTTAACTGTCATGCTGGTGTTCTGAGTGTTTTCCTTCTTTCAAAGACTAACTCTTGAAACAATTTCTATATCTCGAACACTTCCCCTTATCTCTGTGTAGATGTTCCAAGGGTGTCTGTTAAGGGAAACTACACCTGACAATATATTCTTTAAGAAACACAGATATCTAGAAAGATCAAAGACAATAGAGACTGAAGTTTGTGAGTGATGTTATTTTAAACAAATATGGGTGCAGCTGAGATCCCGTGACATTATGGAGTGTTACGTGTGATATTTTATACTTCAGGAATGACAGAAGAAAAAGTCTGAAGATCAAAAGATGAAGGACAGAAGTCTGAAAAAAATTTTAGTATTGTTTAATCGGTTCTCTTGTTGTAAGTTAGGGTGGAGTTAGAGTCGGAGCAACTTCAATGAAAAAACTCGCATTTCGAAAATGTGCAATTTAAGTATGCTAGCTTCTTAAAGGGCAAGACTGCATGGCTGTAGCTTTAAAATTAACACCTCGAGCTAAAGTCATAATCCAACTCATTTTAACCAAAATCACTCATAGAATTTTAAAATTAAAACTTCAGTTGTATATGAAGGACCCTGTATTCTAGGGCGCTTAAATCCGTGTTTAAAAAAATCTGTGTAGAGTTATTGACTTGGGATATTATAGAATTGGAACTTGAAGGGCTAGTTCCCTGGGAAGAGCACTTGCTGTGTAATCTTGAAAGCCTGTGTTCTTTTCCACGACACCCATGTATTTTTAAAAAAGCTGGACATGGACACATGTGCATGTATTTGTCATGTTAACACCAAGTACGCTACGTGCACTTGTAGCATTAACACTAAGAGGCAAGGGAGACAGGAGGATTTTAAGGGATTTCTGGCCAGCCAGCCTAGTTAGTTTATGAACTCCAGATTCAGGGAGAGGTATTTTCTCAACTAAATAAAGCATAGAGTGACAGAGGGTAGCACCCAGAGACAACCTCTGACCTCCGCATGAGTACACAAGAACATCCATACACATAAAAATGAAAATGACAAAAAAGGATTATATGTAATCTGCTTAAGAAATCATAAGCCAGGAACACTAAGATTGTTGGAAAGGCAGATGCTCACAACCCTTGATGGGTTGCAGCAGCCTGTATATAAAGTTCATCAGTATTCTGAGTAACTGGCAAGTTTCAATAGCACAGTGGTCTCGGAGAGACAGATGTCCATTTGGAGAGAAGCCATCTCTCTGCTATCTTTCTGGTATTCCCACAAGTCTTGTGTCTTTGAGTCTGTTTCTCCGGAGAAATAGATACCGTACCCATCCAACTTATTTCAGGACAACTGCTTCAAGAGTAGGAAATGGATGGTGGGAAATATGTGGAAGTATTTTGAAAGATTAAAAGTGCCTGTTTATGTAAGCTGCCCTTCTAATGTGGTCACCACAACCACAGATTTGAAGAGCTGCTTGCCTCTCAGCTTATTCCACCTCTGCACTTGAACCACATCCTTGATTGCTCCTATTAACCCCTCACACATTCACCATCATTTACCTTCTGCCACGTATGCCCAGAGGTAGCACCAAGCTACTTTTTTTCTCTTGTAACTTTTAAGTTTCAGGAAAGTAAGACATAAAAGTAAATTGGCAACTTAGAATCTAGAGAGTACCTAGTAATAGACTACACATGCTAATATAACTTCCTATTTGGGTCTTTTAGGGTTTTAATAGTCATGACCTCATGGATCCCATATTGTCTGTAGTCTTGGCTTGTTAATATGCAGTTCGTGTTTTCTCAGTGAGCCAGTTTTCTGATGCTGAATGGGTCCGTGCTGCTAAGGTGAATTTAGTAACAGAGCTTTGCCATTAAGACGTGAAACGCAAGTAAACTTGCAAGGTTCTAATCTTTATAACTCATCTGCATTGTCTTCTTCCATGGTCTCAGCTCCGTAGCTAACACTTGATGTTCTTTGTTACTTCCTGTGTTACCTTTTATCTTCTACTCCCGTTAGAACCTACCAAATTCTCCAATGCTTGCCAAATGCCGTTCTGGAGAAGGATCATCCATTCTGATGAAATTCAGGACTCACTTTAGGCTCCAGTGCCCACTTTTCACTCCTAGGCCAGCTGTAACCTGAAGGGTCTTTCTCCGTCCCTTCTGTGATGTCCAGTGTGTGGAGTGGAGTATGTCTCTTGGATTTAGTACTCTGTCACATGCTGCTCAGGTTTCTGCTACACTGAGCAGAATTGGAACGTAACTCTTTTCTGTTCTTTTGTTTCTTCTCCTATACTTTTGATCTTTTTGCTTTCCTCTCACCTACAGTGTGATACATTTATTGCTTTTTGCATTCATGCTGCATTTTCTCTCACTTTCAGTTGCTTCTCTTTTCAGCCTCTTGTTTGTTTTTCAGTTTGTAACCTCGGTGGCTTAAATTCATTGTGTCTCCTTAAATCAAGTCTGTAACTTAAGACTCTGTACTCCTGGCTATCTAAGCATAGACCTTAGAAAAATAAAATATTTGACCTCACCATTTCTTATATATTCTTATCTTTATGTCCTAGAGTTTGTAGAATATTGTTTAATTCAGTGAATAGCCATTGACATTCTGGACTTTTGGTCATTTTTTTTTTCTGAAAAAGAAGTCCTAAATAAATATTTCAATCATTTAGCAGGACTTAGAGAAACTACAAAGTCACCTTTTGCTTATAGGTCTTTATCATCTTTGTTACATGTAATGTGTATATTTGGTACCCATGGAAGAGGTTTCATTTCTATAGAACTAAACGCAAATTATAGATTATCGTTCTACCCCATTAAAAACCTACAGGTGAATAGCAACCAATGTTGGCTTAGAGTTTAAATGAAAGGAAATTATCATTTGTGCCACTTCACCTCTTTGTGTATTTAATGTGCATACATGTACATGCAAGTTTGCATACATGTGAGAGTGCACATATACAGGCATCCGCAAGTCTGTACATGTATGTTAAGGCCCAGAGTTCATATCAAGTACCTATATTGGTTGCACTTCTACTGACTTATTGTGTTAGGGTCTCTCACTGGATGTAGATCTGGTCAGTTCTAGCTAGGTTAGGTAGTCAATGTGAGGGGGTGATTGACCACTTCTCTGCCTACTGTGTGCTGGGATTCTAGGTTCCTAGCCACACATGACATTTATGTCTGTTCTAGGGATTCAAGCCCAGATCCAGATCCTCACAAGTGTGGTGAGCCCTTTACTTGCTGAGCTGTCTCCTCTGCCCCAGTTTCTTTTTAATTTTTAGATGAGTTTGTGTGTCTGTGTGTGTGTCTGTGTGTGTGCGTGCACGCGTGTGCGTGCACACACACACACATATTGGCCAACAACCTTGGGTGTTTTCCCTCAGGTGCTATTCATCTTTTTCTTGAGAAATGGCATTTCACCGCTCTGGAGCTCATTGGTTGCTCCAGGCTGGCTGATAAGAGAGTCAGAGAAATCTATTGACCTCTACTCTCCAGACCCGGGATTGTAAGCATCTGTCACTACATTCAGCTCCATCTGAGGCTCAAAATCAAGTCATGATGCTTGTGCTAGAAATATTTATTCTTGTGTAGTGGTACACACCTTTAATCCCAACACTTGGGAGGCAGGCAGATCTCTGTGAGTTCGAGGCCAGCCTGGTGTACAAGAGCTAGTTCCAGGACTGACTACACCATAACCCCATCATCCATTTTCATCTGAAATCTGTGACAAAATTCCAGAAGCCTCATTTCACAGATTGTGTATTTGTCCTGTTTACAAGGAAACTTAATAATCAATGACGACAGAGGATCTATTATGGAAAGGTATCCAAGAAATTAACTGTAATAAAATACATGCAGAAGAGTAGATGTCCTTGTATCTCACTTAAATATGGTCATTTGCTTTGGGGCTGCTTTGTGAAGTAAGAGGAGAGTATTATTTTTATCAGCTGTGACTATGTATGAGTTGATTTTAGAAGTGTCAGTCCATCAGGGAAGAGGGACATGACAGAGAAGGGGTCATTTCATGACAGGCAGGAGGCCTGGACAAAGCAAGTTACAAGACTAAACCAGCATGAAGGCCCCAAAGGTGTTCCTGAAGTGATCCATTTCTTCCAACTGGGTCTTACCTCTTCATAATACCCTTGTTCTCAAGCCATTAAAGGACGAATCCATTCAGCAGACGGATCTCTTAGGCTCTGGTGGCAGATACCACAGAGGTGTGGTTTTTCAATATTTTTAGCATCCTTTGACTCATTCAAGGTGACAAATTGTGTTTGACTAGTCTGAGCAATATTTCCCGTGCATATTTCAGTAGGAACAGAAGTATGACTAGTCATCATACTCTATAATTCTTATTGTGCATGACCGTGCAGTTTCTTTCATAATCATTTGAATTCTTTCTGTCCTCATGTGTTATCCTTGTAAACCTTAGACCGGATTATTATAGATTATCTCAGTAGTCTCTTTACTGATACATATTTACTTTGTCATAGTTCTTGCGCATTCAGAAGAGTGCGAGTGTGTGTGACCTATAGAATATTGTGGAAACCATGGAATGTAGCTTCAGGAACTGGGTGATTAAAATCACTGCAGCTTTCGTTCATTTTCTTAGATCACTGGGCTTAGGGGAAGCCAATCTTCACTGTGAAGACAATCAAAAAGCTGGGTAGAGAAATGTGTGTGGCAAGGGCTTCCTGAGAGGTAGGGACTGAGGTCTTGAGGTGAGGGGTGAGAGTTCTGGGGCCAGAACTGGTAGCCTAGACTAAAACAAACAAACAAAACAAAACAAAACAAACAAACAAAAGCCAAAAAGCCTACATCTCTACATGCCTTCTTGAAGTGCATCCTGAGAGTGGACTTCAGCTAGAACTGTTGAGCAAGGCTCCCCACAGACTCTCGTCCCATAGAAACTGAGATGATATTTCTGTTTTCCTAAGCAGCTAGGTAAGGCTGTTTATGTATAGTTAATGCACTGGTGGACTCTAGCACCCACGGGCAGCTCTTGGATCTGAAACATATTAAACAAATAAAACTCCTAAATCAAACTACTAAGAAAATTAGGTTTACCCATGCTTAAGTTATTTTGTATTTATCTCGGATAAAAATCACTTTTCCTTTATTTTGCATTGGAAAACAGCTAGAGTTAAATATTTTAAAGGTAATTATATAAACGGAAGAGAAGAAGGAATTTCAATCATAGTTCACAAGTTATTATTTGAAGATCTTTAATACAGAAATTGCTATTTTTACTTCTCAACAACTATGCCCAATAATCATCCTCTCTAATCAGGTTGACAATTTCTAAGCTATTAGGAAAGAAACTAGGATCACACAATTATCAATGCTGCTTGTTGATATTTTCCAGTTCCGTATAAACTTAACTGAATGCATAAAACATATTTTCTCCTGCTGTTGATTTTTTATTGTTCTGAGGCTGTAGTAAACATGAGGCTGCTGTGCTTAAGGCTATAATTTTGTGCAGGAAACCACAGTTTGGTCTGGGAATAATTGCCACAAGGACTACGATTGAAAGATAAAGTTAGCAAAAATCTTGTGACATTCCTGTTAAATTCTGTCCTCTGTAAGAAAAAATTCTAATTACTTCTTCAGCAATGAGCCCAGAATTGGAGAAAATGCTATAGATTTTATTTCTCTAACCAAACAGCATTCTTACCATTGCTTCTTTTCTCACTTTAGGTGAAAAATTAAAATAGCTTTAGATCTTTTCTTTGAGTTAATATATTTGACTTAAGAACAAAGTAGTTCTATCTACAATAGAGAAATTCTTTAAAAAAAAAAATCTGCTTTGCTTTGGCTTTAACCATCTCTATCATGTTCCCTATACCCACCCACAATATCCATCATTTTATCAACTGTCACTCCATTTTGATTTATGATATTATAAAAAGTAAAATAAACTTGGGACAGATTATGTGCTTTATTATTACAGAAATAGTCTAGTAGTTCCCTTGGATACCATATAGAAACTCTGAAAGTAGGTTTGGGATGGTTTATCTCATCCTTTGTGCTGCAAATTGGAGTTCTTAAATTACTGTTGTTTAAAAGCTGTACTCAAAAGTGCTGTTTAGTCATCCACTTTAATATGTGCACCTTGTCTCCCATCTCTGCATCTTCACCCCAGAGCTAATCCGGAGCTGAAGTGGAGGGATGCGCTTTGCATCTGTTTCTGAAAGCCTGTCTCTTTCTCATCAGGTGTTAAACCTGGCTTTGCAACTGTTCACAACACCATAGGTACCTGGGGATATTAGTGAAGCAAGCTCACACAATTTAGACTCAGAAAAGACCCCAGTAGTAACCACTGCCCTGCCGAGACTTCTCCTGAGTATAGCAAAACTTACTGCTGGGGAAAAAAAAAATGGGCGTGAAATCTTTGACTTCTCCCAAATGTTTATTGTGGCATGGACTTGTAGCTCATCCACATTCAGTGAAGATGCTTTCAAGGTTTATTTTAGCTTTGATTTATTCGCTTTTATTTGTATAGTGCTCTTGGAAGAGTGTTTCCTGTAGTTCAGTGTCCTTGTCTTGTATCCTTTAGGAAGCTGAGAATGGCTTTGGATTTCTTGTCTTCTTAATTTCATCTTCTGAGTCCTGGAATCACATATAAACACCTCCAAGTCAGTTTTTATGGGGTCCTGTGGATCAAATCCATATACATAATACATATNTATATATACAATTTCGAGAAGGCTATTATGCTATTAATAGTCCCATTCAATGACAAATCTCAAAATTGAGAGAATGTTTTAATTTATGCTAACTCCAGCATATGAATTCTTAGTTATTGGAATGCGACTGCAACTTAACGCTGATTTGTCCAGCCTTTTAAAAGCGTGCTTCCTTGTTCGGCATTTGTGTATAAGAACATTGGTATTAAACAGTAACTTCAATTGGTCCAAGTCCAAAGCTCTGTTTTCCACAGACACATAAAATTAGCTACGAATAGCCAGTATTCCAGCCTGTGGTGAGGTCTGGGTGTGCTTCCTCAGTCTCCATTACTACCTCCTGTCTGCAAACCAGGTGCACGCAAAGTTGCAAGGAAGTAAGGTCTAGTTACCAATAATTAATGGGGCTGTTTAGTGAATGAAAGCCAAAGCAATGGCAATATATTCTCCGGGAGAGTGTTAGCCAAGGTTTCCTGAAGCTAAACAAGGACTTGCCAGGGGAAGCTTATAATTCTAGTCAACGAGGATATGTTTTACACTCATTAAACCTCAACATCTAACCATCAACCCCAACATAAAGAAATGAGGGAAACAATTTTTACAGAGTGAATAAAATGTTCCTTATAAAAAAAAAAAAAACAAGGCCAAGCTCGCCATGCTGATGAGCTGTGAAAATAATGACCCACTAAGCATCTTCCTGTACTTCAGTGCTAAAACTAAGGCCACAACGCAGTTTTACTCACTGAATGTATGTCCTATGAATAAGTTTGATGTATTGTATGATTGGTGATAGAATTTATATTTTATATTTTCTACTCCGAGGTATTTGAAATAATTTTATCTGAAAATAACTATGATTGAATGACATTTAAGGATGAATACGTGAACATTTATTTAGCATGGACAGAAATCCTTGAACCAGTACTTATTAAATTACCTGGTACATAAATTGAATTACTATGATTCAGTCATTTAACTGTCATTAAAAGGATTATATTAAAAACCAGCTATTGTTTAAAAGACTGTGTACTCTTCCCATGTACCCTCTATCCCCCATGTCCCTGTTCTCTCACATTGATAATCTCTTTCTCTTTATTATCTTTACACACACGCCCCCCCCCCCACATTTATATACAAGATTTTTAAAAGAATCATTTGGGAAACTTTTAAATGAAGATGGCTGGGCTAGAATACCAGAACTTTTGCAAAAAAGAGTTTCAGATTTTTTTTTTTTTTGTTCTGGAGGGAGTTATCACAAAATGGTGAAATATCTATGTGAACTACCCAAGTCTTTCTTCAGTGTGGGGAGTTGTTGTAAGAGGCTGCTTGTTTGTTCCTGGCTGCTCAGTCCTGAAATAATCACACAGAAAATGTATTTTTTGCAATACCATTTGGCCAATAGCTTAAGCATATTTCTGGCTAACTTACATCTCCATTAATCTATGTACCTCCACAAGGCAGTGACTTACTGGGTAAATTTCCAGCATCTATATCCAGCAGGGATAAATGGCTTTTCACTGACTCTGCCTTCTTTCTCCCAGCATTCAGTTTAGTTTTCCCTGCCTAGTTAAGTTCTGCCTTGCTAATGGTCAAAGCAGTTCATTAATTAATCATTAATCAATAAAAGCAACACATAGACAGAAGGACCTCCCACACCAGGGAATAAGATGGTTTCTCTTCCAAAAGAGTTAATAAAATTTTGAAGATACAGTAGCAATAATTGATAATAAATTTTCTTCTAACTACAGATGGCTCCCTGGTTTTTCATATTAGAACCATAAACTAGCCATTAACATTCATTTAAACAACAAGTGTCACACGGCTTGGTAAGCCACTTTTTTAATTTTAATTTTTATTAAAATTTTTAAGTTTATTTTATATACCAACCACAGTTCCCCCTAACTCCTCTTCTCCCATTTCCTCCCAACACCTCCCTTCTACCTCCACCCACGATCCACTCCTCCTCCATCTCCATTCAGAAAGGGTAAGGTCTCCTAGGAGAATCAGCAAACCATGGTATATCAAGCTGAGGCAGGACCAAACTCCTCCCTCTTGCATCAAGGCTGACTGAGGCATCCCACCATAAGGAATAAGTTCCAAAAAGCCAGCTCATGCATCAGGGATGTGTTCTGGTCCAACTGATAGGAGCCCCACAAACAGACCAAACTACACAACTGTCACCCACATGCAGAGGGTCTAGATCAGTCCCATGCACGCTCTCTACCTGTTGGGTTAGCTTCTAGCAACTGTTCAACTACTTTTCTCATAATGATCTTGACCTCCCCCTTGTTCATTTAATCCTTCCTCCATATCTTCTGCTGGACTTCTGAAGTTTGGCCCAGTGCTTGGCTGTGGGTATCTACATCTGCTTCCATTAGTTACCGACTGAAAGTTCTATGATGACAATTAGGGTACTCACAAATCTGATTACCTGAGAAGGCTAGTTCAGGTACCCTCTCCACTAATGCTAGGAATCTTCTCTGGGGTCATCCTTGTGAACTCCTGGACGTTTCCCTGGCACCAGATTTCTCCCTAACCCCATAATGACTCTTTATATCAAGATATCTCTTTCATTGGTCCTCCTACCATCCCTCCCTCAACTCCACCATCCTACTCCCTCATCTTCCTATTCTCCATCATTTCCTTCTACACTTTCCCATCCCCAGTTTACCTGGGAGATCTCATCTCTATTTCCCTTTTCCAGGGTGATCCATGTGTCCCTCTTAAGTTTCTCCTTGTTACCTAACCTCTCTGGGGCTGAGTATTGTTGCCTGGTTATCCTTATTTTACATCTAATATCCACTCGTGAGTGAGTATGTACCATGTTTGTCTTTCTGGGTCTGGGTTACCACACTCAGGATGATTTTTTTTTTAGTTCTAGTATTTAATATGTTATGGCAACAATCAGGAAAATTTAACATGAGAAAGGCTGATTCACTGTTCAAAAATTAGTGTGATTCAAGAAGTCAGTAAAAGAGAAAATCTTTATTCTATCACTTCTAGACTCAAATATTTACTTGACAGAATTCAGTATTGGTTCATGAATGTAAAAATAAGTATTTTAAAAAGCTTGACAAACAAGAAACAAGAAGAAACTTTTGGATGCAGAAAACTAGAAAAACAACACAGATAAACATACAAAAAAAACAGCCAGTATTTTAAAAGTAATTAGCATAATACATAATTGTGAAAAATCTGAATTATCTCCTCCTAAGAGTAGAAAAGAAGGATCACTTTTATTACCACCATTGACATTAAATTAAGCGTCCTATTCAGAGCAACACACTGAGTAAAAATGTAGTGATTTTATTAATTCACACAGATTAAGAAAAAGGGAGTCAGTAATCTTTAGAGATAAGTATAATTCCTAAAGAATTATGAGGAATCTACAAATAAAGATTTTACAACTCCGAATTGAATTTAGTATAATCACAAAACTATATAAAATATCAAAGCAATTGTATTGTTGCATCCTAAGAACCTGCAAAGGAATGTAAGTATATACTGTCTACTCATTAATTCAATTAATTTAGTTTTTACTGGAAGGGATATAATTAAGAAACTTGCTCAGAGTGTCCCTTGGCTTTTCAATGATATTTAAAGATTATCACTTATTTATTAATATAATATATATAAAGATATTTAATAGTTTATATAGTAGGGCTTTTATTGAATTAGTTCATCCTCTCCAATATCAATTCAGAGCTCACAATGCAGCCACAGTTCCCCAGTTACTGTATGCTACACTTTCAACAATGGGCTGAAAGAGCTTTGTTGTACTTAATAAAATAATTTATGGACAGAGAATGTATTTGAATTGCATCATAATATCTCATTACTCAATAACACATAGCTAATGGGTTACAAGGAAGACAACGAATATCAAGGATGTTCATAATAGTACTGTTGGGTGTGACAGTTAAGAAGACCTTCAGATTACTTAGCACCTAAAATGTCAACATTCATTTGACAGAAATACCTGTCTTCCTAGATTATTAGTAAGGTATACTTATGAATAGATAATAACTTACAAGCCAAGTATTCAGTGGTCTGGGTGTAATTCAACTTTTTTTTAGTTTTAACTAAAACATACATTTTAAACTATCAACTTGAAATATGGTAGATTATGTCTCTTTAATATGTATGTATAGTAATACAATATGATATTTATAATTCTTTATGAGTTCAGGCTATATTTTGCAAGGTGTTTTGGTATGACCACCCTTATTCATAAACTGCCAAGGTGTTTTCCACAAGATGCCTTCATGGTAAATGTATCTCTCTATAAATCTCATATCTGTCTATCTCTATCTGTCTGTCTATCCTCCTCATCATCATCTTTGTTAGAACAATGAGACATTGAAATCATTTCTAGGCCCAAGTACTAAAGGATCTCAAAACAAGAAGTAATTATTTTCAAATCACCACAGGGAGCTAAGTAAAACATCCTCTACTTCTGTACCCATTGTTATAGGAAAAAAAATCCAGTCACATTACAGACTATCTAGATGTTGTTAAATGGTCATTTTATGGGACCATTATATAGTTTACAATTATATATCTTTAATTTTTTATAATTTTCCCTATATACATACATTATGCTATTAATCTCCTCAAATACATGTAGGTCTTTTTTTATTTCAAGCAGTGAACCAAGATAAATATACAATTAGGAAGGAAAGTACTTGACAACTGCAAAGAAATTTCTTCTAAGAAGTAGTCAACGTAGAAGAAACTAAAGATTCAAACCCATAGGTGATAAAGTACTTAGAATTCTCAGATTCATTTCTTGAATCTCCAATGAAGTTTACCTCATCTTTCTGCTATCTGCTGGAGATACAGTGGAAAAACCACTTGCTACATGGCCCAAGACTATTGCAGTTCTATCATACAGGTTTGAATTTCATGTCTGATTTTATTTCTTCTTGATTCCAGAGGAAAATGACAAATCAAATTAATAAAACACTTGAAATATAAAATAGAACTAAGTAGATAAGAGGTAAAAAATGAACCTTTCTGTTCATCTTGTCAAAATAGCTTGAAATGATATGACTGAGGTGGAAGAGTTTGGCTTTGTACATTTCATGAGACTGTTCTATTGTGGTTTTTTTTCCCTCTAGAGAAGTTTCAGCTCAGACACAAAGAGAAAGGGGATTCAGTAGGCAAACTCTGAGAAGCTGTCAGCAATGGCTGGCATTCATGCCCTGGAATTCTGTTTACCCAAAGGAAATACAAGGTCAAATAACTCCGAAACCTTTCTTGGGCAGCTTATGTAGTTCACAAGCAGTTTATTTGCTGTAGTGGCTGCTCTTTTTAAGTAAAATCTCCTGTTTTTCCAGCCACAGTAGCCACCCCATTGTTCAAGGAGTCTACTCTCAGTTTTACAATATTAATAAATGAAGGGTGAACGGTTACCACAAATGTGGAAAAGGGAAGAAAAAATACAAAACAAACACATTTCTTTTATATGAATGATGCCATTGGAAAAAGAATTTTACAGAATTAGGGGCAGGACAGTCCACATAAATGGCGTCTATTAGGTTTTACAAGGTTGTTTTGAACTCACAGTTTAAGTTTTGGGACCCTGTTAGCAGAGGACATTGTTGAAGGCCTGCAATCCAACCCAATGATCTCAATTCACATAAAACAAAAAGAAATGCATGTGAATTAATATGATTTTGGATATCTAAACTGTCCTGCCGTATGTGAAGAATGAAAGATCTCTTTAATGTTGTTAGGCAATAGTGAAGGCTCTTATGTGACCCACAGAGGGAGGTGTATTTAAACTCCAAGAAATCTTTCCTAGCCAGTAGAAAGACTATTCGAATTAGTTTGAGTTGTGTCCTAAACCTCTCACAATGCAAAAGGCATTCTTTATTTGTTAAAACACATGAGATCGCAATATCAAATTGAAAATTTGGCTGAATATAAGAAGAAATTTTGAGGATATTAGAAAAATAATAAAAACATCCCTGTATATTATGCATTTCTGATTCCCAGAACTTGGAGGCAGAGGGAGCAAAACTGGCACTGACCGATGAGGTAGCACCTTCTGGTGCAATAGGACTAATGGAGCTTGAGTTAAAGAAACACATGATGCAATATAAGGTAATCAAACAATGAAGTGCGGATTACAGCAGTAGAAGTTCTTGCTCTAAGAAGATATGCTGCCTCTGTAAACACAGAATGATTACGTTTAAGGTGCTTATGAAATATACCTTGCAAGATATGGAGAACAGTACCATATCACTTGATCCTCAGCTTGGGTTGCAGTAGGTCCCAGATATGATTTGTATAATGAAGTGTGGGTTCCAAAGGTTAACACACTGAAAGATTCATTGGTTGGTTTCTCAGCTTTGTTGGAGAAAGGTCAGTAGCAGGGGAGTGGAAGAAGTTGGTCCATCCTTGGATATACAGTATCCTTGCCACCCTCTCTTTCTGTCTCTGTTCTCTCTCTTCCCTCTCTATCTCTGTCTCTCTCTTCCCCATTTGCTTTCTGATATAAGTAGAATTTTCATTGATACAGCCTTCCGCAGCCATTGTGTTCTTCCTAAATGCCTTTCCCCAAAAATCTATGGCCTGAACCCTCTGAAAATGTGAACTCAAATCAACTCTTAAGTTTTCCATATCAACCACGTTGTTCACAGTGATAAAAAGTAAAAAGTAGCAACAATTTTCACAAAAGCATGCCCTTTATTTATTGCTTATCATGCAGTTATATTTCTGGCATAGAGAACTTTGCAGTCTTTGAAAAGTAAACTGATTTATTCATATTTATATTTCCATCTCCTACCACATGACACATGATAATTGAGCTCAAATTAGTAAATGAGATTACCAGTATTGTTGGTGTATAGGAAGATTGTGATGAGAAATATTTCATACCAATAAATATGCTGAAATCTTTTTTAAACATAAGTAGCATTATTGCTATGCTAATGTTACTTATGATTCTCTGTGGGATCGAACTAGGCCTTCCCTATGTGAGAGACAGTAGTGAATCTGAATCTTGGACTATCTGAGGGGCCCTAGCAGTAGGACCAGGATCTATCCCTGGTGCATGAGCTAACTTGTTGAAGCCCACTCCCTGTGGTAGGATGCTATGCTTAGCCTAAATGCATGGGAGCCCTTAGCCATTGAGAGGAATGGATAGGGGGTGGGCTGAGGGAGAGGTGAGGGAGGGCAGGAAGAGGGGTGAAAGAGAAAACTGTGATTGGAAAGTAAAATTAAATTAAAAAATAAATAAATAAAAATTAAAAAGAGTTAAAAGCACAAAAAATTAAATTACAGATAAAGGAATATATAATCGAGGTAAATATTTTATTGATTGACAATTGATTTTGTTTTAGTGATGTCCTTCCATGTTAAAAAAAAAACCCTAAAACTCTTTCAAATGTTTTCTTTAAAGAAACAGCCTGAGTCTGTTTTCACAAGAGATGTACAAAAAGTGCTTAATTACCTAGATGTTAAAAAAGGCACAAACATAAGCAGGATGGTATTATTTCAACAATGTTTTAAAATTTTGGTCTCTAAGTAAGCCACTATCACCTTTTAAATGAGGTTTTGATTTTGATAAAATTTCTAGAAGTCCTTGTAAAAGTTACATCACATTTAAAACTTTGAACTTGTTGAAAAAAGTAGTCTGAAGTTTCTGCATGGCTCAGGCCAAATTCTGCCCCAATGGCCCTGCAACTTGTTTCTTCCACAACGGAGAAAATGGCAAGTGAATTCTCTTTCTGAGGAGCTGAGGCACTGGCTCAGATGAGAGGCAGAGGTTTGCCCCAATATGGCGGAAAGTGGTGGCCAAGGACTCCCTCTTGCCTTTCTAATTGCCTCACACTCACTTGCACACAAACTACTGATCCCCATACAGAAACCACACACATACAGCTCACACAGATGCACAGAGAAAAAATTTCTGAAGCAGGGTCTCACCGTGTAACCCTGGCTAGCATGAAACTCATGATGTAGAACAAGCTGGCCTCAAACTTCTGGGGACTTACCTGCCTCTGCCTCCTGAATGCTGAGATTGAGCATCACCATTGTATATGCTGGAACCAGAGAAGTGTGTAAGTTTATCTTTAACAATGAACTTTTAGATAAATTCACAGTTGATTCCTAATGACAAAAGAAAAGAAAGAAAAAGAATCAGAATTTAAGATGAAATGAAGATTTGAGAGCCAGTAGTATTGTTGGACAGAAAGCTTTTTATACACAACAGAAATTAATTAGTTTCTGAAACTCTGAAAGAATCTAATTCTACTCTGGAATCTGGTTGATACCTAGTTCTGTAGTGGTGTAGGAAGTCTTTCTGTCTATGTGTTGCATTCATTAATGAATAAAGAAACTGCTTTGGCCTGTTGATAGGGCAGACTTAGGTAGGTGGGGAGACAGAACTGAATGCTGGGAGAAGGAAATAGAGTCAGGGAGACACCATGGGTCCGCCGCCGGAGATAGATGTGCTTTGCAGGTAAGCCACTGCCACATGACGATCCATAGACTAATAGAAATGGGTTAAATTAAGATGTAAGAGTTAGCCAATAAGAAGCTAGAGCTAATGGACCAAGCAGTTATTTAATTAGTCTTTGAGCGATTATTTCGGTTCTGGGCAACTGGGATGAACAAGAAAGCGGCTCCTTGCAACACTGCAACTTTCATATGTAAGTCTTGTCGTTGTGATTTCTCATCACACCACGACAAATGGTTACACTGAAAAACAAGGAAATCGGGTTAGGAGACAGCTCAGTAGGTAAGGGCACTTGCAATGAAAATAAAAGGACCTGAGATAAAACCTCCAGCATGAATGTAAAAGCTGGGCATGGCCTTGTGTGCCCATCTCTGCACCATTGGGAAGACTGGTGAAGACCGGTGGGTCCTCAGCAGCTCTCTCGCTTTCCAGCCTGAACCAAAAAGCTGAGTTTCATGATCAGAGAGAGACCTTATAACAAGAAAGGTAGAGAGAGCGATACAGGAAGACTCCTGATGTGTTCAATAACCACAGAGAGACAGAGACAGACACACACAGAGAAAATTACGTATTTCTTTCATGCAATTATCCCTTCTTAATATTTATAAAAATGAAAATAAAACTTGTACCTGGGATAAAAATGTAGATTTTTCAGTTCATTATTTCAGCCTTAACACATTCCTGTTGGGCTACTCACACTGATTTCAGGAAGCAGAAGTAGACCAGGTAACCATATTCATCCATAGGAGTGGCTGGGGAAACTCTCAAGGGAGAAGTTGGCTAATAATAAGAATAAAATACAATATCACATACCCATAGCTTATTTCACTTTTCTATCCTTCAAAATAGTGAGTTTGCTTAATTTTTGATCATACTTGTCTCCACATACCATAATGTAAGAAAAACGACACCACTGAACTGTAACTAGCCAATGGGATAGGTCCAGAGAAATTTTAATACAAGTGTCCCTCATTATAACATTAGCTAATGAGAGGTAATTAAATTCTTTACCCCCAGATTCACTGGTTAATATTATGATTATCTGATTCATAGTTGAAAGATTTTACATCCCCTGACCAGGCTATCAGTGCACAATAATGGATCCAAAATACATCTGATAATTGGAAAAGTTAGTTGGTGACCTAGCAAAATAAAATTTGTAAAATTCCTTAACAGTATATAAAAACAAAATAAAATATGAAAAAATAGTAAAACTCCAAGAAATAATTAAAACCTTTTATGAGTAAAATATATTAAAAAGAAATCATATTATTTAATATGAAGAAGATTAGACTTTTTCTAAACAACAGTATTGATAAACAGTGATTTATATATTTAAAGATCAAATGATGAGATAATATATTTCCTAGTATCTTGTACTAATACAATTATGATAAAATGATAGAATTCTTTAATAATTTTATCTGTAATTTAAAAAAGCAATATCAAGTAAAAAATTATGTGTCCAGTATTAATTAGCAGTGTTATGTAATTGTAAACAAACAGTAAACTTTAAAAATTGTAAATAGTGTCTTTCTTTAAATAAAGTATGCTAAAATTAGATTGAAACTCTTGCTTCACTAAAATAAACCTGAAGCCAATTTCTGAGCAACATTTTTTTCAGACTAGAAGCTGGTTACCTTACAGAATCTATCATCAAATTTCAGATTAAAGAGTTGTGTTTCTACTGAGTTTTATGGAGAGGAAGGGCTCAATTCCTGAGAAGATTTCTTTGGCCTCCGAAGGGACGATTCATTTGTTTGTGAAGACTGATGTAGTCATACTTGGACTAGTAAAAATATTTAATTTGGTGTTGTAGAATTGTATTGACTTTATTTTTAAGTTCTTTTCTTAGAGTTGCTGTTTTCTTATACTACCTGTATGGAAACAGGACAGTAAAACCTAATCTTCTCTTTAATATAAAAGAAACATATGTAGTATTATATAAAATTTCAGTAAAGTGAGCTTCCTTTAAAATAACAAAGATGTACTGGCAAGAATATAACTCTTCTCAAATGTTAAAGGTGTCAAAAACAAACAAAAGATTTGAATGACTCCACTATTGGCTTGATTATAATATGTCTTTAATTAGAAGACTATCCACTGATGTCCCGGACTTTGTAATAATGTTAAAATATGAAGATCATGTTTAAAATCGTAGTTTCAAAATGTAGTTTTGTATGAATTTAGTCTACCATAAGAATAATTAGGATCAGATGACAAAATAAAGTATGGTTTGGGAGAAAGGAAAGGGGAGATCATTGTAATAGTCTACCTCTATTTTTAAAAATCTATCTTGAAGTCTTGATATGTAGTGTTCACAAAAATCACAATTCAAAACTATCTAGAAATTTGCATATTTAAAGAATTGCAGGCAGCAAAGACACATTCAGAAACCTGGAAAAAATAAAATATGGTTGGAATTCAGATTTGACTTAATAAAACATTCATCATACTTTTCGAATGGATATAGAGTAGATAAGTACAATATACATGCTATAATTGTGAATATTCATGTGAATATATACTTACCTTAATAATTAGTAAATTTAATGCTAGCTTGCTTATTGAATAGTTTTTTAAAATTTAAAAGCAAGTCAATAATATTTTAGAATTAGTCTAACTGAAAGCAAATATTTTTATAAGTTCAGTTCAACTGATAAGAGTAAGATAGCATGCAAGCATTTTGTTTTAACTAAACTTATTGCCACTAAATTTTTTAACAGCATCTTTTTCCTTATAAATTTGGTTTCCAAATTTTTTTTATTTTATGGTGATTTTTATGAGAAATGATCACCATAGGTTCATGTGTTTGAATATTTAGTCTCCAGTCTGCACTCTTTGAAGAGATTATGGAATATTTATGAGGTAGAACTTGGCTGGAAGAAGTACCTCAGTAGTGGCAGGTTTTGAGGTTTTCTGGATCAGTTCCTCTTCATGTTCTCTGTCTCTGGCTCCTGTATGTAGATGAAAATGTGCTCAGCTATTTCCAGGTCTTCCCGCTCTCACACATTCTATCTTTCTAGAACGACAGGACAAAAAGAACTCTTTCCTCTCTAAGTTGGTTTTTGCCAGGGTGTTTTATAACAACAACAAAAAGTAAACCAGAAGATAAATTGGTACCAGGAGTGAGATACTCACGTGATAAAGTGACCATGTGTCCTTTATGTCCTTGGAGTATTTTGTGGAAAATTTTGGAAGTGTGAGCGGAAAAGCCATTGAATATTGGAAACAGATTAATGGGCTCCTCTAATGGGAACTTGGAAGATAAGAAAACAGAGAGAAATGCAGCAGTAGATGCGCAGCTCATGAAGTGTCAGAGGGGAGTAAGAACTTCAACTAGACTAGAATATTTTGATAAAGAATTTGACTGTATTCTGGTATTGTCTGAGAAATTTTAATGAAGTTAAATTTAAAAGTAATGAATAATTTCTTAGCTGGAAAAAAATCGAGACAGTTAAATATTGAATTTATGGAATGCTTATTATTGATTACTCTTATGCATTGAAAAATAACAATAAATGGGACAGATTGAAATTTTAAAATGTGAAGTTTGAAAAGGAGTAGAACATTTATTTATTTATTTATTTATTTATTTATTTATTGGTTTTTTTGAGACAGGCTTTCTCTGTAGCTTTGGAGCCTGGCCTGGAACTAGCTCTTGTAGACCAGGCTGGTCTTGAACTCACAGAGATCCGCCTGCCTCTGCCTCCCAAGTGCAGGAGCAGAATATTTAAAAAGCTGAAGACTGTTGGTAAGTCATATACTGAAAGGAGTATAGAGTTGCTGAAGATAATAGTATCAATAAATAGAAGCTTCTTATTGGCATTGGGTAAAGAAGAAATGTGTCCCGAGGGCAAAGGTTTACACTCTTGAAAATCCAATTCAAAAAAGGTTTACTAAATACTATTCTCCTAGAGAATGGAACATATTTTCATCAGTATCAGTATGCAGAAACTGCTGTAGGGTTAGTTCCTGGAGACAAACTTCATCCCAAGCTGACAGTTGAATTGTGTGGTGTTATCCACAAAATACTAGTTTTAGAGACATGAGAAATGTAAGATTGAAAGGTCAGGATTTAGTCCTCTATATTTTCAGAAAACCACCAAGGCCAGGAAATATGTGGCAGTGTTGGGATCCTTGCAAGGAGGCCTTAAAAGGGCCCTTATGGGAGGCTATGATGGTGAAGCTTGGATTGTTTGGGGACCACAAGATGCTGGAGAACCCAGAGCTGTGAGACATCTACCAATAAACTCTGCATAAACTGAGCAGAATCATCCTAAAAGACAGATGTATACTGTAGGCAGCAATGATGGAGGTATGGAGCCATTGTAGCCTCTTGAAACGAAAACCCAGGCAAAGGACATCAAGTTATAGGATTTGGTGGTTGCCTATTGGTAGTTCAATATTTCTTCATTATAGTTTCAAGTCTTCCTTTTTGAATAAGAGAGTATATTCTATGTCATTATATGATGGAGAAATGTGATTTGTTTATTGATGTTACATGAAGTTACAGTTAAGAAATTGCCTCGAGTTTTCAAATGATGGATTTTTGAACACTTTTGAGACTAATACTATGATGACTTTTAAAGTTTATTAAATGTATTTTTTTTATTTTGAAATGGTCATGAGTCTCTGATGTGAGGTATAGAATATACTAGTTTGAATGAGAAGTATCACCTGAAGTTCATGTAATAGGAATGCTTTACTTTGATGCAAATAATAATAGAATTCATTTGAATGGGCATCAGTGGAAAGATAACTGAGGGTCCAGAATTTAAGACTACCAAACAATAGGATTTCTCCACATTAAGATAACCCATTTCTGTGATTTCTTCATTTAACTCCATTTCTCCACCCTCTAATTTTTTTTTAGAATCCACAGATTTTAGTTATCATCTCACACACAGATGAATTATGTGAACAGAGACAAGAATTAGACATTGTTTTGATGGACTTTTGATACAATAAGCAAACCATAATTAATATGCCAAACTAGATTTGAGTTTTTATGAAGTCATCTGTTTCATTGTTTCTAAAGTGAGTCTTTTGATCTAGTTGACCTCTGGGACCCCTTCCAATCTGACCATCATACAATGTATATATTTCTGGACATTTAAGGGGACATGTTAATTTTTCATTTAAGGCAGAATCTGTTTTTTTATAGCCTTTCAGATATGTACTCTTAGTACAAGTTGCTTTGCATTTATCAGTCATTTTCTATATGCCTAGAATAGTGATGGAAATAGTATGTACATGTTTCAGAGGTTTGCAGAACCCTTTAAGAACAAATAATAACTATTTGTAATTTATTATTGTAAAATTATTATTATTAAATAATAAGAAGAATTTTACCATGTCAACTGAACTTCAACTTAGTTGTGAGATGACTGAGCTAGATTTGAATGCAGAAATATGACCCCAATGTCTATATTTTCTTCATGACAAGATGACTTCTAATAGGCCTGTGAAATAAATTATAGAAATGTGCTGTATAACTTTAACTTGGGTACGGGACAATTATTCTAAAAGATAAAAGAGGGCCACATTTTATTTCCTATAAGTCTTTGACATTTTATTTTTTGGGGGAGTATTTAAAAATCTCTCTCTCTCTCTCTCTCTCTCTCTCTCTCTCTCTCTCTCTCTCTGCATGTGTGTGTGTGTGTATGTGTGTGTTTGTGTGTATATCATCATGCATATTTACTCTCAAGCCTGTCATTCTATCTAGGTGGCAATAAACATTTTACATATTTCATGCTCAATTAAAAAGAAATCTTACAAGATTCCCATGTATTATGGAAAGATCGCCATCTGTCCCCCTCTGTAATTAGGACCATCCTGATTATGTTAAACGTGTCCTGGCTCCCGTTAAAATTCTCTAAATACACATGAAGGAGAAATTGTTAAAAGTGAGTTGTCAGCAAGAAACAGGAGAGATTTAAACAAAGAAACCCCTAAAGAAAGTAAAACAAAGAGAACTAGCTCAAACCTTGAGGCTTAGGTTGAATTGAGCAATAACCCTTCCTTTTCGCTTCTCATGACTAATCCATACCAAGACGCAAATGCAACTTGAAACGAATCATTCTGGAAGCTTCAGGACTTTGGTTAATTTTTCCTTCCTGTTCCTTTTTTGCTTGGAACACCTTTAGGCCTTGGGATCTGATTGGAGCCAGGAGGGGGAAATGCCGAAATCCTATAGGGAAAGCTTGCTCTTGAGGTAATTTAGACCTGATTTGGGGGGAACAAAATGTTTCTGTATGTTTTATGTTACAAGATTTCTGCTTGTGAAATTATGGCTGGGTTGAAAAGATAGAAGAATCTCAGATAACAAAGCAAGATCGAGATCGCCGTGGAGAAGCAGGCAATTGTGGAAACCTTTGCGGTGAAGGTACACAGTCAGCCTGGGGTCTCACCTTTATTTTGTGCTAAGCTATGTGATTATTTTCAAATGTTCTTTCTGGACCTTTCTGTGTTAAAATGTATCACAGCTAGGTATAGCTGTGTCCGATCACTAGGGAAATGCAATCGTTTCATTATTATTTTTTCTTTCATCTACTCAGCTCATCCACTCAACAAATACTTGCTTGACAACAACCGTGCCAGGATATGTTCTGACCTTAACAGTCAGCAAAGCATACCTGACTTTATGGATCTTCCGTTTCAGACGTAAACACAGACTGTGTTAGATTGTAAGTGATGTGCAGAAAAGTGAATCCATGTGAGAATTTTAAGTAAACTCATGACTAAGCTTGCCTAAGATTAGCATTTAGGATGTCCAGGAGGACAGTGGCACAAGGCAGGATCAGGAGCTCCTGAAATGCCTTTCTGGTGAGAAAAGCCATGGACATTGTGTGACTGCTGGGAAATCAGCATGGACATGGCTTAAAACACACGTGCAGGAGATGAGCAAGGACCAAACACCATTCCCAAACCTCTAACTTATGTCCATGTGTGAAGAAAATAGTACAAGCAAGTTCCCCCAAACAACTGCCTTATACCACAGTTGAAAAGTACAAACCACAAGGCCTGAGTTTACAATTTATTCTTCCCTTAATTCGTCAAGGCAATTGTTAGATATAACGTTAGAAACATACAATCCATGCATACAAGAAAAAGTTAAAGAGCTTATTTAGATGAAAGGAGATAATTTGAAAGAATTAACTCTTTAATTAATCTATGCATTTCAAACAAATCAATTAAAATCTCAAAAGGAGGATTCCTATGCCTTATTTCTACTTTCCTCGTCTTGCCATGATCCCCCCCATTTTTTTTATTGTTTTCCTTTCTTTCTTAACCCTTTTTCCTTTCTTTGTTTTATTCTCTTCTCCCTATAGGTTGTATGCTGTATGATTTTATTTGCATAATATTCCTGAAATGACAAGACCATACAAGTAGATAAGAAATTAGCAGTTTGCAAGTGTAATGGGATGAGTTGGGCAGAAGTTGAGTTGGCTATGGCATCAACATAAGGGATGTTTGTGACTATGAAGACATTTTATATCATGGTGATATTCTTACGTTCTTGGATGCCATGGCATAGCTTTTTAAGATGAGATCATTGGGGCAAATCAGTTTAGGATACACAAAACCTCTCTGTTTCTTAAAACAGTATATAAATTTCAAAGTACATTAGAATAAATGTTTGTTTTAAAATATTAAGTTGTCTTTGAGGATATAATTAAAAATCTGACCCCCTTCCCTCACAACCCACTTTAACTGTCCTCTCTCATCAATTAGGCATTTTTTTACAGCAAAAATTCTCTCGTACGTCTATTTGTATTCTAATTAAGTAATATTAACAACAATGTAACCTCACTGGTTTTCTCTTAAACAAGCAAACTCTGATGCTTTGATGAGTGACCTTGGTGTTCTGGAGCTGATGAGTGTAGCCAGTTGACAGCAAAGACCCAGGTGAACGGAAACAGTTTTCAGAGAGAAAAGATAAACTGAGCTCAAAACAAGTACATGATCATATCTGGAGGGAAGAAAAGGAAGAAGGAAAGTTGTATAATTCTATTTTAATTGAGATGTACTAAAATAAAAAGCTTATATAAGCGGGATCCTTTAGGATGCTTTTGGTGCTGAGGATGTGAAGTTGACCTTAATTTAATAGTATTGTTTGTCAGCGTGATTGGAATCTGGAATAGACAATGGTACATGCCTCTGAGCAGGGCTGGGAAAATGATTCTTGGAAGGATTAACTGAAGGAGACATATCCTTCCCCTACAGGGGCTGGTGCCTTCTGGTCAGCCATGAGGAGATCTAAAAAGAGACAAGTGCTGCTTGCCATATGCCCGCCTTACTCTTGCTTTCAATTGTATCTATGCCGCTGCCGTCCCTCACTGACATGGAAGATTTAATGGAAGAGACAAGAACATCAAAACACTGTTCTAAATGCATACATATTATGATTTAGGAAAAACCCACTTGGTCCTCAATTCCTGGGACAGTTCCTATTGCTTAAGCACAACTATTAACAATGTGCCCATTCAACATTAAAGGATTTGGGTTTGGTTGAAGAAAATCACATGTTATTTTATACATGGATGAAACAACATAGGAACGCACAGGAATATCATCTTCTATCTATACTCCAAGGAATAAAAATCAGTTCTATACTCTGCACCATGAAAAAGTAAATTCTTTAGAAGTAGAAAATCTAAACGTGAAAATACCTTACAAAAATAATATGCGATTTTTTTTTAACTTTTATTGGTTCTTTGTGGACTTTACATCATGCATCCCATTCCCACTTAAGATGCAAACTTTTTATAATGACGTAATAACAGAAAGCATGGTAAAGATTAATATTTCTGTTTTGAATGTACTTTGAAAATAAGTTTGATAACACATAGAAAATATTTTAAGAGTTCAAATTCCAAAATTTATATTTAGTTGGACACTTAGTAGAGATTTTGACTTTGTTTCCCATGGCACTTGTGTAAGCTCTTTGTTTACCTTAGCACTCATACAAAACTTAGGAACAGCCTTTATATATATCAGTCTGAGGGAGGAGAAGCGAATCTGAAACATTTTCATCAACTGTCATGTGTTAATTAATTAAATGAACCTTAAATAAAGTTGATACAGTAATATGGAGGCAGACCTTTGCTGTTTTTTCTTCAATGTGACTTGTGGTCTGCTTTCTATGTTTTGTATACCAAGGGTGCTGACGGCATATTCACATCTAATAAAAAAGCTGGGGAGTGGAAGGGGGAGAAGCATAGATATTTTTATATTTTAAGATATCTTGCCAAATTCAGAATTAAAAATAATATATTCTGTGCAATGACTTGGATCTGAAATGTCCCATGTAGGCTCAGGTGTTTAAACACATGTTCCCCAGCTGGCTGAACTGTTTGGGAATAATGGTTAATCTTTAAGAGATGGAGCCTTATGGGTCAAGGATGGTCACCAGAGGCTGGCTGTGACAGCTTAAACCCATCTCCTTTCTGGTTCTGTACTTAGCTTCCTGGTGACTGTCATGATGTGGCAGTTCCTTCATGCTCTCCCCTCTCTGCCTTTCTTGACTGATGTCCCCTGAAACTGTCATCCACAATTTGTGCCTCAACATAAATTGCTTCTATCAGCTATTTTACCACCACAAGGAAAGCATCTAATCTGTCCAGCTAGGTTGCTGTATATTGTCATATCTTGAGCACTGAGTGTAGTCAGAGAAGAAAAACCCAAACATACTTGAGAATTTAAAACATTTGTAGTTGTCATCTTATTTATTCTACATTAAACCTATCCATGGTGCTTCACAAATTTACAAGTTTCCAGGAGCATTAAAACTCCTAGAAAAGAAAGATTATACTTGTAATGGGGAAATGAAATATATTATTTTTAGTTTGCTGGGGTCAAACTATTACATACATTCCACAACCATCTCTAACTGAATTTTCTTTTATTTCCAAAGAATATTTGCATTTTTGCTTCTATTTATGGGTTTCAGCTGCTGAAATACTTTCTCTGAATCATTAAACTAATAACTACCTTTATCTCAATGAAGCTAAGGCATCTCGATTGAGCTTGAAAAATATTTCTGCTTTTCATTTTTTGTTTCATTCCTGGTCAGGACTTTACCATAGTGGTAAAGTGGATATTAACAATGAAGGATGGATGCCTATCTGTTGGGATTAATGAGTCCTGGCCTTCAGCTGCTTTTCCCTCCTAGAACCTTCTAATATAAGTTACTAGAAGCTGTGCCTAGTTAGAGGATCAGAGGATGGGATTACCACCTGTTGACCATTGACTGCAGTGTATTTAAGTCTACATGGTGTTAATAAAGAGGGGCTTTTTGGTTTCAGTGTCAAAAGGTCTGCATGTCGGTCTGTCTCTGCGTCTGTATTCTCAACCTCCAACCCCTTGCCCGAAGCTCACGAACTGGGTTCTAGCGCACAGAGCACAGACACAGGGGTGCCGTGCGTGGCATCTGTCTTCTGATTCATTATTGACTCTCTCCAATTGGCTTTGTGATTTTGATGCTGAGGAATCCATTCATGAACTAAGACTCAGATCTGTGTCATACACTCAGTAGGTTATATACATGTGTTATATATATTATTGTATAATTATATATTATAATTATATATACTGTTACATGTACATAAGTGTTATAATAATTTTAAAAGATATCATGGATTTGGGAAGGGGGACAGAAGAACATGAGTGGGGAGAAATTTCTGGGAAAGATATAGATACAGTGTTCATGTATGAAATTCCCCAAACTAAAATTAAATTTAAAAACCAACAAACATAAAGCAAACCATATGTATCCATAGTTCTGAGGATGGT
Source organism: Alexandromys fortis (assembly GCF_014885135.2). NCBI lineage: Eukaryota > Metazoa > Chordata > Mammalia > Rodentia > Cricetidae > Alexandromys > Alexandromys fortis. Next base: position 8,265,653 of record NW_026067959.1, on the reverse strand, counting down.
TGCTACTCTAGGTCTTTACTCTGTTTGGCTTTGGTTCTTTGAGTTGAACCTCCCTCATATTTCTGAGTTCTCCTCTTTGGTGTCCATTTGTCCATTCAACAGCTGGAAAAGTGGGTACTACGCAAGGAAGGATAGAACTGTGATACAAATGGACTAAGACGTCCTCATTCTTTCTAGTTCATATTTTAATGAGGAGCTGGGTTTCATTGTGGATGTAAGTTACCTCAGTGAGATCTCCTTATAATTTATTTATTATGCATTTGGGGGGTATCTGGCTATGTTTTAGTGACAGGACATTGTCTTAGCTTATCCGAGGTTTTGGGTTCCATCCCCAAACTCTAAAAACTATTATGTTTGAAAGAAGCAATGGTATTTAACAATTTAGTCTTGGTTTCTCCAGAGGCGTCCAGGCTGTGTTCATTAGAACGGAAACTGGCAAATATTAACATACAAAATAACAACATGGAGTGCCACTTGAACCGTGAGATGTGCGGCACTTCATTTGTTTGACCGAGTTCTGCTGTGTGGTGACTGCTAGGGAGGCATCTGGTTAATGTCACATACTTTAGTATCCGATCTCATTGCATGACATTTTGTTCTGTGACATTTAGTTCCCACTTGGGACTTGGAGTTGGAAACCTAAAACTAAGTTCCATTCCTGGCTTCATAATAGGGGATTGTCTTCAATAATGATGTTTGGGGTTCTTGGTAAGACATTTCAACACAGCACATTGGAAAACAATAATAGGACATTGTTATCAGTGACTTTTGTTACAAAAATTGTAAGTACACAGACAAGCCTCAGCAACTATTTGGGGGATAAAAGGAGACTTTGGTCAGTTTGGGTAAGGCTACTCTTTGTGTTTCGTTTCTCCCATATGGAAGCTCATGTATCTCCTGCACACCTCTCATTGTCCTTTTGTAGCACAAATGTGTCTTGTAAGGCTATGCTGGAGAATGTGGTTTTTAAGAATGTTTGAGCATGTATTTGGAAACTGGAGGTTTCTCCAACTCAACTGGGCTCATGACAGGTACTCTCTGACAGTCCCTCAATAAAATAAGGAAGCAAGGAACTTGGAGGACCCTTATTTTTCCTTTCCCTAATGTCAGCACATAAGCTCCAATACCCAAATGTCTCTAGTTCACTCCTGAAGCTAGCCTGGCAAGCCTGTTCACTCTTTATTCTTCTCTTGCTGCCTATTTCCAAATTAATCCTAAAAACTATCTGCCTTATCATTTGGCTCCAAGAAAGCATTGCATAGCTCCAGTGACTTAATTAAACCCACACGCTATGTAAGTGAAAATGGAGAATGTCATTCAGATGAGAAGGTAACTAGTTTTTTTTTTTTTGCAATAATTATCTCTAACAGTCTTTGGTATAGTTTAAAATTGTCCATCTAAAATTCATGTGTGAGAAATTTAATCCCCATTCCAACAGGACTGTGAGGTTAGGTCGAATAAGAGGCATTTGTATCACGCAGGGTCTGCTTTCATTAAAAAATAAATAAAAAACTTAATTCAAATTATAATTAGTCTTGAGGTTGCGAGTTAAAACTCTTGCTCTCTGATAGTCTCCCTTCTGCCTTCCGTCAAGGAATGACAGAATAAGAAGGCTCTCACCTGGTACATGCCCTTGGCCTTGACCTTCCTACTCTCCTGAACAATACAAATTGTTTTCTTTTCTCACAAATGACCTAGCTTTAGGTGTGTTCTTGTAACTGCATGAAACAGGCTCATTCTCCATCTTAAAAACAAATAAACGTTTCTTATAGGATGTCTCAGGGCTTTTTCCACAGGAAACTAATCGTGACAGAGAGGCACATATAGGAGCTCTGTGAGGAGTGCCCTTAAGAATGTGTGCTGAGAAGTATGGAAAGCTAATATGACATCAAGTGTCAGGAACTGTCTCAGCTGGTAACCCTGCTGAGCTATTCTCAGGTTTGTACACTTCACAGGGAGCCTTCATTGGATGTGGCTGCTATAGTGAATTCAAGATATATTCAGCAGATTTGGGTGGTCAGCCTTCTGGCAAGGGAACACACACATGTTTTCGCCAGATCCATTCATACTTGCTCTGCATAGCCTTCATTTAAGGAAAAATTTAAGGAAGGATTCCTTAATTACTTTACCACGTCAGGAAAATCTTTATGAATGTTCCTACTTCAGATAAGGTGGTATCACACTCATCAGGAACTTTGGCTTAAGAAACCAAGACTATGGTGAGCTGCAGCAGTAGCATGTACTGGCCATCTACTGTTGGCCAGTTTTTTTTTTTCTTTTCTTTTCTTTTCTTTTTTTTAGTTTTTTCTTTTGTTTTTGTTTTTCGAGACAGGGTTTCTCTGTGACTTTGGAGCCTGTCCTGGAACTAGCTCTGTAGACCAGGCTGGTCTCGAACTCACAGAGATCCGCCTGCCTCTGCCTCCCGAGTGCTGGGATTAAAGGCGTGTGCCACCACTGCCTGGCTTTGTTGGCCAGCTTTATACAACACTCTTAGCAAATATATTATTTCATCCTATTACTGACCCAAGTATTAGCAATTTTGCATTTGTAGGTATTCATGTATGTGAAGTTCCTTTCCCAAATGTACTGCTAGAAACAGCCAGAAGATATATATATATATATATATTAATTCTTGCAAAACAGTGCCAACAAAGAAGTATGTTGTATGTTGTTAAAATGGAATACCTTGATTATCATAAAAATTGTACTTCTGAAAATTGGAAAGAAGGGTTATAAAAGACATAGTGCTTTTTCTATTATAGAACACATACATAAGGAGTAGAGAGAGGATTTGAAATTGGGAGACCTTCTTTACTATCTAGTAGTGAATTGCGAGATAGAAAACAAACCTTAACCTTTTTCATATAAGCATTTTTTCTATTACAATTGGTGGGACATTGCTAACATTAAAACAGAATAATGCACAAAGCAACCCAGCATAATATTTTGAAAGTATAAAGGCTAAAATAGCATTCCCTGAACAAAGTAATCGACAGAGAAAAGTCACTACTAAAAAAGACTGCCTTTGAAAAAAGTTGTACTTTGGAAAAAAGCAATACTTAATCTGATTGTCCAGATTTTTAGTCAATATATTACATTTATTCTTTATTTCAATAATTTAGTGTTTAATAAAGAGGATAGTGAACTAAAAATGTCTGTGAAATAAGGAGTTACAATTTTAAAACTATGGTGTGATTTTTACACTTACACTGCAGCTAGATTTTCAGTAACATAAAAGAAAAATTTCAGGATTGTATCTGAACTCATAGTTCTCCTGCCTCACCCTCTATAGAATACTTTACTGGCATGTTGGCCAATTAGGTCACATAAAGCCCAAGAATTATCAGCTATCCAGCAACATTCATAACTATCCTTAAGAAGTAGATGACAAAACCATTTGCTGAATATATCATACACTTGAGTCATAAAACATGGAGAAATTAAGATGGAGCATTATTTCTATCACCTAACTTTCATGGTGCTAGAAGATGCTATGTACCCTGTTGGAGGTACTCCTCAGTTTCACATGATTGAAAACCCTGCAACAACTGGTCTTAAAAGATATGGTGCAATTACGGTGCAAATGTTATAGGAGTAAGCAACCACTTTCCCAGTATATCTAAGGCCCACTCCATGATATTGAATCCATACATGGCTCTGTTAAAAAGGCCAAGAACCTGTGATGAATAGGTAATGGGATCTAAGGAATGGCCCAATACTATTATTAAATGGACACAGTATTAAAAGGACTCCTAATGACTTATTGCTGTATCCATAGATAAGAACATCTCTCAGCTGTCACCAGAGAAGCTTTTTTTGTAGTAGATGGCAACTAACACAGAGATTCCCAACTGGGTCATGTGCATAGAATAAAAGACTGTGGAGTTCTCAGTCCTAAACGGGACATACCTATCACACTCCTTCCTACAGGGCTCAGGAATCTTCAAGGAAGAAGTAAAAAGATCATTAGTGTCAAGGGTTGTTGGTAACATCAAGGATACAATATCTTCCAGACACTATAGGCCACTTGCACATATAAATTCAAGTAGATTGTGATAACATGCAAATGACCTGTGTAAAATCCAGTCAGAAAATACCCAGCATACGGGGAATACAATGAGTCCAAAATTCTATACTAGCTGATAAGCTGTTATCATTAGAAGGCTCTTGGGGGAGGATGAGTTAGCTATCTTTAATGAGCAATCCACGATAGGCTAAAGAGATACAAGGGTGGGATTCACTGCCATGAAAAGCTGGGCAACTAAAAATGAACTCAATGGGGAAAAGGTGCAAAAAAGAGTTAAGTCTCAAAGTTTCATGGAAAGGTCTGAGAAAGTATAGAGGGATGTTATGGGAGGACTTTGAGAAGGGGATGAACATGTTCATTATACAAAATTCTGTAATTATATAAAATTATCAAAGAATTAATAAAAGTGTTGTTAAGAATAAATTAGCAAAGATGCTAAGCAGATGACTGTTTTTTTTATAGAAGATCTCCCTGTTTGGGATATTACCACAAGTATTTGTTTCATACACTGTTGTCTCAAGACAGATTCACAAAACTTTAGAAAACAAAGCATTATTATTAATATGTAAATATAAAAGAGGAAGAAATTACTTATACGATGATGAATTATTTAAAACCAAGGTGCTATCCTTGGTTCAAGTAGCTGTGCATATAATATGAAGTCACCTTTGAGGAGTGAAAATTTGATACCAAGTGTTGCTTAATTGCCTCCTTCAAACAGAACATCCCCTCTCTAAGTGGAGTTCATGGGACTCTGGAAAGTGATTATGTACAAGTCTCAGGAAGCACCTGAAATTTACAGGCTTTACAAGGCTGGTCCGCACAGTTGTCTAAGTAGTGAGTAGTTGCTAAGAGACAGGAGATGCTCTGGTAGAACTGCTTACAGGTTGGATAGGGTGCTCTGGGGTTCAGCTTTCATGCTGAGGTAGACTTCTCAGTGTCATTGTAGGATCTGAGACGTCAGATCTTTTATAGAAAACTCTAAACAACTCAATGGTTCACCAACATAGATTTGGATAGAATGGCTTCTTTGGTTTGTCATTAGTTTCCTATCCGGGGTGAATGGATGTTTCTTCTTCATAGCTCTCAAAGCAGTCACCCAACAGCATCTAATTCCTATGATGAAGTCTATTAATATAAACACAATCTTCTGATGCTGTATTTGAAATTGGCAATGTTCACTAGAATTTATAAACCTTACTAGGCAACTCTAGTTTATAGTCGTGTTCTTTTGAATATGTACTTACAAATCTTTGCATGCAAAAATGATGATTAAAAGATGTGTTCTATTCACTTATTGATAGAATTCACACAGGTTGTGATGTTTTGTTATAGCAGCCCAAAGAGACTAACGGTGGTTTTGGTGTGTGTATGTCTGTGCTTAAATTTCTCCATTTCATATCTATGAATTGACCTTGGATTATGTTCTATATAGGAACACATTCTAGGGACTGCAGGTTAAGAAATTAACCAATAATATAGTCCTTGTGTTTAAAATTTGTTTTACTTTACCATTAATACTGAGTTAAAACTCAATTATGTAAATGATTGAAAACCATTACTTTAATAAGGTAAATAAATTAACAATAAGGAAAAATAAAAAAATTCAAGTTTATTATCCTAATTGCCGCTAACAATTTCTACTAACAGCAATATAGAGTTACTGCTATTCATTGGAAGAAAGTGGGGTAGGTTATTGGTTCCAATAAAAGCCATCGTTTTCTTGAGAGTCTTATAAGGAAAAACATGGTAGGAGGTTATTTAGTATTATGTTGCATTAAAACAGGAGAAAAGTAGAAAGATAAATGAACTATTCCTGTGGAAATGAACTATTCCTGTAGAAATAGGATAGCTTAACAATTTTCTAGGGGAAGTAGGGGGTGAAACGTAGAGGTTTTTCTTGATGAGACAAGGAGGAAGGACTGCAGACATCAGTCTGAATCTATCGTTCCATTTGATTTCTACATGAGCATAAGCTTGAGATATGAAAGGCATTTTGCATCCAGAACCCAATATCTGGAAAAGTCGGCGAGATAACCGTTTCCTTAAGATCCAGTGCGATCATCCTGCAGTGTTTGTATTTGGAAAACTTCATAATAATACACTGAGTTCTCATAGATGCTGACCTGGATACCACTGATGTCTGAACATATTGATGTGTGTCACACACAAAAAAGTATTTGTTAAGGATTCAGGTTTAAAAATACTATATGTTAAAATATTTTAATGCTGAATTGAATTAATAATTGACCCCTAACCCTAAAGCTTCCCATAGCCATAAAACATGGTCCTTTCAAAATGTATACTACCTCATGGAAAACTGGTTTTAATTTACTTCTCCTTGAAAGACCTCTTTGAGGGTATTTGCATTGTCAGCAGCTTAAATTGACCACAGAAATGATAACTAAATAATTTAGAAAATTGTAAGATGATTTAGGCATTTAAGATGTGTATAAGGTAATTAAAACCAAACCTTAGGAGGGTTAAGGCCACACTGCAGTTGGTTATTCTGCAGCTGGGGTCACTGCCTACACTGTACAAAGGCATATGTTCAATTTACAGTTGTAATGAGGAACATGGGGTGTTTTGATTCTTCATTTGCTGTGCTCATCTCTAGAGGATGCAATTGCCTGCGTTTAAAAAATGCACATAGGCTCTTTTGTGAAGGGCAATAAAGTTGTGTCAAATAATACATGTCACATGCATGTACCGTTGGCATATGGCTTTTTTCAGAGTTTGGAATTGTTGCCTTTAGCTGCTATCATGATGGAGACTCATGAAAATGTTCGTTATTATCCACTTAGAAATAAGACCAGCTCCTTTGATCCTGCTAGTTTGATCATGATTATTCCATTTTAACTAATGCATGGTGTTTATAAATGTGTTTCAGTAGATTGTTTACTTACAAGGGAAATTTCTGGTGTTTTCCCCTAATCTACAAAAGGAAAGAGGAATGCAGGTTGAATAGTTTTCCTTTGTCTCCTGTTGAGTGTATACATGAAACTGTTGAGTGTATACATGCAACAGAAGGGTATTTTTTTTTTACATTTTTATTCTACAATGAAAACAATAAATGATATTGGTTATTCAACTCTTTTTGTGCACTGATTTCTCAAAAACATTAGCACATGTTCACGGGAGATGTTTAAAGAAGTGTCTCCAGCATCATTAGGATACAAGTTGGTATTTACTACGAGAATCAGCTTCTTTTCACTGTAAACCTGTCAGTCATTCCACTGATCACCGTCTAAGGTGTGCAAAACTACAGATAGCCTGGCTGTGGTCAGGGCCTTATTCTTGACTTACAGCAAAACACACATATTACTTTCATTTAACAACTGCACGAAAGAGAAAGACCTTTAGGTCTTTCTCCTTTGGAAAAACAAGTGGCAAATGATTGGAATTGATTAAAAATATAGTTTATTTTAAGCACCCTTAACTTCGTACCTGCCTATCACTGAATTGGTTACTTTTTCTTATTGTCCTTCTACTTTTCCTCTTCAGTTTCGTGGCTAATTTTCATGCTTGCCTCTGAACTTCTAACAACTCTGTCCTTTCTCTTCGTGGTCACATGAATGAAGACTGCTCCTTCCCAGCGCCTCAATTCCTTGACACGCTAGTCCCCTGCACCTGAAGTGGATTGATAACTTCCCAAAACAGAGTGGTCAGAGTCATGCCTAGGCTGTTTCTATTTTTCGTCTTAAGAAAAGAAAATCTGGGGTTTTGGAGTTGGAAAGGAACAATTTGGAAGCAAGCCTCCGTAGCTATCTACCTACCGCCAATCAGTTGAGAGAGGCTGAAGGAGGCGAACAAGTGAATAGAGCTTCATTTCCCAGTTCTGGAAGAGTTCTGATGTTGTCCCCAGCACCCTTCCAAGATAAATCGTTTTCATACCTTAGTTTGAACTGCAGAGGTGTCATCTGTCAAGGTAGACAGAGCTCTTGACACAGGATTTCTTACATCCATGTGTGTTGTTCTAAAGTGCAGACCATTATCTCTTAAATAGTCTAACTTCCTGTACATATATCTTTATTTAAACAAACTTAGGGCTAGCAACTTCCTGATATGAAACATGTCGTTTACATTATTGACTACTCAAACCAAGAATTAGCAGCATTCTAAGTCTTAGAAGTGTGCCACACAAAACTACTGCTCCAAACTGGAAATATGTCTACAAACTCACTTGGACCCTGGTATCAACTTGCATTATTATGTTTTTTTTTTAATTCCTGCCTACTTTTCAAATCAAATGCATTGGTCTATTCCATCCCCTGGAAGTCTGATTTTGCAGCTCCTGGCTTTCCTCCAAAAGCCTTTCGTTGCTGCACAAGCCATCCTGGTTTTCAATTCATCCTTCTTTATCCACTGTGTAAACTCGGTGGACCTGAATGGTTAGGCAAACTGAAAGCATTTGGTTGTTATTAGGGTAAGGATAGCCGGCTCACACATGTAAAACATTAAAGAAACCTTACAAATGTTTGAGTAATTTTTTTTTCTGTTGTTGTTGTTTGGAGCTGTGGGGCATTTAACCACATCCTGCCATGCACACAAGCTCGAAGATTCTCTCATTACCAGGTAGAGTGTAGGCTAATAAAAAGAAAAAAGAAAAAAAAAAAAAAACAAAACCAAGGACAGTATTTTTCTTTTCTTTTCCCAGCCTTTTATTGCCTTTATTTAAATGTAACATAATATACACTGTTCAGCCTTTTGGGGGTTGGGTAGAAGGAAGGAGTGATTCTCTATCAAGGAACCTTAGTGCCAACACTGGCAGCCCACATGGCCTTGTGTCTGTGACTGACACGCTCTAGCGTGGTGGACCAGTGCCCACACTTCCCACCGAGGCACAGCTCCCAAAATCGTGATACTTTTTTTTTTTTTCTTTAACACACAACATTCAGGACTGAACTTCATTTCTTTCAGTAGTTGTAAAAGGGACTGCTATTATCAAACAAAGACGCGGTATTTTTTTTTTTTTTAATGAGGAAAAATCCTCGCTCCTTATTGAATTGTTTCTGTATTTATCTCTGTTAACTTGTATACAGAGAACGGTGTAGCGTGGGGAAGGGGGGAAAGATGTTTTCTATTTTTGGACTTTGCAAGCTTTGATACATTTTGCTAGAAGCTGTTTAATGTCTTGAGTACTATAATGATGACTGTTTACACGTAGTCTCTTTAGTAATCTAAATGGCAATGTGAAATAAGAATCCAACGTCTGCCCTATTTGCTGTTACTCTGGTCATTGAATACTATAGTTTGTCTCCCCAAACATTTAATTTTGGTTGTGGGTGGTCTGTGTTCATGTGTCAGGTATAATTATTATTTTAAAATAAAAGAAAAAGAGAGACACCTAGTTTTTCTAGGAATGCATTACATTAGAGCTCTCAGACCCAGTTACCAATTAAATGTTAACATACAGAATCCAACCACAAAAAAAGCATACATTTTTAAAATCCCATTTGTCACAAAACAAGCTGAATGAAAAATACCATGAAATGCAGCAATACCCATAAACATAAGCACTGTGACTCTGTGCACTTCTCTTGAACTAACGCTTTACAAAGAAATCACAAAGTATAACTTTTGTGGAATTAGATCATTCTCAACAAAGTGGATTTTTAAATAACTGATTAGCTTTTAACTCAATATTTTAAGTAATTGATTTGCACTGGCAAAAGGTCCACAAATCACCAGCCGTTGTAGAGGTTAAATTATTAGTAAAAAGAATGCTTGCTTAGTCTTTTGTTTGTACCAAAATACTGTATCCAGACAATAAAAAATGAACAGATCTTCCCAAAACAAGAAATAAGAAGATAAAACTGCAGCATCAATATAGACTTAGAATTATCCTTTAAAATATTTAGAACAGCCGGGTGGTGGTGGCGCACGCCTTTAATCCCAGCACTTGGGAGGCAGAGGCAGGCAGATCTCTGTGAGTTCGAGACCAGCCTGGTCTACAAGAGCTAGTTCCAGGACAGGCTCCAAAACCACAGAGAAACCCTGTCTCGAAAAACCAAAAAATAAAAAATATTTAGAACAAATAATGTTTTTTACATGTTTAAATCATTACAGACACTGCAAATAAGGCTTATGTGTTTATTTAGTGAAATACAAAGTGACAGTGAGTTGTACACTTACGTACTGCTTTCTATACCTGCTCTAAGAAAATGAATTTTGATGTGGTTATATTATGGAATCTTCTAGAACACTTTAAATGTACAGAAAACAAGCTTTATTTGGTTTTGTAAAGACTAGATCATACAGCTTGAACAGGTTTCAGTATATGGTTACACATATACCAGGATATATTTGCTCAGTTTTAGCCCCTGGGAGAGTTGTACGTCATACCAAATTGCTTTTTGGTTCCTTTTGGGGAGAAGCATTCTGTGGGATTTAGATAACCTTTCCGTCATTTGTGACTGTGACCTATAGTGAACCATCATCAGAAAAAAACAAAAAAAGAAAACAAAAAGCAAACAAACAAAAAAACAAGGTTAGGCTAAACTCTAATAATTCATTTCCTTTGCTTTAGTATACTTATGGAGATAAAATAAGGCAATGAAAGAGAATTCGCTTGGCCTTATATGTTTTTAAGTAAGGAAGCCTCAGAACTGACACGTGTTGGCAAATGATGACACATATCTATTCCTCAAGCTACAGCAGAACTCTGCTATAGTCATCACTGATGGTTCTTACTGCAGAAGTGTAAATGAAGTCAACTGATAGCACATAGGGCCCTTGTGCTGCTCCCTTGATCTCATCTCCTGTTTCTGAAGTGTTTACCAAGTTCTTAAAACACTTTGTCATGGTCATGCATAGGACGCCAAAATTAAAAAAAAAAATGAGAAGGCAAATCAGAGGGCAGCGCTGAGGATACTCTTTAAAACCCCAAAAGATATTTAACATCCTATTAAATAAATAACTTAGAAAGAAATAGTAAAGGATGAAGGCAGAATGCACAAGCATACCATACTATTTGTATTGTTAGAACAGTTTCACACTAATATGCTTATATTTGTAAATCTGATCCAATTCTTCCCTGGTGCCACACCCAAAGCTCCTTTGGTTGTGCACATTGATATGACCCAAGTGCTTTCCAGTAAATGCTTGCGTGTCTTCCTGCTCATTGATTCATCAGGCTTGAATGAGCAATGAAAGTCTTTGATATGTGTTCATATTCCATAAATAACTTTCCCAAAGATCATTCGACGGATTGTTCCATGTCCTTTAAGTTCTATCTCCGAAGTCCAAAAGCAAAAACTTAAACAAACAAACAAACAAACAAAACCCAGCCCACAGTGTTGTTCACTTGGGGATAACTTCCATTCCATTTGATTTGCCTCTACCTTGGGTATAAGGCATGACACAGAGCTAATGAAAAGAACTTCATATGTCAGCAGTGAGTACCAAAGACTCCAAAGCCTTCCTTCCTTTAAGCAGGTTGAACTCTGTGATATGCCTTTGCCTTTTACTCTACAGTCTTCTGTGAGGATACCAACTCTAACTCTTCCTGGTCAAAGAGTCTTTGGTTGTATTGCATCCACCAATGGTGCCTTCTTCTATGAGTGGACCACCATTGGGAGGAAATGAGCAGAGGTGTTTTTCCTTCGTGTTTTTTGTCCTCTCCTGGGAGCTCCTTTTCCATTCAATGCTACATACATTTGCCTGCCATTGTGCTGCCAGTTAAAGGATGCATAGGTGTTGTATCCATTTTCCTCTATCCTCTCTTTCAGCTTACAGTCGTTGTTAAATTCTTTCTGCAAAGAAAAAACAGTTATTTATTGGTATGGTGTTGATACTTGACTTCATGGGATATAAACCATGTAATGAGTTACAGAGAATAGTCCTGTTTATAGCTGCCATTTTTACATAATGCTCACTTCTTATAAAATGTCAACAACAGAAGAGTCAAAATTTCTAACAACAAAACAGATTCTGTGTGTGAAAACACATGACTCATCTTTGATTAATAACCACAGAACCACAGCCACATTTTCTGGCCCTTTAATAAAATGATGTGCTTTGACTATAGCATGGTTTAAGTGCCCAGAATGGTTATCAGAAAGTAGATACCACATCAACAATATTTATGAGGACAGTATTATAGTATTGTCTTTGCTAGTGTTCAATGTAGGACCTATGGGAAAAACAGAATCTCCAGAGATTTGGGCTTATCACATTTACAAACATTATCTATAAAGGTCAACCCCAAAAATATTTTAAAGCTAAGATATAGAAAATGCTTTCTTTGGGGATTGGGAATGTGGCTCGCCTAGCAGAGTTCTTACACAGAATGCATGAGACCCTGGCTAGTACTCCATATACTAGACATGGTGGCCTATAACTATAATCCAAACACTAAGCATATAGAGCCAAGTGGATCAGAAGTAAAGCTACACAATGAGTTTCAGGCCAGTCTTAGCTATGCGAGATGCCTTGTTTTGCCATGTCAACATAATTATGAACATAGTAATTGAAAATGCATTCAGATGCTCTCACTGGGATATCCATCTATGCCTACATTATTTTTACATTGTACCAAGGAAGTGTCCACGTGGCTTTAGGGAGTTTTAATGGGTCAAGATTTTTTTCTCATCTGCTTCCCAAATTCAGTGTCTTATTCTGAAATTATTAACAGACATGAAAATCTAAAGAAATATCCCTGTGCTCTTGATACAAAATAGAGTAATAAAGAAACTAATGACAAATAGTTTTTGGGTTCTAATCCCTTCATGTACCATAAAGGTATTGTGGGCACATTTTGATGGAGGCTTCAATTGCGTAATTTATTTCACCTCAGGAATTTTTGTGTTTTCTAATTTTTGAAGAATTTATTAACTTTAAAATGTATGTATAGTTATGTGAACCTGTATTAGTTTGAGTATACTATATTCCAGCCAGAACCCACTTGGGTCAAATGAGGGCATCTGGTCTCCTGAAACTTGGGTTTGTGAACCACCAGGTGGGTGCTGGTAACTGAACCCTGGTCCTCTGCAAAATCAGGAAGCAGTCTTATCACGGAGCCATTGATCCAGGCCCCAAGTTAAAAATTATGGTTTATAAATTTTCATGTTTTAGTGGTATAGGTAATAATTCAGAACATAATAATGACACATTGCATATTTACATTGATATTATTCATTTATTTTTCTGTTTCCTGGAATTAAGTAGTAGCATGTGTTTCTCATCTGTAAATGTAAAATTCACATGGTGATAGGATTGAAATGAAAAAAAATTATCAAAGATAATTCTTACAATAAATGAAAAAGTATTCACTAGAAAATTAAATATTTTATGAACTTATTTAATTTTTATACTTATCCATCTGTCTAAAATATGGATTTCAAGCAAATGGATGCTTTTGCACTTATTAAAAGGGTATGCAATTTAAAGAGTCAGGCACAAGGCCAATAACACAGTTCAGTGCTTAAGACTCTTGCCTTGAAGACTAAATGACCTGAGTTCCATCCCCAGGAACCATACGGTGGAAAGAGAGAACCAACTCTTTCAAGTTGTCCTTTGACCTCTACACAGGGCATTGGGGTATGTACCTGCCCTCTCATGCACACAGATACACAGAGACTAAACAAATGTAACAACTCTACTCAAAGGAAGACCGGGACTCTTTCCGGTAATTTCATTTGGAGATGCTTATTTTTTTTTTCTTGCCATAATGAATTTTAAGAAAACGTTTTTTTTTTAAAAAAAGAAGTGTGCCTTGATATTTTTTTTTAAATGAGTGTGTCTGAGTCAGCCTTTTCATCCCAGATATTTTGACCTTTGGGATGTAAGTATGATGTGCCATAGCTATATTCTCTGAAGGATGGCCTAGACATTCATGAGACACAGGCAAAGCATGACTACTAATGTTTAAGAAAAATAGTTTGTACTAATTCATTTCTCCCTGCTGGCTAGCCTTCACACTGAAAGGTATGATGCAGGCTGATGAGGAAAACCTATTAGTAGTCTCCTAGGTCTGTGAACCTTGTGAATTGTAGTAATGACTGGTGTGACAAGAAATGCCGTGGTACAAATATTATGGGAATAACCACCACTTTCTGATTAGATATAAAGCCCAACTCACAGTAGAAAACGCATGCCCTGTGCTATAAATCTGGCCAAGAATTCATGGTTGGGGGTTTACAGGCCACAGGAATGAACCTACTACTACCATTTTGCTAAATAGAGAGTATCAGACTGCCCCCCCTAAATCTAAAATCCCTAAAGACAGATCTCTTGACTGGCAGGTTGGCACACCTTTTAGAATTCTGGGATTCCTGAAGGCAGGATTGCCATTTTGGATTGAGGTCAAGGTAAGAGTCAGTAGTTGTGTGCTTTGCTTTTTCGGATCTTCAGGTTGAACCCAATTTCTCTTTCTGAGTTTTTATTAATTGTGCACAGAAAAGGATAAAGAGGTAAAAGTATATCTTGATAAAGATAGGGGAAGGATCTGATGACGAATATGCTAAAAATACATTGTATGAAATTCTTAAAGAATTAATAAATATATTTTAAAAGAAGTAGCCTGAGTGTTTTTCTCTCTACTTTTTGCATGCCTGGCAACTGAGGAGGTTAGCAGAATATTATATTCACTGAAACAGGAGTTACCTAAGGTTGTGAGCCATCACTTGGGTCCTCTGCAAGAGCAGCAACTTCTCTTAAATGCTGACCTATCATCTCTCCTTGCCTATGACATAATGTTTTTAAAAGAAAACTTATAAGCAGATTTATTTTGTTTGGTGGTGGTGGTGGTGGTGGTGGTGGTGGTGATGATGGTGATTTTTTTTTATTTCTTTGTTTCTTTTTCTTTCTTTTTTAAATGTCTGTATGTGTGTATATATGTACATATTGGGTCACACATGTGGAAGCCAGAAGACAACTTGTGGGAGTCAACTCTCTCCTATCAGTTGAGTTCTGGAGATTGAGCCCAGGTTGTCAGATTTGCTGGACTATCTGGCAGGTCCTCAAACATGTTTAATGGGGAAAAAAAGCAAAAACAATATTTTTGCAAAAGTGGTACAAATTTACAGCCCTAAATGGAGCTATTTTAAAAAATGTTCTGTTGCTTTTTAGGCTCCTTTTAGAATAATATGCGATGAAGAAATTGAATTAAAATTCCTGTAGACCTCATACTTCACGTATTCATTCTGGTATGACTGGCTTGTCACTTAACAGTAGACCTGATATGAATAAAAGACCAAACTAGGCCATTTCTAGACTTCTGCTTCTCAATTCTCAGAATTGAACCAGAAGCATGGGCAGTGCTTGGCTCCACGTTGAATGTGTAAATTCCTGGACCTTATCTTAGACTCTGAATCAGAGAGTCTAGGCCTGCCTTGGCTGCATTATTATGTCTTTTAACAATGCCTCACATTGATTTTGAGGCTTACTTAGGTATAAGAACCACCAACAACACTTATGTTAATCAAAAAAGTGAATTTAAAGTTAAATTCTTTTCAATGCTGTGAAAAATGTAAAAGTGCACACTATCTGGCTAGAAATACATGAGATTATTTAAAATAACTGTGTCAAATACTTTATCTTGGCCCATTGATATTATATATATATCCTCAAAAAATGTAATTAAAATTTTATATAGCTATATTCCATATTCTCTTCTAGAGTGGAATTCAGAAAAATTTAAAATCATTTAGTATTTTTTTGGTAGAGTTTTAGGATTAAGACTACGAAACATAATCCATCATCATCACCTGTCCTTCTTGTGCTATCCTTCAAATGGCAATTAAGTCTTCACATAATATCTGTAATATTCATGCATAGTTAGAATTAATGACTATTTCCTAGGTAAGTGCAATTCTAGGGTTCATTGAATAACTTGGAAAAAATCATGAGTCTCTTAATATGTTTCTCCATTTATGATTTTAACAAGACCACGGAACATCTGTGCCCTAGTTTTTTCTTCAGCTGTGGCAGACACTCATAGTATATGAGGTTCCATTCCACCCAAGGTTTTTGATTTAAGCAATTCTTCTCCAAGTTGTCTCCAGTCCCCACGCTAATTCGTTCACTTGAGAGAAAGTCTTATTGACTTGCAGTTCTGCACATTCACAAATGCCAGTAATAGACTCATGGGCCAAGAACTATGGGATTATTGAGCTGAACAAGATGCTTTGCTGGCCTGTGAGATGCTGGTGACCCAGCCCCTCTCACTGTGAATCTGGTTATTAATGATGGAATGACCACAAGGACATTCATTATCTCCTCCTGGAAACCATTCAAGTCTCTGGTGCTAACTTAGTGAAATGTGTTTTGAAAACGAAAGCCAGCTACTTACTGAGCCATAGAGTTTCCCCTTCTTGTTCATGGCTAAGTAATAGTTGCTGTTAATGGCTTTGACGGCAACAACTCCGATTTCCACTGATGTTATCTCTAGGATACCTAAAACACATAATTACAGAGGCAAGCTGTAAAGAGTCATCTGTGCTTAGGTGGGAGAAGGTAAAACAACCAAAAACAAATGAAAAGGTACATTTTGTAGTATTGCAAAGCAAAAGGCAAATAGTGGGGTAGCCAAACTGAGCCAAAACTGTGTTGGTGTGGACAATTGTCTGTATTTTGTCAATTATGTTTTAAATAAATGCTGATTGGCCGTAACCAGGCAGGAAGTATAGGCAGGACAACCAGACAGGAAGTAGAGGTGGGTCAATGAGAACAGGAGAATTCTGGGAAGAAGACACAGTACTAGCCCAGGCACAGAAGAAGCAAGATGTGACAGCCTCGATGAAAAAGGTACTGAGCCATGTGGCTAACATATACTAGAATAATATACTAGAATAATAGGCTAATATAAGTTATAAGAGTTAATAAGAAGCCTAAGCTAATGCGCCAATCAGTTTACAACTAATGTAGACCTCTGTGTGATTTCTTTGGGACTTAATGACTGCGGGAACAGGGCAGGACAGAAAACTCAGACAACACTGTGTGAATAGATTGAAAACCCCAGTGAATACAGGAAGCCAGTAGTAAGACTTTGGGAGGTTTCCTTTTCGTTTTCACTCTGAGCATATACAGGCAAATGTTGTTTTAATTAAAATGCTTCCTTTGCAACCTCTGCATCTTCAACCCCATAAATATTGAAACTCCTCTACTCATCTTAGCCTAGATTTCACAAAAACTTATCAGAGCCCACATCTGTACTGTGGTATTAAATTAAATCCACAGCATATGTCAGTGATATGTCAGACTTACCTCAATCTGTAAAAACAATGGCAAACTATTTTTTTTGTAGCACATTTAGATAAACTAAATCCCTTGGCTGCGTTTAACTGATAAATTCATTTTTGACCAATGTGTTGACGTGCTGAGGCATAGGGAGACTTGCCTCAGCATCTGTCCAACCTTACCATACAGATACAATGCTCCACATTAAGGGCTTTTTCTCTGTTTTGAGAAAGAAAGGGAAGCAGAGGGAAGCAGTGATTAACAAACAAGGGCATTTCCTCCAGGAACAGGTGTTTGGTTTGGTTTATGTAAAGATGATATCCTCAGAAAAGTTTGTAAGCAGGTGTGGGAAAAGCATTTGATATAGAATGCAAAAAGCCCAGCCATTTCCACCCAAGACTACCTCAAACGAAAACTCATTTGATTATTTTTAACAGAGCTTGCTCAGGCTGGATGAACAGCACAGTGAGGAGAATGTGGTATCGGGAGTTAGGATCTATGTACTTGACTCCCAGCTCAGCATCTGTAGGAAAATGACCCCAGAAGATATTAAACCATTCTATGTCTCCCTGTCATTTGAAAATTGGGCAACATAACAATATTTCTCTCAGAATCTTGCTGTGAAGGCAAACAAGATTATATGCACAAAGTTATTAGTATCTGCCTAAAGGTCAAAACTCTAGTTATTATGAGAGGCATTTTTCCCCTGAATTTTTAAACTTCTTCAAGAGACTACGGAACTTTTCCATAGATCAGACAAACTCCCCATTGTCTTAGCCAGTTGATGTGGAAGGAAATCATAATTACCATGCATTGTCTATCACCTAAGATGACAAACAACATCTTCAATGAGTATATAAAGTGTGTTCTCAGATTTTGTCCCCTCTAAGGGACATGAATGGTTTCTCTCCTATTCTTTCCCAGCTTAGTCTGCCCAGAAGCTGGTAGTAATGCCAGACTTTTCTGACAGCAGAGCTGACATAAAAAGAGACTTCCACTAGATAACATGAAGCAAAACCTCTATCGATGTGTCAAGGAAATATTTGATTTCACACAGCATAATCTTCACTAACATGGCATCTCACTGTGCTTGCTAACACAAACCAAGGACATCTAGGAGGTCTGTTTGGGGCAAGGCTTATGCCATCAGTATGTCTTACTCTATGCTGGTTACTGCCCTTGGGGCATGCACCCACATATTCATTTGCTTATTTAAAAAAGTATTCTCTTGCAGTTTGTTTAAGTTTTGTAACTGTTCCCCAAGGAGGTATTGTCATTCTTCTTGTCAATTGTAGATTAGACTATGGAAGATAAAGTTATATAGCTCGCACACAGGTGATTTTTAGGTCCATCACGATGGTTATATACACCCAGTCCCAGGGCATTCACACTTCCTTTCCCCCACCTCTGAATATCTTCATTTCTCCATCTTTCCCTTTCCGAGAGGGGGATTCTGTAGGAACCAGTTAGCAATATGATTCTTTAGAAACTCTTACTAAATGACACCATGCTATCGTCACAACGATGTAGGTGTGCCACAATGGGAAAACTTCCAAGTTTCAGAGGGTGAATAAAGTTAATCACCTTTGTGACAAGGAAAAGATACCAACTAGACAGGAAGTAATATTCTGGTGGCATTTGAGCTGATGTGCCTGCAGAAATAAAGTGTACAGTATCAGTAAACTGTGGGATCGGCCACATGTATCTCTACTCAGACAGGAAATTGATAGAAAAGGGGGGCAGGAAGAATGTTTTAACAAATAATAAAGCAAAATTTTGTGATGGAGAAAAGTAGGGGGAGCCTTAGTAATGAGACAAAGACAAGGGAACAACATGATATGAATATCGCCAAATCCTTGGCTAGTTATTTCGGAGAATTTGTGGCATACACCAGGTTTACTAAGACACATTTAAATTCCTTGAGTTTTACCACAAATTAGAACTCAGTATTTAAAGGATTGATCAAGCATCTTTTTTTTACTTTACAGCTAGTTTGAGTAAGAATGCAAAATATTTACTTTTAAGCATTTTTTTCAATTAAGGGTCATCACATGATGCTCTACCATGAATGTGTACTGCTCGGGGTTTGTATCAGAATAAGTCTGCCTATCTCTACAAAAGAGGTCTACTATACTTTTAAGATAGGAAAAGAAAAAACTTAGGTTATTTAATACCCCTTAGAGTTCTAAAAATAAGCTTTGGTTGTAGTACAGATCACTAAATCATAATCATAATCATAATCATAATTTGGAAGCTTTGTAGGTCATAGGCAAGTGCTGGACTTATTTATTGCAAACATCATTGAATATGGATACTTCTGTGTGAGGAACCAAGCCTGCAGGGCATCCCTGCTTCTTCATATGTAATTTCTGCAGTGTTTAGTATGTGCTGAAAATTATCAGGTTTTCTTATTCAAATTATTTTTGAAAGGAAACTCCAGAACTTTTTTGTGGTTCATTAGATCAATAGCTATATGTGTCCACTTTGACATAAAATGCAATGCCAGTTGGAAGACATGGTGCTAAAGAATGAGTAAAGAGTATATGGCATCTCTCTGCATTTCTTGCATCTTGTATAATGCTATAATTATCTCAAAAATTAAATGTTGCTAAAAAGCTTGTGAAAGCTAACGTGATGATTCAGTGGTAAAGACATCTACTGTCAAGTCTGGGGACAATTGTAATATAATTTTAATCAATATGTTGAACTATAACATGGTCAGGATAATGGTATTAGAATTTAAACTTTTAAAGTTAAATCTCTCCGTTTCCCACATGAGTTGTAGAGTCCTCAACTGATCTATTGTATGCTAACATGGGAAAACATCTTGGGTAGCCATCACTTTTAAACTATATATATCAGGGCTTAGGTAATCCCACTCAGTATTGTGAGACACTCTGCATGGCTATGCACTTCATTTCCTAAGAATTCCTATTTTGGGTCTCATATCTTTTATAATTCATCTTCTTTAAGGAATCATAATAACCACAGTTGTGCTTATTATATACACTTGATACATAGTCATTGAACAGCAAAAAAAAAAAAAAGAATCAATGACTGTGCAAAGCAAAATTGGGCATTTCTGAAATCTCTAATTTTTGTTTGTTTTTGATCACAGTTATGCTTGTGAAATCATGCATTAATATTTTCATTAAAATGAATATAAAAGTAAGGAAAACAAAATAAAGAAATGTTAATGAATTATAAGATGAATTTGATATCAGTTATAGGTAAATTATTATAAATGTGAAAGTTTTTGTTGCTTTTAAGTAATCTTCAACTATTGGTTAATATAAGTAGAGAAGTTTTGAAATGATATTGAAAGGTTATTTTTAATGTAGGAGCCTTGATTTATGCAATATTGATTTTGAGACAACAGAAGATAACAGGATAACATATCTAACTGTATTTATTCACTGAACCATCTCTCCAGCTCCTTTAAATTCAATAAAAACAGTAATGTAGCAAGATAAGGCTGTAATAAAGGATCCTCTTGTGTCATCTACTTTTATATATAATGGAAATTTCCGATTAATCTAACAAGATATATCAGACTTAAACATGTCTTTTACATACAAAAATAGTCTTGGAGAAATTACTTATTATAAGTTAGTGGACATTTATTATTTTGCGTATCATTGATTTGATGCTTGGACTCAAAGTTTCTCTGTTCTTTCTATATTGTTGGGCTTTACTAATAAAACTTTTATTTAGTAATATACCAAAGCCTTAGGTAGAATTACAAGAGTGAGGTATATATGTATGTTGACATTCGTGGCTAAATTAACAGAGAGACTTGAACTAACTTGTTTTTCCCCAACATGTGATGCTGTCTGCTGTATTGTTGCCACAAGAAGGGTTTACCAGATGTCCAGAACTTGATGATGAACTTTTGCTCATCTGGAACAGTGAGTTCAACAAACCTGTATTCTTTACGTGGTATGCAGTTGCGTTTGTTTTAGAGTTGAGCTCAGTTTGCTTCTTTCCTTACTGTGACTATCAGAACATCTGAAGTCCTTATCCAGTGTTGCTTTCTTTCTACTTGTTTTTATTTTCCTTTTGATAATCACATGATATTAAAATGTCTCAGAGACTATAGAGTAAAAAAATTACCAAAAAATGGATGTTACATGTCAACAAAATATTCCATACAAAAAAAAGAAGATCAAAAAGGATTACTAAAGGAGATCTACTTAAGGAGAGAAGCAAGGTATGTTAGTGTCTGTGAGTGTACAGCCAGTTTAAACCTGTCTGGGTTGTAATGAAAATAAAATACCATTTGTCTTGGAGTCATATCTGTAATACTAGGGTGTGAACACTCTAAAATGTGTCTCCCAACAATAACAATGAGAACACATTTTTGACCTGTCTGAAATAGTGCATGTGGTTAATTTGACAATTTAGCTTGGTTTCTTTTGAAAGAATGGCTAAGTAATTGTTACGATCAGTATAGCTAGAATAATATAATATTGGTAATATTAATTGTATTTATTTGTTTTTGATTAGCTTCTTATTCCCTTAGTTAATTTTTCTACTCACCACGTAGTTTAAAGGGAATTTCAGGATCCCGTTTTTGGTCATGAAATTTGGAAAGGTGCTTAGTGTGTAGGGAGTGGATCTGTAGTAGCTGTGAAACAGTGGAGGAGGTCAGCTTTCCATCTCTGATGCTGGGTAGTTATTGATGCAGGTAAGCCAGTTGCAATCCCAGAGTCTTAGTATTAGTATTATTTGTAAATTGGAACTAATTGCCCGTCGCTCACTAGGTTATGTGGCCTTTTAGAGAGGGGGCCATTAAATCTATGTCCTGTCAGCTCAGTCAGAGGCGTCAAGTTATCTAATCTACTCCAGTGGTTCCCAAACCCAAACCTGCCTAGCAACCATCTGGAAGACGCGTTGAAATATGGGTTGGTTGGTTTTTCTTTTTTTCTTTTTTTTTTTCCTCTGTAGGTCTAGGCTGGATCCCTGGAATTAGATTTTCCAGCATTTGATTTTCAGTCAATTTTGGCTCTGCTAGCACAAGGACCACCCACTGCTCTATACATTACAACTCAGAGGCAGGCAGCAGCTTTGATGCATGAAAGTCATGGCAAAAACATGTGTAGAGAAGCAGAACCACAACAGGAAGAGACACAAATGACGGCAGCAGTTAACGTCCCCTGCGAAAGCTTCTGATAGATGTGGATAGAAGGGGATTTTCTTCTGTATAGCAGGTGTGGGATTCACGACATTCACACAACTGTCAAAACATGAATTTGGGATATATGTGTGCTGTATACGTATCATTTCTTTTCTCAGCTTTTTAAAGATTTGAAATAATATTATTATTAAAGAGGTTAGAGAACAGCTCAGTGATTAAAAGCATGCACTGCTCTTGAAGAGGGCCAGAGGGACCAAATCCCTTCTTCTGGTTTCCATGGGCACCAGACACATACATGGTGTACATACATCCATGCATATGAAACACATATACACATGAAATAAAAATAAATAACTTATTAAAGATAATATTACCAGATTTTTTTCTTCTAAGACTGTAGAAATGTTAACGGAAACTTGGGAGACTATTGACATTCTGAAGTGATTATTTGTATTTACAGACAGGATTAAAGGCCTATATGTTGCCCTTAAAGCTTTGCTTATGTCTATGATGATGGTTCAGTGCAATGGATATTCATTTTATCACCAGACTTTCAACCCAGGTTGAAGAAATAATGCTTTTCCTAGAATGATCTTGTCTTTCAAAAAGGGACAGCACAGTAGTCTAGTGATTAGTCTACATCTGGGCTATCTGGCGCAATTATAGACGTGGGTCTCCTGTTCAGCATAATGCAGGACAGCTAATTAGTTTCCCTATCAGTTCGGAGACTTTTGACATTCACTTAGAATTAATCCCAAATGAGAAAATCCTTACCCATATTCCATGAGGACATATATATTTCTTAATTCAGTAAAGACCAAATGACCTTTCACATTCTCACTTAGTAATTTAAGCATAGGATAAA
Source organism: Alexandromys fortis (assembly GCF_014885135.2). Classification (NCBI taxonomy): domain Eukaryota; kingdom Metazoa; phylum Chordata; class Mammalia; order Rodentia; family Cricetidae; genus Alexandromys; species Alexandromys fortis. The sequence goes on along the minus strand of NW_026067959.1, from coordinate 8,242,445 downwards.
CTCAGCCATCAGCTTGATCTTATGCATGAGAATGAAGGCCAAGCCTAAAACAATCATAAATTTAAAACTAACTGGTAATTTAAAGAACAAGTGAAGCGTTTGGTCAGGGGATATAGTTCAGTGGTAAAGAGCTTAACTAGTATGCAAAATGTCTTGTGTTTCACACCCAGCATCAAACACACACACACACACACACACACACACACACACACACATTTTTAAATAGTTAACCTATCGGCACTGAACTAACATTTCCTAATGTCAGAAATTTATGATGGGATCCAAACACAGTTTTTTTAAATTTTATTTACTTTTTAAATTCTGTCTAAGACCATTCTTACTGCGTTTTATGACAAACAAAATGTGACTTCAGGTCCTTGATACTGATCAGTAGCCAATAAATACTTGGAATTAGTGATCTAATGTGTGTTTTAGTTATGAGTTTGATACTTTCTGGCTGTTTTTTTCTCACTAACTGTTCTGATTTTTTTCCCCCGTGGCTGCGATAAAAGTACTAATAGAAAGGAACTTTGGGGAAAAGTTTTTATTTGACTTGATTCCAAGCCCTAGGCTATGATTTTGGGGAAGTCAAGGCAGGGACTCAAGCAGATTGTCACAGCACACCACAGTCAGGAGCAAAGAACCTAAATAAATGCACCCATGTTTGCCTGTCTCATCCCACTCTCTCTTCTCTCTTCCTGTTCAGAACACTCCGTCTAGGGAATGGCGACATTCACAAGAGAACCGGGTCTTCAGACATCAGTTGTCAATCAAGACAATTTCCTATATACAATTTCCACTCCGTCTAGGGAATGGCGACATTCACAAGAGAACCGGGTCTTCAGACATCAGTTGTCAATCAAGACAATTTCCTATATACAATTTCCCATGTTCGTAAGACAGCATGATCTAGGTGATTATTTATTAAGTCTCTCTCTAGTAAAGATAAAACCAAAACACAAATTAACCTTATCTGAATATGTTAGGAAACACAACTTATCAATTTTGCAAGTGTTATGTTTTCTTTACTTTTATATTACTTTCTGTTAGCATATATTCACAGTAAGACATAAATCGTGTTTTTCCGAGGGCTCTTCATAACCGTCTGAGTTTGTTCCAATATAAATTTGCTTCACAAAACAGGAGAGGATTTGATGGTAAAGTACATACTTGAACTTGCTTGTATATGATTGACGGCTGGTCCCAGTTTGAGACGGGATCACATGGGGTGTGGTGGGGTACACAAAACACAGGTGTTTAGAGTGACAGGTACTTCCAAAAAGGCCCGTTCAAATGGTGTCAATCAAAACTTTGAAGGAGGTGAGTAATGTTTTTCCTAGATGAGTTTGACCAGAAGATATATTTGTATAAAGTCAAATACAGCTATTATTTCTCTCACTTTATTAGATAAATGACTCTTAAAATAATTCTACAAAATCAAAAATCCTGATTTTTTTAAAAAAAAAACAGGGTATCCTAGATACATTACACAAGTGACTATACCTCCTATTATTATATTTCACATTGTGAAAAAAAAAGGCCTGAGTGATTTCATATGTAATGCAGGTCTTTACTGAACATTGAAGGAAGAAAAAGTCTGCTATTCTCAACAGGAAGTGCTTTCCTCACCAGTAACCACCATAACATTATTGCTTCCAGAGAAATCAATAAGTGATTTATGATCTCATAGCTGTGTTATGCATTAGTAGAAGCCGGAGGACTCCTTCAGTTAGATCTACTGCAGGGAAGCATTGGCAAACATCAATTCTCATATATTTTTCATGTCCTAAAATTAAGTTATAAATTATTTCATAAATCTGCATGCATTCAAAGCCTGTGATCAGTTTAATTGAAGGGACGAACTTCACAGCTTCAAAATAAGTAAAACACCACTAAATAATAGTAATAAAAAAGACTAGCTTTTTTTCTTTTTTAAAGTGAGAAACGTTGAGAGATTTTAAAACTTAAGGAAGGCTATGGTTTAGCACACTGTAAATTCAGAGAAGAGCTTGAAGAAATGTAGAGAATGTCTGCTTCCTATCCCTTCTCTTCTACAAGAGATGACACCAGGGGATTCAGAGAGATTGGAGAGCTTATCCGAGCACCTGTAGAAAGGTCACTAAGGACAAGAAGTAAATCCCAAGTCTATATTCTTCCTGGGCTCCTGTAAACATTTATAAACAGTTGGCAGCCAGGCAAAGACTTTATATCGACTTTATGTTTTATAGACTAATTCGTCTTGTTCATTACACAGAAACAATTCAGTCTATTTGACTCTGACCATTGCTTTTTATTTATAAATGAAGAAAAAAATTAAAGTTAACACAAAGGGTTAGATGAATTACTACATGAAATATTCCAATAAATTATCATTATGCTGGTTTAGATATTTATCTTAAATATAGCTCAATAAAATGTCTACTCTATTTATTAATTCTTAAAGTCAATTTCTCTAGTGTACATAATTACAATGTAGTCTTTTTCTTCTCACCTTAATAAAAAGGAAAATGAGTGATTGGAGCACACATTGATGTTATTGTTGTTCTTTGTCCACAAAAAAGTTTTATTTGATATGTTGAAGAGTTCATAAATTAGATAAACATGGATGGCTCTAAGTAGTAAAATACTTAATATGGAACAAGTTTTAGGGGTTTAAGGTATGGCTCAAACACATATGCTTGCAAGCCTGACAAATTCTCACAATAAAATAAATTAGCATTAAACTCTTTCCATGACTACTTAGAAATGTAAATTTTGATTTGACTGTGAAATTTCATAACATGAAATTTTCAAATCATAACTAGAAACTGACAAACTATGTTTACTCATCTTTATAATTAAATGCTATATTTTGGTAAGTTGTGGAAATTGACTATGAGAAATTGTTTCTAATACTTAAGATTATGCTCCTTAGATTACAGCAGGAGTAAGTCCAAGGGTAGAAGCGATATTCTCAAAGTCCCAGAAAATGCTCTGGATTTGCACAACTGGCCCAAGAGAGAAAACAGAACCAAGGATTTTTTTTCTGGCCATTGTCAAATATAGCCAGTAAATTAGGCTAGAGTGGGTACTTCATGTAAGTTAACGTAAAGTGCTTGTTTGGCGCGATAGTTTGAATTGTGTAAAGACAAAAGTTAAAGCATGGTGATGCAGATGTTCTAGTCTAGAAAGTAAACGGGTAGTACTGGGCTGGGAAACATTCTAGGAGTAAACACTGCTTTTTTAACCACACAGGAAGAGGGAGGCCTGCTTCTTCAGCAAGAAGACGGGGTAGCAGAATACAAGACGACGGGGTAGCAGAATACAAACTTGTGATTCAGTCCTGTAATTACATATGGGGCATAGAGTGTCAAGCAAAAGTGTCAAAGTTCCGATTGAACACACTTTTGTTGTCATTAAATCTTAGGTTAACAATCTGTAAAGGAATTCCCAGAAAGAGTGAATCCTCCTACCTGACACCTTATGACCTCCTCATGTGGACAAAGAAAATAAATTATGTCAGTATCACAATTCCTCAGAAAACCGAAGCTGATACTGGTTGAAAACTGTATGTTCTTGATAAACAGACTTGCTTTTTCAGAAAAATACAAGATTTCAAGTAAGAACCAATGGATAAGAGGAAGAGTTTATGACATGTTGCTACAAATTATCAGTAGGAGTGCTTAGGAAGGATTTCAAAATGCAAAGAGGTAAATCATATCTCTACCTTGGGTATCCTTACACACACTAAGGTCTACAATATTGCCATTTAAAGAAATGTTGCGTGCATATATACAAACACACACACAGTGAGAGGGCTAGAGCTAGAGAGAGAGAGAGAGAGAAAGGTAGAGAAAGAGATTTATACTTGTAGGAAGTTTGAGCAACTCTATAAATAAAATGAGTTGAAAGCAATATTTAATAGTGCTTAGAACATTCACTCGGGATTACAATCTATTTCAGTTCTTGCACACATAAAGTGTCCGTATGGTGAAGAATCAGAGGGCAGAAGTGATTAACAGGAAATCAAATCCTAAAAGTTAGCAGAACAAAGAGAAACATTATATACATCTGTATGCTAAATTTAAACACTTGCTTTTACTCAGTTTGTAGCTTGTTCAAGAATGGCAAACTTGAAAACAATTAGAAAATTATACAGACTAAAATTCTCTTAATTTCCTTTGGGCATATCTAACTCAGCTGCGTGTTTAATGATAACCTACAGCTTTGGCTTGAGCTATAGATGCATGGTTGAGTACCCATCTAGCACGCGCAAGCTCCTGGGTTCAATTGCCAGTTTGTACATGCTCAAAGACATACATGTAAAGAATTTCAATATTAGGACATGAAAAAATGCTTTAATTTACATTTAGCTGTAAAGTTCCTAATGTCTTTATCTTTACAAGACTTATAAATATTATTTACTGTTCATAGTACATTGTAATGAGGAAATTGGGTTGATTTGCTCAGTCTTGACTGAATGAGTTTTTGTCAAGCAGTTACAAATTCAATGAGAAGCATTAATCTATTGTAATATGTGTGGTTAATAGCTCCATCACTAACTGAGAAGGCCAAAAATGTTTTAAAATCTCATCAAATTCAATTAAACAACAAAACACATTTCTAGGTAAAGCGCCTGGCTTTTTAGGCTAGGATTTAATTATTGAAAATATCCATAAAGAAGAATGGGGTTTTTCCAAGTGCCATATGACCGCCACTGAAAATATATAAAGTAATAGTATATGGATTGAACAAATTAGATTTAGGAATATATATATATATATATATATATATATATATATATATATGCAATAATAATTTTTTTAAGAGACCATGAAATGGAAAGAGAATGAGGAGGAATATATGGGAGGATTTGGAGGAAGAAAAGAAGATAGAGAAATACTGTAATTATATTATAATCTTGAAAATGCAAAAGAAAAGAATTAGCAAGCACCAATGGTTCCATAATGCTCAAGTTCTGTTTCAATTGTCGCTGCTTCTCTTTCTAATTCTAGATCAGAATAGAAACTGATCTGCACCCTCTCAATTAAGTACCAACACTGCAGTATCTCAGTGAGGATTACTCTTGAATAAGAGTCAATGTAATTGAATTTTCACATAAGGAGCTTACAAATGATATTTAGATGGATGAAAAGCGAGGGTCCTAATCTACATTTCAGAAGGAGATATATCTGTAATTTTTTTATATTTTAGAAAATAGGCTAAAAATTAGAGCACCAGCAGCACGGCTTTATTTCCACAATTGCTGACATTCAGTGGATGAATAGATAGATTGAGGAATAGGTGCATTCTCATCCGTCTCACACAAAAGAACAGTTAGAAAACAACTTCAAATTAAATTACACAATGACATAGCCAAAACAGAATTGATCCAAAATAGAGCTGCCCTCTAGAAATCTGCTGATAAAGAAATAGAAGGGACAATCAATTAAGGAATTTCTAGTATGGGTAGATTACAGCTATTGTGTAACTAAGCATCTTTCTTTTAGGCATTTACTGTTATGGAGAAATGTTTAGTATGGAGGTTTCAAGCGAGTTTCAAATCTCTGATCTTTGACTGCACAGCAGAGGTGAGAGCTGTAATGAAGGGAGAAGACAGAGCGTTTGACCGAGGGGTAGAATGAGGTCTATCTTGTTCTTGAGAGAACAGTTCTTTTCTGTCTCCTTCTGGGCCTCCTTTGTCCCCCTTTCTTTATGCTGGACTAGCAGGGCAGGTTCATGACAGATGCCCAAATATTAGCCATGGGAAAAATTAATCAATCTGAAAAACTCTTGTGAGCAATGGATCTGTTTGTGAACCTTATTTTCTTTGGAAAGAAGAGCTGTAGGAGCTCTTGGTGTCTGTCCTTCATTTTTCAGTTTTGAAGTTCCATGGTGACACTAAGTGAAAAAGGAAGCCAGAATTTCCACCTGTAATTTTTGGCAACTCTAAGCATGGCACTCAACGAAGCTGAAATCAGAAAACCCACGTCTGTTTTCTACACTCAACACAGTCCCTAGCCTATGGAACAAATCCTCACATGATTTTGGTTTTGTTTGTTTGTTTTGTTTTGTTTCTTGAAACAGGGTTTCTCTGTGCAACAGTCCTGGCTGTCCTAGAACTCCCTTTGTAGACCAGGCTGGCCTTGATCACATGATTTTATGTATGTGTATTTTACTCAAAAGCAACAAGCTGGTACCCTGAAGATCTGATGGCCCAGTGCAACTTTAAGAAAACTGTGTTGACAGTCTTTGATGTTTAGTGCTTAAGAGCCTTGTAGGAAACAAAAAAGCAACTGTCGACTCTGTGTTCTAGGAAAATAAAGGATAAAAAAATAACCTCAAGTCTAAATGAGAATTATTGTACTTAGGCTTTTCTTGCTAAATCCACTTCTTTCATTCACAGGAGCCAATGACCACTTCTCTCTTTTTTTTGTGGCATAGTGTGTAGTCATGGGAACCTTTATAAAAAGAAATTCTTAAAGAAGCCACTTAAGCACAGAAGGCCAGTGTCCCAGCCCTCACTCTGGATAGTCTTTGTCTAAGAAGCCAGGGATGTGAAGGTAAGGAGGTCTGGTGCAAATATCCAAATATAAACAATTGTTTGTTGACTCTAAAACTCCAATGAGTGTTTTCATCTTGAGTGCTTAACAGCTTTCTGACATGTTGGCAGATCCTATCTTTCCTCCTCTAGCCGACAAACAGCCTCCTCATCCCTCTTTGCCTTCACAGTCATTCAACACTTTAACTCTGAAGAGGATGACAAACTCTTTCCTTTAGGTGGACTTAAAAGACCCAGGAAAAAAAATAGAGCCATTCAACACCCCCTCTTCTTTCATTACCACCATATCCTCTTTTTATGGTTTCTTCAACTTGCCACAAGTCTACAAAGACAACCGCTAATGATTACATTTGGGGTCCTGGGTTCTGTGATCAATTGCACAGGCTTCTGCCACATGTCTTGTCCAGTTCCACTAACTTGATTTGCAGAAAGAGAGTTCGGGAGACATTTCCTTAGGCTCTTCCTACTCACTCTTCAATGATTGTGGATGCTCTACTGTTAGATTGGTTTTCACCTCCAACTAACCTTTTCCAAAAATACTGGCCTACACAGGGAGTGAGTGTCTTGGCTAGCTGACTATTCTGTAAGGCTGTCACACTGGAAAGTCAGGGATATACTGACACCAAATCATGCTAGCAAATTCTGCTGTCAAATTAATGGGAGCGAAAAAATAGGATCATTTATTTTCTAGCATGATTAACTTCTCAAGCAGATTTTTTTTTTTTTTTTTGGTTTTTCGAGACAGGGTTTCTCTATGGTTTTGGAGCCTGTCTTGGAACTAGCTCTTGTAGACCAGGCTGGTCTCGAACTCATAGAGATCCGCCTGCCTCTGCCTCCCGAGTGCTGGGATTAAAGGTGTGCACCACCACCGCTCGGCTCTCAAGCAGATTTTATATATTTCCCTTAGCTCTTACCATACTCCTGATGGTGAGAGGCTAACCCATACTGACAACCTTATCTATGTACATAAAATGCTTATAAAAGGAAGAAGAGGATTCCATGAGGAGTATTGTCCAAGCAGATTTTTATATAAAATAAATGTTTGACATATGTGAAAATGTATAGATGCAGACTTTGATCATCTCTTAGCAAAAAGAACCAAGCCATTGATTCCTTTTTGCTTTGTCCACTCAGGTTTTTATTATATATTTCAAAGAAGATTTATCTCTAATTTGATTGACATGTTTGATGCTAGCCTTTTAAGTTTGCACCATTGCTTTTCTACCTCAACCAAAACCCCTATTCGTAGGACAATCAGAATGAAAATATGGCCAAATGAACACACTTCCAATAAAAAAAAAACATTTGCTTTAAAATTTATGGATCAGTCTTAAGTGCTTCAGTGAGATTTACCAGTCTCCAATACAAAACAGCTGCTCTCAGTGGCATGCCAGGTGACAGTACCCAAGTCTTAAGAACGGCTAGACAGAAGATCATTGTTCCAATTCGTCCTTAGATCTACTGAACCTGTGAGGCGGCACAGTTTCTCTTCCTACAGTAGACAGCGTGGCTTTCCCCGGGACACAGTTTTCAGAATCATCACATGCCCAGAGGATGCTGCACTGCACAGCTAGTCCAGGATGAGTCCCATTGATAGAAGTTTCCTCTTGGGATGCATAGTCTGGTCTTTTATATGAATGAACTTATCCATGAGCTAAATCTTTTAAATGTAATTTGGCTACTTCACTCTTCATCTGGTAGTTGTTTCAGAACTATAAAATTGTTTAATGTGTTAGTAAACAACCATTCAGAATCTCTAAAGGGTGTTGCAGTTTCAAAAGTAAGTTAGTTAGAGAAGTAATTATAAGCAAGGTTGTTAGGCGACACTGGCAGGCAATGGCTGCCTTTCTCTGCAGCGGGTTTATTTTACAACTAAGAAAGCCTCCTTCTTTTTATCTGTGTGGCTTCAGCTGCTCTCATACGTCCTACTGTCTAATTAATCCTTACTTAAAATTCATCTAAGTAAGTTTAACATGGGTAGGAAGTTGGTTTTTGTTAGCTCTTTCACCTTTAACCCTACCACACATCTGGGAAATATTCAGTTTTAGAACAGGTCCAAGCCTTTTGGCATTAACTACCTTAAAACATTAAGATATCACCAGGAATTTGCCTCTGTTTCAGAAAATGAAAAGCATATTTGAAATATAAACAGGAGTGTGCCACTAGCATTACTGGTAGTGGTTGCAAGCACATTCCTTTATTCTAAGAGTGTCAGAGAAAAGAGACTCTTAGATGAAACCTGTAGGATCAGCCTAAATGGTTTGTTCTCCTAAAATATCTAAGTATGCATGTCTGCGAATTTTGCAAGCAACACACATTGAAAAATGCTGTTTGGCGTCGAGGTTATTGTACTTTTATTAAGAGAAAAACACAAGCCTTATTTAATGGCATAAAATCTTGTCTAGCTCTTGGGAAAATATCTAAATTATAACTTATAAACTGATAAAATTAAAAATAGGAATTATTAACTCAATTGATCAGACAGTTTTAATTCTCTGTAAGGTATTTTTATTAGTTTTTAAAAATCCTTATTTGGTCATTTTCTTCAGTCTCCAATCATCCTTAGTGATTAGATTTTACATTTCTGTTGTGGATAATTAAAAGTGAGCTTGAGCAAAACCACATTGCATAACTGCTTCTTGGTCACATTATGAGAGTTACAACTTCTTTCATACACCAGAATCATGATGAAGGAGAAATGGATAAATGGTGTTTGTACTGTTTGTTTGTTTGCTTAATTTGGAGAAATTAAATTTAAAGATTTATCTGGGAGTTGGATTTGCATTTTTGAGCAGACCTTGTCCCCTCATAAGGGCAGAAATTTAGGTAGACCAGATAGACCTTCAGATTTTCAGGCACTTCTTTGAAGAGTTTATCGGTTGCTGGGACAACTCTGCAAAGACTTTTCTCTACTATAGTTTTCAGTTTAGAACCTTACTAAGAAATCTAGATCTTTAGAAACTTATAAAATTGATAAATTTATAAAACTTCTAAAATTTCTACTGACGCCCAAGTGACTATGTTCATACCTTTTATATAATTTAAACATTCATTGAAAAAAGAAAAGAAACAAGAGGAAGAAGACATTCTATGTGCTTTTAATCCAGTGTGATTGTTTCTTTCTCAGGCCATTTCCATTTTTGGTTCATTTATTTATTTTTTTCTAAATAGCACTGACATTTAAAAAACATTCCTTTAAAAGGTCGCTCTGAAGACACATACGTTGTTCTGGGGGTGTTGCATGGGCAATTAGGGATTTCTTTTTTGTGAAGCCTTGCCAGTTTCTCAGATGAATGAATATCTACTCGCCCAGTTTTCAACACCTTTTGTATCTGTGGGCCTGACACAATGTTATTGATCCCATCTTGCTTGCAAAAACCATGTGGGACTCAGCATGAGAAGCGGTCACTAGCCAAGCTACGCAGAACCAAGGACCACCAAGAATCACATTCAGAGTTCTTGCTGAAAGGAATGGAAAAGGGTGCCATAGTGTGGTTGCCCAATACTCAGGGACTGGTTGATATTCACTTGATGTGGAGACACGCAAGCTGTTCTGAATGTAGTGTAGATGAAAACAAGAAACTCAAGGAAGGAAAAAAGGAAAGAAATTACAAATTGGTCTTGCAGCTTCACGTTCCTCGGAAACAGCTACTGGAGTCAGGCCGGTGACAGCTGTCCACCCTAGGTGTGAACCACATTTTTCCAACAGAACAAAACAGAGAGGAGTTTAACGTGTTACATCCTTCGCTTTCTTTTGATTGGAACCCGATTGACAACAGTTTCAACTTTGTCTGATGAAACCATAAACTCTAGTTTTGGAAAAACCCGATTAACTTCTCAAGGTCCTTCTTCTCTGTAAAATAAGTAGGATACTCTCTTTTTAGTTCTGTGTTCTATGAACAAGAGCCGAAGTTACAATTTAGGATTTGACCCCCGATTTTATACTGCTAATGCCATGGTACTTCTTGTTTCATTAACCTCCCTTGTTGATTTTCTCCATGTTAGCCTAGTATGACTTCATTGTTTTTATTTTCAAGGAACTAAGCTTAAACTCCTTTACAACAATAGGTGATTTTTTTTTTTAGAAGAGTTTTTAACCCTACTTTGGAAACAAAGGCAATACTGGGTGGTACATATGTCCTAGCGCCCTCTAGTGGATGAAACCATGTATTGCTTAGATTAGCCATGAGCTTCGTTGGGTAGTTCCTCTCAAACTTTTTCACAGATTATCAGAAATAAAGCCTCAATTTCTGCATCTCAAACCCCCACGTGATTTAAAAATCATTCTCCAAGAGTTGCTCAGGCATTCAGACATCCTGCCTTAATGATAAAAGCAAGGGCTACTCCCTGTCTCCCCCAAAATCCATGTAGACTGGAAAAGCCCTTTAGATTTTTCTACCAGATTAGGGTTCAGCTTTAGTCCTGTTTCCAGTCCTGTATTGTGGAAGACTTATCTTTTCATGTTAACTGTTCCCATATGCTTTCCAACATTTTTAAAAGCAGCTTTCTTTAGCATTTATTTCATTAGCGTTCTTGGAAAGCTGGGATCTCGTTGCTCTTGGTTATTATGTCTTGTGATTAAGAATTGAGTTCCTTATATCTTTTATCTATTATTTGTAGTTAATCACTTAACCATCTCTTTATATGTGTGTATATATGCACATATACATGGATAATATGTGTATATATACATATGTATGTGTATATGTGTAGGTATATTATGTGTATTAATCCATACTCACGTTTAGTTTTAGTATCCTTCAAATACATTGTTCAAAGATTATTTTATATACTGTTCTTAGTATGCCTACGTTTTGCAGAATCCTGTCACTCGAAATACTTCTGGTATTATATTACTATCTGAGGGTTCACATTTTGCGGCACTTAATGTTTCTGGTATTCACATTAGACATACTCAACTTATATTTTTTATTTCTTTGGATTAAATAGTATTGAAGAATAGTTAGTCTAAAATACTTATTAAGATAAAAATGACACAAAGTACCAGATTCGTTCATTTGTTGTTAATCACATCACATCACTGTCTCCCCAGGGCCTCTCCCTCTAGAGAAAGGTGGTAATTTATGAACTTTGAAAATTTCCAGTTAGTTGGATTAAATTCTGCTTTCCCCCACATACTTATTGTCTTTGTAACTTTGTGTGGATTGTGTAATCTTGATAAACCTGGGTCATTCCACTATGATCTGAGATAATAATAGGATTTAGAACTCTGCTGAGAATTAAATGACAAGATACCTTGAAACCTTTTGGAATGATAATAATACTTAAGTGGCAAAAATGTTGTTAATTAATCAATTTTACTTAATCCAAGAGACAAACCCTTTGAGTTATATCCCATCTAACCTAAAGTCCAGAGAGAAAAAGTGATATGGGGCAAAACCAAAAAAAAAAAAAAACCCACCAAACAAGGACAAAACAAAACAGGTGCTTCTTAACCTGCTTGTTGGGAAGTGGGCAAGGCAGGTGCGAACACTTGGAAAGCAATCAAGGTGACTGGATTTTCTCCCCTATTCCATTCCTCAGTACTTAAACAGGAAAAACGCCTGTCACAGATGCACTGTAGGTCCATCCTTAGGACCACAACACTGCATAAGCATTTTTAAAATTTTTACCAGTGATAGAATTATCTAGTTGTTTGGCTCATAAATGTTATTGAAGTTTCTAATACTGGCAGTTTTATGCTCTATCAGTGATCTCAACTTCAAAATTATTGCATAGTTGTTATACTGAAATATAATAAAGTTAATACTCAAAGAATAGTATTGTTGAATCCTAAATAAAAGGATAGTCAATTGAACTCAACAGAATTGTAGAGGACAATCATAAGAAGTAAGATTTAGGCTAAAAAGTTGCAACATAGTTTACAATAAGATAATCCAGATCAGCTGACACAGAGGGTTTTGTTTTTTAACATTAAACAAAAGGACTGAACAAAGCAAGAGCAAAGAAAATTGTGGAGGGTCAGGACTAAGGAGAGGAAGCCACACTACTGTTAGCATGAGGCAATAGGACAACCCAACCAAATACAAAGTAGCCTAGAATAAAACTCCTAGTTTAAAATAACTTGTACTGAACAAAACTCAAGAGCTCTTAATGACTTGAGTAGATAGGTTACTTTTGGTTGGGTTGCCTTATCACCTCAACAAGTTTCCAAGGTAACCTATCTATTCAAATCATTAAGAGCTCTTGAGTTTTGTTCAGTACAAGTTATTTTAAGCCAAGAGTTTTATTCTGGGTGCCGAACACTGTTGGGGTGATAAAATGGTAGGAGATTAAAACCTAGAATTGCTTATTAAATAATGTCAAAATCATTATGAACAATAATGACAAACTGAGGATCCAACTAAGGGCATGTGTTGGTTACATTGCTACCCCAACATAAGATCAGTGCATTTTGACTCATGGTCACATAAATGGTAAGAAGTATGGTAGATGGCCTTGAAGTCATAATTGCTCATATTGTACACTTTAAATATACTGCTAGATATCAATAATCCTATAAAAGATATAATCCAATTTATATGCTACATGTAGTTTTGAAATACTAGAGAGAGGAAAGGTGATCCAAAGTAATAGTGACTCCTGTGAGAGATGATGTTATTTCTGCTTTAATTTGTTCTTTGCATTACTCAGTATCTTCTAGAGCTGGCACTCAGAACTTTCCCCCATAATACAAAATTTATTCTGAGAAAAGAAGACTTGATCATCTAAGTTGACAAATATCAAAACAAAGAGAAACTATGCTCTGTGTAGACCTTCTGGTTCGGAGTCCCTGTAGTGAGCAGTGCTCTTTTTTTACTATTCATAGGAGATAAATGGTTGTCTACACTGAAAGATGCCTCCCAGCTCCCTTTTAGGCTAAGAAAAGCATCCTTCTGGCCTTGTGGGCTTTGCTGTGTGTTAAAGATCATCAGAGATTTTCCCTGATCTTCCTCTAGGCACACAAGTTCAAAGGGACTTTTATTATGAAGGGGTGCAACTGTACCAAAAGCCTCTTCCTTGCTTTTACTTATGATGTAAAGTTTCTCCAAAACTATATTAGAAATTCACCAATTATTAAAGTACTGTACTCTTATCAGTTTTCATTTGTTGTTGAGATTAATGGCTTCTGCTTCTAGGAAACCAAGTAATATCCACATGAAGGTTATTCAACCAGGTACTTAATAATGCATCTGAAGCATGTTAAAAATGTCAGTCAGAATGTGGATAGACGTTCCCGCAAAGCCAAAACAATGACTCTAATTTCCTGTTTATTTAGAATGAACTCTGTTCAATTTAAAAACAAAAGAAACCCTTTCCTGTCAACTATTTTTCTTTCTTTTTCTTCTTTATTGATTTTTATTGAGCTCTACATTTTTCTCTGCTCTCCTTCCTGCCTATCCCCTCCCCTTCAACTCTCTTCCAAGGTCCCCATGCTCCCAATTTACTCAAGAGATCTTATCTTTTTCTACTCTAAAAGTGATCTAAGCACACAGAGAATAAGATTTAAAGAAAGTAAGCTAGAAAAACATTCAAAGTATTTAATCTCTCCAGAAAACATTTTAAAATGGATTTAATGATTCTTATTTGTATATCTTAGCTTCTCAGTGTTACAAAATGATCAGAATAAATTATTTTAGAATTCATAACACTACTTTTAAGCAGTATTAGTGTTTAACCTATTGATGAAAGATAGATATACCACCCAAAGATATTAACCATTTTATAATTTAATGTATTTTAGCTGTTAAGTGGACAATGATGTTGTTGGTTTTTTAATACTACATTTGAATAGTTTTCAAGACCAGGAAGATTTAAACACACACACAAAATTTAAATCTTGATAGTAAGGCAGTCAGTCTACCAGGGAAATTTTCTCTGTTTGTGCCAGTCAGCTTTGTTCTGTTATGCGAAGACAATTTCATTGTGTGTTTGCAAATTATCTGAACCGCAATGACAACCTCCCACCAGCTCTCTGTCTGTGAGAACAGTAACCTATTAGACCCATGCTGAGAACTAACCACTCACTTCTTTCTCCACTTGGGGATTCTTTGAATGGTGTCTCCTTATCTTACAGGTTTCCTCTGGACATTTGACCCCTCTCTGTAAAGTCAGGCTTCCTGCTCTCTGCTCTTCAGCTCCTCACCTTGCCACCTTGTGTTATAGTCGCCCCCCCTCCCCTCCCCTGTCAGGATCTTGTTATCTCAAACAAAGGGTCATCACTTTAGGCCATCTGCCTCCCTTCTTTTTATGTCCTATCAACACTAGTCTCTCACATAGGAAGACTTTGGCCTCTCTTCTTACACACTGCTTTCAAATGAACTGCTGTCTTGCACTTTTCTCTTGCCTTTTAATTACTTTCTCTATCTTTGGTTAGTAGTTGGAAAAAGGGTAAGAATTCATGGGAAGTCAAGAAGGAGGATTTGGGGATGCAGTTGTGTCTTTTGCTCTCACACTACTGTTTCATTTTCTATATCTGTGTATCAACAGTTGCGGAAGTCAGTAAAGGGTGGTGCCAAAGAAGAGAGGAACATGTAAAAAGGGCATGACTGGGTGAGGAAAAAAAATAGTGAATGGGAACAGAAATGCAAATATTTGAATTAACACAATTTGGAAGGGGAAATGAACAAGAGTAATAATGTTCCTTGAGCTTGCTTCTTTCCCAGTCTCCAAGAATACAAGAGTTAACCAGGTGTGGTGGCACATAGCCGTAATCACTGTACCTCTCAGTATGAGGCAGGAGAATTCATGAATTTAAGGCCAATCTGGGCTATATGGTCACTTAGAAGTCCATCTTGGTTACCTAGTTATTATGAAGCCAATCTGGACTACAAAGTAAGACTTGTCTCAAAAAAAAAAAAAAGAAAAAGAAAGAAAGAAAGAAAAAAAGAAAAAAAAGCAAGCCCAATGACTGTGAGAGTTTAAACTCAGGTGAGAATCGAAACCTTTGTAACTACTCTGTATGTATAAGGCAACAACCCTTGGATCTTTGACGATTTACTTGAACTTTTTAAAACACTCAACATTGACTTAAGAGAAAATCATATGCAACATAATGAAAGTATGGAAGTTTAAGAATAGTATATAAACATGTATGTATTTCAACATTAAAACAAAGCTAAGCAAGATCAAAGTATAGTTCCGGGCTTTCTTGGTCATTACGTGAAATACTACTTTTCACTATTTTGCTAGTGTTGACACAATTAATCTATAGTTCATATAATTCACTTTGGACTACACAACACACACTAGTGTGGACTTCTAAAGGAAAATGCCTTTAAAGAATTTAGACTACAGTACAAAACAAACTCAATGGTATTTTTGAAGGATTTTTTTTCCTCTCATATTGCTTTGTTTGGGTATTTATTATGGTACTGGTCTTTTGTTTATATTATGGTTTCTGATTTTGTGGTTTTATAGGTTTTAGATGTACGTATGTATTTCTTTGCTTCTTTGTTCTTACTTGTTAAATTTTGTTTCAGTCTGGCGTTTTTGTCTTTTTGTTTGCCTATTGGTTTTCTAAAGAAAGAGAGAAGGAAGTCGTGGAGTTGGAAGTGGGGAGAGATTGGTAGGATCTGGAAGGAGATGAGTTGGGGAAATCATGATCAGAATATATTGTATAAAAAAATAGTCTCAATAAAAAGAAAAAGAATTTAGGCTATATTGGGGTAGGTTTATTTTATTTTTTATTTTTCTGTCACAGATTTCTTTCTATAATTTAGAATCTGTGACCTGGGATAAAATCAGAAATATAGAGAAGAAAAGAAAAATGATATGTTCTTCTTTGCCTAAAAGGAAAATAATGCCAAAAAAGTAAATATATATAAAATTATAGAAGAAAGTAAATATATATAAAATTATGTATGTACATCTGAGAAATTAATGTTAAATGTACTCTAAGAATTGGTTTATACATTGCCTTGAAATATATTGTCTAACTAATCAGAAAAACATTTTATTGTCTTCATTTGTTGTTGTGTTTTTAAGTCCCTGGGTGTATCTGATCTTAGGCTCTAAAATAAAAGTTTCCATCAGAGTGCAAAGAAAAATAAAGAACTAGAGATGTGTGTTGAGCAAGTAACTACCCTACCATAGCAGTCTGTCATGGATTTTGTTTCTACCATTTATGTTTTACAGACTTAGTAACTACGTCTTCTTGGACATTTAATATATGAAACATTATTTAGCTTAATAAAATGCTTGAATTTGATGTTTCATGGGTTAGCAAAAAGCAAGAATTAAAAATATAATTTTAAAATGCCACAACCCAGTTCTACTTCATTGGGACATGCGATGAGATGTACTGAATACAGTGAAGGGTTAAGAGACTATGCTTCATTATTTTATATACTTGGGCAGCTAGACAAAAACATGAACATGTAAATGGCCAGAGACGTCTCTGTTCCTGGTTTTCCATTATGGGGAAAAGAACATAAAATTGAAAGTCTTCCAATAGAAAACGACTCACTCTTTAGGAAAGAACAATGGACGGAGTGAACCTGTCCACATCCGGCCCATCCTCTCACATGGAAACTATGGTGGAGATTTCACAGCCATTATTGCAAGACCCGTGCCAGCTAGGAGACTGTCATGGCCCCTCAACACTGCTCTCAGGATGAGCTAGGAGGACCGAATATGACCTGAGGAGACGGAGAAAGAACCTTTGATTCTGGAATAATGATGGAGTTTTAAAACAGAATCCAGGTCTAACTTGAATGAGATTGAATGCCTGTAATGATATCGAATGACCCCCAACTGATAAAATATAAATGAAGAACAAATTAATGTACAGAAAGCATTAAAAACAGATATTCTTATTTTCATATTTCAGCTGATAGAGTAGGAGTAGGCATTACCAGAATTGCACTTGGGTGTCATAGGAAACAGGGGCTGAAAGGTATTGTTATGCTTTTATAACTTTTTAAAAATTAGCTGTATATCTCTTAATAATTTATTGTAGTGAATATTTGGGCACATAAACTTATCTCAAAGTTATTGAGTGTATTTTCAGTTTCATCTGCCTCTTCCTGCATACTAAAAAAGCTAGTTGCTGCTTCTAAAATTTATACTATTTTATGTTAAATTTGATTTTAAAGCATCCAGGCATATCATTAACTATGGAACTGACAGCTGATGTAACTGTATGGCAACAATATCTAACATCAGGTTTATGTGCTTTTCATTATAGAAAACAAGGAAACAGCAGGTAAACCTTACCTCTAATTCCACCATTAAAAATTGCTAAATATTACGCATATACATTCTGTTAAGAGATAAAACAATTTTCAAAAAGTTAATAAATGCTAGACATACTTAGATATCCAAACATCAATATAGATATCACAAATATGAACACGAATAAGTTTAGATGTCACAGATATATAAATATGAATTGCCAAATAACTTGAATAAATAGCAACTTGAATAGCAATTCAAAGGAATTTTAGATAATGAAGTTTATAGAAGGCTCAGTGGAAACACCAGAATCCATTATTCAAAGTATTTACTGACTGTCAGTTATAGACCAAGCTCTACAATAAATCCCTACAGAAATCCTTACCATAATCAGATGAAAAAAGACAGGAAACTCCTGTAGGTAAGTGAGGGGTTGCCATCAGGTCTCACACAGCCCGGGCTAGACTAGAACTCCTATGTATCTGATGTTGACCCTTGATCTCCTGATTTTCCCACCTCTATCTCTCAAGGGATTGTCTTTTAGAACTGTACCATCACACCTGACTTCAGGCTATTTGTGACACTAACGCCTACTACGAAAACATAAAAGTCATGACTCTGGAAGGGATTGGTAGGGGAAGAAAGGAGTTTTGTATGTTAGGAGATTTAAAAAATAGTTGCAATAGGAGTAACCAGAATACATTGTATATGTGTATGAAATTGTGAATTTTTAAAAATTAAAAGAAACCACAACTCATCAACTATATGCTTTGGGATTTTTCAGTCATTTAAGCAAAGGAGTTGAATAATAAATGTACAAATGTCAATTTCCCTTTTAGTTACAAGATGGAATCTATAACACCAAAGAAGTAATAGTGCAAGACTTTACTGAGTTACCAGTTCACTAGCCTCATAGCATGGTCCTTCTTTATAAATTGCATCACAAAATTTGGTAAGATTTCCATTGGGTTTTATTATCTGTTTTTTAAAATAATTGCACACAAGAGCATTTATATTTAAATCATTTCGACACCTCCTACCACGAAAACTTCTCCTCCATGTGCCTACACTGCATCTCAAATTCAGGACCTCTTCCTTTATTATTCATACACACCTTCCCCCTGCACAAGGACGTACATAGCCGCTGGCCCCATTTACTATTGTACTTATGTACCTGTGCTTAGGACTGACCATTTGGCAGAGTATACCTTACTAGGAGACACATCCCTGGAGAAAACTGAGTTTCTATTTATCAGCATCCTTACCACAATCTACTCAGCATTCTCCGGTTTCTGAATTGTATGTAGGGAAGAAATATCTCCAAGATTAATGCAGATTCATGTACATATGTGCACACATGCATTAGTGCACGAACACGTGTATATGTGTAAATGGTGCAGGGTGCATTCACACGGGCAAACTAATCTGATAATTATATGTAATATTATGGCTGTTCACTATTAGAAGATTTTGCTTTTCATTTAATGGCTCTCATTTACAATGAACTTTTCCATTTAAAGCTTTCCTTGATATCCAAATTTAGCTTAAGGTATTAATTCTGTATAGAAAGAGTTTTGTCAGTTGACAAGCGCAAGGAGAATCATTACACTCATAACTTACACTGGATTTCAAAGTCTAAATGTCTTCCAAGCCTCGTACTAATGTTATAGCTCAAAAGTAGAAAGTGCAGTTAAAGATCATGAATCAGCCAACAGTGTAGCTAGTTGTATTATTGTTTAGCACAAGCTGTCTGATAGTTCCATACTTAATCACAATATACTAAAGTGTGACATGCACAAATTTCACATAACATGTCGAGAAACATGTGGTATTTCTGGGGTGACACAGACATGACATGAAATAGCACAGAGTTATACAATGACACACAGCTTTTCAGTTTTTGTGATATGTCAAGCAGAATCTGTTTAGTAACAATATCATTAGGATCTCTGGAAAACATGTTTATATCTCTCATTTGATAGGTGAAATCATTACTCCAAAACTTAGATTATTCTGCAAAACACACCACATAAGGGTGACTTAATATATAATTTTCTTCGTATTATTTATTACTTTGTGTTTCTGGCAATAGATATTAGCTTTCCTTTATGAGAGTGATAGGAAAGATGATTTCTTTTCAAAGACATGTTAGTACACACCAACAAATCAATTTAAAGAGAGTATTTAGTAAGTAATAAGATAGAGGTCTAACAGACATGGCCAACTTTGTAACAGTACTATTTGAAACAGCTGTTGAAGAAACAATGCTAATGGTGGCAGAACAAGTTAGCAATGGAAAACTGACTGCTATCTACTGTCACACAACTAACAAGCCAGAGAGGAAGTTGGAGATGAAACCGAACACAGAGATGGAGAGGGCAAGCCATACGGAATAGCCAGATGTCTGCTTAGAAGAGTAAACAAAATGTGTCCACAGTGATGAGTCAGTTGAAACTGAGCTAAAATGACACAAGTCAGCTTCAATGAGGCTCACTACATTCCCTACCCATGTTTAAGGAATCCCATCACCATAGTTCAGTTTTAGGGAATAGTGAATCTCAACGTACCGCAGGGGTAAATTCAGGAGTATGATGAAACCAAGCTTGCTTAAGACAAGCCATCAGGATGACAATTCTTTGTAGGTTACTGCCGACCCATGCAAAATATAATTTGCAAATGTTTTAAATATTACGTGAATGCTCAATTATATTTTGTAAATTTCAATCAGCAAAATTGCCAGTTTCTAGCTGCGTTGTAATTTAGGAAAAGTTTTAAATTAGGTTTTTCTGTTTCCCCACCCCCTATCCCAGTCCAGCTGCCTGGCCCACTTTTGCTTTGAGGAACAAATACTTTATGTTTCCAGTACTCAAGATGGAGAGAGAGCTGTTCGCTTCAAGAGGATTTTCCGTGGCCTAATGCTAATAATAACAGTGTTTCAACATTGTTCTGATTTTATGGTATGTACTGGGTCAGTGGTTTCTATGGGTCAGGAAAGGAAAGGAAGTTTTTGGACTTTCAAAGGATTTCACTTGAAAAAATAACTCTGACTTTGGATAAAACTCATTTGTCTATTCCTAGTAACATCTTCAGTTTAGACAAACTATAATAGGCGTTTCTTCGGGTTTTGTTTTCTTTTTATTGTGCATGGACCATTGATCTTTGGCTTTGAGTGCCAAAAGTTTCAGCTAATTTAATTCATAGTTACACTATACATTGTCTAGCTTCGAAACAAGCATGTTGTATGTATATGCACCATTTTTCATCCAAAGTGTTGTTCTTAGCCATGAAATAATAAAGCTATTTCAAAGCACAAAAACTAACTTTTCATCATGATTCAAATTTAATAATTCTAAGTATAGAGTCAAAAATAACTTCATTTTAAAAGATAGCTTTATTAAGCCCCGGCTGTCCGGCTAACTTAGACCTGAAATAATCACACAGAAACTGAATTAATTAAATCACTGCTTGACCCATTAGCTCTAACTTCTTATTGGCTACTCTCACATCTTAATTTAACCCATTTCTATTAATCTGTGTATTGCCACATAACAATGGCTTACCGGCAAAGTTTCAGCATGTCTGACTGTGGCTGCGGCTCCATGGCATCTCTCTCTCTCTCTCTGCCTTCCTTTTCCTAGCATTCAGTCCAGTTTTTCCTGCCTACCTAAATTCTGCCCTATCACAGGCCAAGGCAGTTTCTTTATTTATTAACCAGCAAGAGCAGCACAGACTTCCCACACCAGTGGCATGTGACTGTAGTCTCAGTACTTGGGAGGTGGAGACGGAGATCAAGAGTTCAAGTTTTGCTTCACTTCTTGCGAGTTCCTAGCCTGATGCTATCTCAAAAAAAAAAAAAAAAAAAAAAAAAAAAAAANAAAAAAAAAAAAAAAAAAAAAAAAAAAAAAAAAAGGATCTTCAAATGCTAAAAGCTGAAGGTTAATGATAATATTTTCATCTTGTAAAATAATGAATGATAGAATGAGAAAATTAGGTGATCTGATTTGAGCAAATCCTGAGGGAAAATATAGGCTTTAAAACATTAAAATGCTATTGTTAAAATGTCTTAGATTCCATCAAATTTATATTCATCTGTTCAGAATAATTTTGATGTAATAAAAGTCTCCAATATGACCCAACTTTAAACCACTTCTGCCTGAGAAAATGTTTATTTCCACCACTCATATCTGTCTGTGTGGGGCTACGGTAGCAGCACGTCTGTCTCCCTCTCAGGTTAAGAACGTCCATTCTCTGACCCACCAAGGGTTTTCTGCATTTCTCTTCATTTTTGTTTCATGTTCCCTTCCTCAGGAAAGCATGGGATTTTCTGTAGGTTATTACTTCGACTTCGCCATTTTACATTCCTCTCTCCTCATCAGCGCTGCTGGGTCCTTGCTTGCTCTCATCACCATCAATACTGGTACCCCCATTACGCCAAAGGTCTTATCTCAACCCTTCCATGGAAACAGTTTTCTCTGCTGTCATCGTTGATAACACCTTGACTACTGCGCTTCTTTCCTCTGTCTATCTTTTCCAATTCTCTACTCATCATGGAAATTCTGTGTTGACTTTGGACTCAGGCCCAGATGCCCTATGTTGATTCCACGGGGATCTGGCTTCATGAGTTTAAATCCCAAACACATGGTAATGATGCCCAAACAGTCAGATTGAACTGTGACAACTTTTGTAAGTCCATAAACCTCTACTTAAGAGCCCTTGAAATTTTAATGATGATCTTAATATCTCTGAAATTAACTGAGTGGTCCTCCTAAAGCTGTTCTTTGAACAAATGTCCTCAGGAACAGAAATTCACCCTTCACATGCCTGTACCTTCCACTCCCGTTTGCAGTAAAACTGAAGCCTGATGTGTTCCACCTCGGATGTGTTTGTGGATACTGTTACTTTCTTACAGCTCCACTGTTAGCTCTAAGGCCATGTTCTCATTTGCACAAGGCTTTCACGTTTCTAGTTTCTCTTTCACCTCTATTAATTCCCTCACTAACTTCCTGCTGTTTTTAACGCACCACGTAATTATAATCTACTCTGTAACTTCTTCATTTTTACTTTTATAAGTTAACAGTCTCAATTTTTACTCTCGGTTTTTCCTAAACTCAATGATTTTATTTTTCAAGGCTTCTGAGAATCATTTCCCTGATATTGATATGGTACTGTATTTGTTTCTGTGTTGCTGTAATAAAGATGCTGACTAAAACCGAATCCGCGTGACCATATGCACACAAATAAATGAACTACTGAAAGCTAAAAAGCTTATTGAATTGGGTGGTATGTAAGAGCAAGTCTCAATTCTTGCTTAGGCTGACACTAGCAATATTTCCTTTTATGTTTGGGTGAGTTATCCTGATTCTTTATAAAGCAACTTAGAGGTCTGCTTTACACAATATTCTTTCTGCCGAGCCTTCGGTATCTTGAAAAGAATCATTTGGCGTCTGTGTGTAGAGACTTGTCATACCTTGGACACACATTGATTGTTATGTGAATAAATTACATCCAATACAGAGATAGTTTCTTCTTTCAGGACCTTAGCCCAGACCAGAGGATCTGAATAAAACACATAGTAGATGCTGAATGGGTAGCTGTCCATTAAACATGGCTCCCATCCATATAGCAGGAGTCCACAGCACTAGAGGTTGTCACCTCGTAACTCTGTCTTTAGGCTTGCACTATTACTATAGAAAAATAATTCTTTTATTTTTTTGAGATAAGACTCTCACATTGTAGCACAGGCTTGTCTACTATTCATTTCATGGTCCAGGCTGACTTTGAATTCCTAACCATCCTATTGCCTCAGCCTTTCAAGAACTATGATTCCAGGCATCAACCAATATGACTAGTTTTTGTACTATAGGAAAAATACTTTTGTTATGGAAATATAATTTTATGTTTGGACAACAAAGATACGTTTTTATTTAATTTAGAAGGCAATATATGATCATTCCAGAAAATCATTCTGCTGTGTAATGTTTTTCATAAGAATGTCATAATTGAGCATAAATATAGATAGAAAATGTTTGAATGAAAATTTTTGAAAAATACGAAACTGATCCAAGGAAGCCCCACAAAGACTCTGTCTGCCTTCTAGCTATACTATAGATGAAGTGGATAATGGTGTCAATGCATGCAGCATTTCTTTAAGAAGAGTTACGCACTTCACGGAAGGCTTACAGCGAATTCTTTAAAACGCATTTTTGAAACCACTCACAATAATAGAATAAAATAATCTATAAGTATTAAACAAAGTTAATGCTAATAAAACTTACTAATGGAATCGTCTTGCCATAAATGGAAGCAGAACCGGGGACAGAAGAAAGGGCACTTGACTTGGGATCTGGATTTCATAATCATCCTGACACTAACTGTGCATGCTTGTGCACACTCCACCCTTGGAGCTGCAGCACAGTTCAGTGCAATTTTCTCCCACTCCCACTCCAGATAAGATGGAACCTGTGACCCTTCTCATTATCTCTTCTCAGGAGCAAGTTGCTGGGAGTAGTGAACAAAATGTGGACTACCCAGCTAAGGCTGAACTTTACGTAAATATCCTAGGAATTTTTACTTAGTGTATGGAGTATTCCATGCGATGTTATGCACACATCTATTCACAGTAAAAGTCCATTGTTGTTTAACCCAGCTCTTGGAATGGCACATTCCTTAAAGGAAAGGTGGTAACTGATGAACATCTGGTAATTTGTGTGGGAAAGATACTGGCAGGCCATTCGTCACTGTATCCTTTCCAGTAAAATGTCACTCTCAGCTTTCATATTTATTTCATTCCTTACGCAATGTGTCAGTTGCTTTGTGAAGCAGGCCTTATTTTCTGTAGAGTTTCCCACAAACTCCTTCAGGACAGTTGTGTACGGAGCTGACTTAGGCAAACTTCTGTGAGTAGGGATAGGCACATACGTTATGCCAATGTAAATAATAAAAGTAATAAATAATAAAAGGTCACTCCCCCTCCCCCGCACGATGCTTCGGTTCTGCTCATTGTTCCCCCTGTTTCTATGATCAGTAAATTTTTCATTGTTCACTTGAATGGCTCGGTAAACTAAATACTGGTCAGAGTTTTTAAGGGAGTCAAACTAATACACGGACATTTTTATGATAAGGAAAGTTATCCGTAAGTAAGAGTAATTATAACTACTGTTCAATGGACTGTGTACAGCTTAATGTTACTCAGAGTATCCACTTATTATGTAATTACATGATCACATGTAAGTGGAAGCTACATTGAGATTCCATCTCTAATAAGAAAGGCCATCAGTAAGGAAACAAGAACAAGGGCTGTTGAGGACACAGGGAAAGGAGAATATTAACGTATCAATGATATTTGATCACTGTGGGAATCAGGAAAAAAAATAACTCAAAGACTGCGAGTGGAACTACTATATAGTCAAGGTGGGCTATTCCTGGGAATATGCCCAACGAGATCAAAGCCAACATTCTACAGGGATCAGGCTCATCCATGTTTATTGTAGCTGTCATGATAGCCAAGTTATGGAATCAGTTTAGGTGTCTGTCAACAGATGAATGGGTTATACATACACACAAGGAAGATGTGTTCAGTCATAAAGGGAGTGGAGAGAATAGAACATTATTGTATTAAATAAAAATAAGTCAAACCCAGAAATGCAAGTAGGCAAATATTGCAGTAATCTCTCTCTGTCTCTCTGTCTCTCTCTCTCTCTTCACACACACACAGACACAGACACACACACACACATACACACACACACTTCTATAATATACATGTACTTATACATATGGCATGTAGTCAAGTGAGTGACTGGGGAAAGTAAGGAGACTAGTGGGTGCAGGGAAAGGGGAATTAGACTTCTGTTAGGGTTTAATATGATCAAAGTACATGATATATTTGAATAAAATACCACTCTGAAGCTTTTAATTTTGTGCAACGAATAAATGATAAATAAAATCTATTAATTACATAATCATAGACACGAAGAATGAAGTAGAGGGAAATTCAGCAAAATGCAAAAGCTGGTATCTCTGTGTAGCAGAATTATGACTAATTATTGTTGCAGCTCCTCTTTTATCTTACACACTTGCAATAAAGGACATGAATTAAAGTCACTAACATGAAAATAATGCTTATATGCATATACATAGGCATGCAAATGGCAGCTACACCACCTATCTATAAATGTGTGTAGTATATGCTCTTTAGTTATATAGAATATGTAATTCATGTGTAAAATGTAAGATAAGAAATGTATCCAGTTTTAAAGTTCCATAGGCACTTTTGGAAATGAGATTTTATTTTATCTACAGTTTATTTCATGAAAAAAATCATTATTTGATGTTAGCAACATTCTTATCAAATTACTGTGGTTCATTATTAGCTTGTGTATTTCATAGCACCACAGTCTGGGTTTGTTTTGTGTTTTAAAATATGATTTTTTAATAACTTTAGGTTGAGTTTTCAAGTTGAAAAACCCCACATTTTTATTTGCATTATTTTACTACCTTAGTAAATATGTCTTAACGAAAACCATTTCACTGTTATTATAATCATGTCTAAAAAGTTTAAAGAGTACCTAAAATTAACCCTCTAAGTCAATTTGCTCATTCTGTAAGTGTTAAGTGAACAAGATTAACTTATTCAATTCATCCAACACTGAAACTTGGTTTTCGTAGATCTAAAAATTTCTTTTCTACTTTTCAAGGTAGAAGATGATCACAGAAGATAAAAATTTCTATTTCTCTCACTCAAAGGGCATGATTAGCTCGATTAAATATGGTTCCATAATGTGAGGGTCCTGCACATTTTGTCACAGAAAAGAAGGCCTTTATCATTCCATGATAGACAAGTAATTCTTAAACGTGTCAGAGATCTTTCTTAGACTCTTCCTAAAGATCTTATCCTAAGATGTTTCCTAGTTGCTACATGCCAGGCCACGTTTTCTGATGTGTGCTTTAGGAAAGGCTCTAACTTCATTTTTACCCGAAAAATTCCTGAGGATTTCAGAACTATCTATGAAACTTTATTCCAATGACTTCTCACTGGGGCTGGAGAAATGGCTCAGCAGTTACGAGCACTGGTTGCTCTCCCTGAGGACCTAGGTACAATTCTCAGCACCCCCATGGCAGCTCACACCTGTCTGTAACTCGAGTTGCAGGGCTTCTGACACCCTCACACATTCATACACACAGGCAAAACACCAGTGAACATAAAATAAAACTGGATGTAAAATAAAACAAATGACTGCTCACAGACACTGTTTGTTTTGTTCAAATAAAGAGGCATCTACAGGAGGAACTTGTCCTCTGTAGTCAGTTTCAGCATCAGCATTTCAATTCTGCAAGGGAGGAAGACTCCCAGGTTATCTATCACTAATTTCTGAGCGAACATTTCTTTTTCTGCTTACTCTGTTGCTTGTTTGACATCTGGAAGCACTATAACAAGTCATAGAAATTTCCATCTTTGCACAATAAAGTTGAAGAAATATAGTCAATCATGTGACTTATGGTTATAATTTGGTTTAAGAGATGTGCATCATAGATGTTCCTTGCTTCAAGTTAAATACACACACACAATCTAGAACTAAATATTTATATTTATGATTGGAATTTCTATTTTAAAGTCTACATTTCTTTTACCGACTGGGAAATGTTTAAGTGGAATATATTAGTAAAAATTACTAAGAAATAGAATCATAGAGTAAATCAGCCATTTGTTACTGGTAGTTCCATCTCAGACCAAAGTGATCCAACGACTGATTAGGAGCATAGTTCACAAAAGAGGGACCCTTTGTGGGGCAATATAAATAATATTGTCTTTCATGCAACGTGGGAGAAGTATACTTATAACTGCAAGTGATTTTTCAAGTCATAAAACATGAAATAACCCACATAGAATTATTTAATATTACTTTGCATCTTCCCTGACCCCAGCTACTGCATAACAAAAAAATTATAATGCATTTTTAAGACAAATAATTAAATCTTAATTTTAAATGCATGCAGAGTTGATGTAGAGCCCAGTCCCAAATGATACATGTGTAACACAATCCCTGCACCTAAGGCCTAAGCATCATTTGGGAATAGGAGTTCCAAAGACTGTAAGAGACAACGGAACAGGGAGTTTGACGTGATATTCTGTTTCCTAGAAATGTTAGAGAAGCTATACTCATGAAGTCACATGGCTGCCCAAACAAAGTCTGAAGAAGGACTAATGTGGAAAGGAGCTCATGAGGCTTCAACCTTACACAAAGAACTACAGGCAACTCAGAAATGCTGGGAGTGGGAGAAACTGTCTTCTTCAGGACAGAGCACAATAATTGGTTATCCAATACTAAATGGTCAGTCCTGAAAACATGCTTACAGGCAACCTGATACTGAGTAAACAGGTTTTATTTAGAAATATATGTGCATATACATATATACATGTAACAATAATTTACTAAAATAAAGACCATGAATTGAAAGAAAGCAAGGAGAGGGTATATATGGGAGGGGTTGAGGTAGAAAAAAAGAAAGGGGAGAAGGTGTTATAGTATTACAATTTCAAGAAATGGAAAAATAATTTTAAAAAGTGGCTCGTGAAGACTTTGAAACTTTAAAGTTCTGTTTATGGCTACAGCACAGTTACAAATGTTATCTTTATGGATATGTTCAAATTTCCATCCTATGAGAGACAATGTCACATAGGCATCAGTCCTCACACACGAGTTAAAAGTCTGAATGGGCCGTAATGTTCGGCTGTAGTGGCAGGTCATGTGTGGGAATTCGGTCCATCCGAAAGCTGTAATGCAGCTGGAGCTTCAATACTAAATCTGTGATGGATAAAACCCAGGGCTACCAGTTCAGCTACTGCCTGCCCTGAGTCACACTATCTCCTCTCCAGAACATATGCAACATATTAACAGTCCGATAATTAGTGCACATTCCTGCCTGCTCCTTAAAACCTCACGCCCAGATGCTGCTTTGGTGGGATGTTGGTTTTATTAGCTCGCATGATTCACTACCATTCTCACACCAGTTTCTTTTCAGCTCGTTAGGCTAGCTACCCGACAGAGCGGTGCTGATGCATGCTCAGGCCTTGGCAAATCAGTCCTGGCCATGCTCTTTGTGTGAAATCAGTCTCTAAATGATATGTCCATACAATTAGATCTGGGATCGGAATGGCAATCAATGAGGAGAAGAATGTGAAAGAATCTTTAGTTTACTTGCATCTACAGTTAGAAAAACAGAGTAGGAAAACAAACAAACAATTCACGGAGCAAGGCCATTATCTCCTGGCCTCCACAGAATGTGTAAAAGCTCCATCTGACCAAAGCCCTTTGAGACATGTGGCCCCATCTAACATTACAGAGGCTGTGCGAAATCCAAGTACATTATCTTTCTTCTATGGCATAATGTGCTTTTTGTAGACATGATAAGTGATAGCTAGAACCAAAAGGGAAAATTACTTATGAAGTTCTGACATGAAGACTCAAAGACAATATATATATATATCTTATTTTTAGTGTGATAGTGTTAACTAAGAAGGTAGAGAATGAAAAATCAATCACCTCAGATTTCTTAATTAAAATAAAGGCAGACCAATCAGGTGTTAGTGTACATGAGTAAAAAAACAAGGAAAACAGAATGAATGGCCCATATTTTTCACAATACTTTTGCAAAACTAAATCATAACAACAAAAGCACACCACAGAATAGAAAGGTCAGCTATCTGGTTGCTGGATAAGATGCATACTTTTACTTCAAGCATCATGATTCACTTCTTTTATTTTGTATTTGATAAGTAGCATAAAAAGAGATAAATTATCTTAAGTGGTGCTTTGGGCCAAATATTTGAAGCACATCCCTGCCTTTCCCGTGAGTCTTGACTCATTAATGCTTAAACAGTAGACCGCTGAGCATAAAACTCTCCATGTCAGGAAAGGGAGAGAGGAGAACTTGCTAAAACATTTCCCCTAGGAGATCAATGATGGGAATAGAAAGATTTAGTATTAGCTCCGTTTCTAAACTTCAACTCCATCGCAGCTCATGAGCCCACAGTCAGCCAAAAGGGACAATACAAGGGAGCTTTTTTTTCTTCTCTCTTTCTTTCTTTCTTTCTTTCTTTCTTTCTTTCTTTCTTTCTTTCTTTCTTTCTTTCTTTTGTGTGTGCCAACTATGCTTTAACAAATTTGGGAATCAAGATCAATTAAGTGACCATTAGCAATACAGTTGATATTGGCCAACTTCTTCCACTGAAAGGGAGTGGTTCCCCTGGGCAGGATCTAGATAAAAGAGCACACTCCTTATTAACAACAAAATGTTGGGTATGTTTCAGTTTATCACAAAATCAACTCTCTTTGTCCCTGATGGTGAATTAAACCTAAATTCAACTTAGATTGAAGTCCAAAATAAGTAATTTTATTAGCTGATCTACCTAACACTTTATTACACAATGAATTCAATGTCGTAAACATGCTTTTTGGCAATCTGTTACTTGAGCTCGGGAACGAACTTGGAAAACCCTGGACAACATTTGGATAATGACAATCTCATCTTGTCTGCTTTGGAGAGCAATAATGTAAACAAAATGAACTCTGTACCGGCAGCCAAATGCAATGGACTTTGCGTCTGTTTCTTCCTAATGTCGACGTCCCAGGCTCTTTCGTGAGTATGTTTCTGGAGGCAGGAAAGACTTCATGTCTGTAGTCAAGGCACGAATCTTATACTGCACTATCAACTGTTTGCTGCAGTGAGACATTTTCTACGAAGAGTGTTACCCAAGAAAGCCATCCATTTATCTGCTATTTTTAAAAGCAGTCCTAAAGTTCTCTGAAGCTTTAATGGAGGGAGTATCCATGAAAAGGTGTCTAGGATGGTTTTAGTTGTTGGGAGGGGCAAGGCAGCCTTATCAAATTGATGCAGTATTACCCAACGGCCCTTCTGGAGGAACAGGAATGAGGTGAGAGAGAAAAGAATTATATACTTCAGTCTAACCGGGTGACCTTGTATCCCTTTTCCTCCCAATATATTTTGCTCTAAGGAAAAAAAATCTAATGTTTCACTTCTTCCTGTTTCAACTGCCAAAAACTGTTAGTAAAAAAGAGGTTGTTATACAAAAATATATGTCCGTGTAGGTAGCAGATGTCTCTTAGGTCACTGATACTACCTAAGTTTCCTGGAATTGTAAAAAAAAAAAAAATTGGAATCACGACAAGTTATTTTGGCATAGCCACCAAAAGCCCTAAAGCTGAAGAAATTGGATGTTATACCCACAAGACGCCATGCAAGTAATCGCCCATCTCATTTTACAACGGAGGAGACTTGAACCCCCAAAGTTCAGGGAATTGTCCAAAGCCACTGCTTGTTGGTTCTGGAATAATTTCAAATTGTGTTTATCATATGTAGACTAACTGTGGAGTTGTTTTTAGAGAACTGAGTGGAACTGAGAATTCTCAGTTGGGATGTTGTTTAATACTGACTGATAAGGGCCAGCTGCCCCTTATCCAGTCACTGTGGAACCCTGAGCAGGGTTCTATGGGCATTTCCGTTTCACTGCGGGGTGGCAGGAGTGTGATGTTTAGCAACTTACTTCATCATTGATGGTGAAAGTTCATCATCAGCTCTGGAGTTCTTAGGTTCTACTGTTCTAACACATATGCCAATTTATGCCAAGATTCTCCTGTGTTTTGTTTTTTCTTCAACATTTCAGTGAATATAGTTTTTTTTTTTTCTATATGGTTAGTAAGTTCCTTATTGCAAAGATATTAGAACCCTAAAATCTTCCTGAGTGGTTTTGCCCTGAAAGTCATAGGATACCTGCAGGGATTATATCTGCCTAGCCTCGCTAACAATGAACCGTACTGAAGCCAGTGAAACAGAACATTCATGAGGAAAGATAGACCTTGTATAACCCTGGTATTAATGACACCGTATTCAGAGGCTTGATGGAAGAAAAGGTCCTCCCAGACCATCCTAGATTGTCTAGCTTCAGTCTTTGTCTTTTATTGTTTAAGACAGAAAGAGTACTACAGGTGAGAAGCGTATACTTTGTGGAAAATAAGCAAGATTTTATATGACGGAAAATATAATAGACATTCAAGAGACTAGGTCTTTAATCTAAGCTTATTGGGTAATTTCTTTATGTACTTTTTGTAGATTAGGCTGTTTTCCAATGTCATACCATGTTTAGTTTGAAATTTGGGGTAAAAGATGCCATGTTTTTTTGAGGTGCAATGGGGGGCTCTTCCGGCACTACCATCTCAAACTAAGAACTGTTTCTCCATTTGGATTGTTGAAATTCAAGATTTGATCTTATTTGCTATTAATTATTTGGTTTTATAAGCATCCATTTGATTAACTATACATTAAATAAAACAGAATGACTATTGGAGCCAGGATTCTGAAAAACAAAAGGACATTATAGAGCCCAGACAGCTAGCTGCTCTCTTGCTCTGCTAATAAAGGTCTCCCTGCAGACTGTTTATGTAGTATGCACAGAGTGTCAACTGATGGAGATTGTACTGGAAACTTTCAGACATAATTAACCTCAGTAGCCTTGTAATGCAGTTTCACCTATAACACGCAGCCCAGCTCAAACACGGAAGAATCTAACAGCTAACTCGCCCTAGGATTGCGACATTTCATGAAGAATCTGTGATTAAATCCAGACATATAGACAGTAAGGAACCATGTGGTGTGGATTATCTCCACACATCAGTTTTAATGGTACATGCTCTACCCATGACAACACTAAAAGTCAGCGTGTTGTATCTTAAATTGAGATTTCTATTTTAGAAGCCAAGAAAAGAAAATGAAAATCATATAATTAATAGGATTAGCCTCCCAAAATAAAAATCACAGGATAACAGTCTGTAGGGCCAGATCTGTTTCTGTGTTGTGTTCATTCCCTGTATGATGCAACACACACACACACACACACACACACACACACACACACACACAAATCCTCATAAATACAAAGACTCAAGCCAGTCAGTAGTAGATAATGTACAGTCTTGTATCTCTCTGAGAGTTTCCTAGCAAGACTGTAAGTCCTGTAGGGCAGGGCACCATTTTGCATTTGTTTTTGAACCATTCATAGCACCATTGCAGAGGCCTAAATAATGATAATGAAAACTTAAGAGTTTTCTTCTTGTTCTTAGGTATGTTATGAACCCTCACCTTTTAGTATACAGGAGGTTTGTAAGAAAAAAAAAACGATGCTAATACACACTGGCTGGATACAGTATGCGAAAGTTAATGATAGATAAAGATAGAAGTTGCTCACCGAGAATAGAGTTGCTAATCTACTGGCCTGTTGTCGCTGTGAGGTTTTTAAAGAGGGAATTAGTGTATCCTAAAACCATCCATATTACCTGGGAGATGCCTGAGATACATGCATCCTTCTCAGGTCAGTCCTTCAGATTGAGTCATAGAGACAGCATTACGTTTTGGAGTTTTCAAAGAGACTGGGCTATCGGCTTACATTTATTAGTTTGAAGACTGCAGCAAACTAATGGAGCATCTTAAGGTCATAGATTTTCTGACTGCAAAGTAGTGATAATGACACTCTTTCCCCCGGCTGGTTTATTGTGGGAACACATACAATAGCATTTATAAATCATTTGCATACGAGAGATTCTTTAACAGTCCCTTACTTTCCCCAATAGGTAGCTTTGTGCTGACTAGGTGGTTGGTGTAATTTGGTCTAGAGAGTTCAATTCCCTACTAAAAAATGTGATGAGGGACTTCATTATGATTGTTGAGACATATTTATTCCTTTCCTTGACTGAATTTTCCTACAGGATCTATAGTTTGTGTGTGTGTGTGTGTGTGTGTGTGTGTGTGTGTGTGTGTGATCCTTAGAACTGCCCTTCGCATGAATGCAGTCATCACTGTCCTGAAAAAAAAAAAAGGGCAAAGCAAATTGGCCAATTGACAAGTATCCCTTTAATACTTTCATGCATTGTGACATATCATGACTTCATGCGTGACTTTTGCCAAGATTCATTTGGATAATTTTGAAAGCCAAATGAGATCCAATCCAATAGCAGACATCTTTAAATAAAACAGATAGTATTTAATTGCTTAAAATCTAGTCCATCAAGAAAAATCATTTTTAAAAGCAAGACAATGTGCCAACTGAACTCTCCTATTTTTCCTATGTTTGCAACCTTATGAGAGCCTTTCATATGTCTATCAAAATATGAGTTTACCAACTATCTCAAGCACTGTCTTCTCTGGTTTCGTTATTCCTTCAGTCCTATGCTTTGAATTCTTAATCCATGTACAAACTACCTTTCAAATTAGGACAAAGCTATTACTTTGAATTCCCTTCAGTCTCTCCTTTAGAATGTATGATTCCTTCAAAGAACATCTCTTGTGTTTCCACCTCCAAGACTTTATCATACCCACCACTGTACTGGTTACTTCATTTGCACTCAGAAATTATAGGTGTTTATAGATTCCATTATATTAACTTTTTTAAATTCTAAATTAGATGGTTGTAGAAGTTTGAAGTATAGGGCTGGCGTCTTCTGTTTTCTTGTTATTATAAATACTGTTATTTTTGAGACAAGGTTTTTCTATGTAGGTTAAATTAGTCTGAAACTCATTATCCCCTTACCTCAGCATTCTAAATTAATTATTGGAGTTACAGGAACTGCCACAAGGCATCCAATAGGTTCTCAATGAATATCTATATAATATGATGAAATCCATTATTACTGCTCTATTAAAAGAAGCCAGATGGTTTTCGCAATACAATTGACAACTGAATTATTGTTAACAATATTAATGTCATTATGTTGTCAATAATATATTCTATCTCAATGGTATTTCAAGATTTGACTCTTTTAAGAAGGCTGATGTGGCTAAAAATCCGAGATGATTTCCTCATATTTTCCTAATTTCCTCATATTTTCATTTGTGAATGAACGTTATTTTAACTATATTTTTAATATAATATAGAATATAAACAGATGTGTCCAGAAATATCTATATTAAGTGCTACTTTGGATCCTTAGAAGCAATAATAAATTTTAATTCATTTGCAGAAGCAACTCTATGTCAAGATCACTCTTCTGTGTTACAGAAGCAACTCTATGTCAAGATCATTCTTCTGTGTTGAAATCTTGACTGGATGGTGACAATCAGAGAGTTTGCTAGTTCTGCTGAAAGCAGCTTCTGCTGCTCCACAGAAGCACCCTGAGTCTTCTTAGCTGGTAGTTTATTGCTTTCTGGGATAAATCATAAAACAAATTAAGTTGGAGAACTAACAGCTGAGATTTTTCAGACACTCATGGTAGCCTTCTCTGCAGAGACACGTGAAGGCCACCAAATAAGGGGTAGTCATGTCTTTTCCCCAGCAGCAATGCCATTGATTTGAGAATCTGACGTTTTGATCTATAAGAACTCCTAGGCACATGGGATGACCCAATGTGTTAATTAGGAAAGCAAGCCTCAGTGTGTCACTCTGAAAACTCAATGGGGAGTGAGAGTTCCACTCCAGATGACTGATCATCAAGTAAGAATTTGGAAGGGGTCAGAACATCTGGAATTATCTCTCCAGATAAGAGCTCTGTTTAGGAGCTGAGCCAGGGAGGCAAGAGAAATTGCCTTGCATAGTCTTGGCTAGTCTTAGACACATTGGACTTCTACAGACTTTTTCTTGTGCCTTACAAATTATTATTACATTGCACTTAATAAATCTGTATTTGATGTTGTATATAGATTGCCTTGAGATTTTTTTTTACTAATTTTATTTTGTCTGATCAGCACTTTTATAGTCACCATTTTCACAGTCCCTATATATCCTTACTTTGCCCTTTTGTCTGTATTTGTGAAGTCTCTTAAACAAACACCGACATAAAGCCATTCTCCTCTCTCCCCATTGCTACTTTTCCTAGAAAGACGTCTTAATTATTTTGCCAAACTGCATCTGCCACATTTCTTCTTTCTACTTCAACCCTGTAGGTCTTTTGAAAAGACCATGAACTCTAAAAAGCCATACCAAACTCATAGAAATGAGATGCTATTATGTAATGATTAGATTCTGGTAGACCTAACTTGGGACCATTGTTCTGCTAATCATTGTACTTGCCAACTAGTTTAGATTAGCTTTAGTTTTCCTGAAAATTGGAAATACCATTCCTCTCTACATAGTATTTTTGATTGAATTGATTAGGGCCTATAGACAGATTCTATAATCCCGCATATAGCACACAGATCTCTTTATCTTTCCCCTACAGAACTAATATTCCTCACAGTGCTTCGTGCTATGAGTTCATAGATGTACTTTGGAAGCCTACCATATACAGAGATCTCAGCCAATGATCTTTAAGAGGTGGGACCAGGTTAGGGCGTGACCTTTGGGGTACCTGGAGAAAAACGCCAGGTGGCCCAGAGTTTTCTCTCTCTTTCTGTGGTTCCCTCACTACACAGTTGAAATTGGACTTCTCATTTTGTGAATTTGCCCTTTATAACAGAGAAAATATAATTGGTTTATCTTGTAGTTAGCCTGGCATTTTTCTACCCCTGATAATTCAACACTCAGATAGTATAAGTAGATATTATTTGTTAAATTACAAACATTTAGATTTATATTGCCCTACCATGACAAATAGTTTTAATTATTTTTGCTATAATATGTGCCACTAATATGTATTTACAATCTCCCTAATGCCTTGAAGATAGCTTATATATCTTTTATTCCCTGACAAAAAGAAGTCCTTCTTGGAGAAACTGGTATCATTCATCTCAAACAGTTTTTAACCTAAACATTTAGACCTAATGGGGTTGCATTTTACTCTTCTTTGTTTTTGGCTTGTCTGTTATTCAGATGATTACTCTCCTGTGTGGATACATATGCTTTTTTTTTCTGCTTCCAAGTTATAAGCAGCATATAAGAGATAACAATGATTGATTTTATTGTACTAAACTACTTCACAAAGGATGGAGTATAACAAGTAATTAGTGTGTATTTGCCAAATGATGAATACACTTCTGAATGAGAGGCACTGTGACTTTTCCAATATTTCACATGATTTTTATTGGTAGTTTAATTTGGCATAAACAACAGAAGAGTCTAATTGACCTTAATTATATGTCATTTAAAAATGTGTCCTTACATAAGATCTCTAAAATTCCATTATTCAATACACTATCAATATAGTTTTCAACTTTCAGTTCAAAAAAACAAACAAAAAAAACCAACACTATCAGAGAAAATTAGCAGGTCAGGAACTGGTAAATATCAAGTGATCCTCTCTTAATGACCATCTGTGAATGTCACCTGAGAATTTTGATAAACAGTAAAGAATTGGAAATTTTAAAGCCTCATAAAAATACGATCATACTGGCATGCAATCAGCAAGACTCAGATGTTGGATAGTCTTGAAGGCAACAGCAATTTAAAAGAGAAAAATTACAACATTCTCATGATGTTTGAATGTTGTAAGATTTCTGTGAATTTTTTTTGAATCAAAAAAGTGTCACAGTTTGTGATTTCAAGTGAGTTTACCTTACTCACCAAGGAAATAAGATAGACATTGAATGTTGTCAAATGCATGTTAAAAAGCAGAATCAAAGAATGAAATATTCAACCACTTTTAGTTGGATTCTTCATTTAGGTCATTGACAGCATTTTTCTCCATTGAAAGATTTTCTTTACCATGTAAGCAAAATGTTCTTAGCAATCTTATATTTGTATTGTGTCATTAGGAAACTTATGTTTAAATTAGTGGACTACCACTGACCATATTCTGTTCTTGAAATCATTTATAGTTTGTTTTGTTTTGTTTTCAGTTTTTCAAGACAGGGCTTCTCTGTGTAACAACTGTGACTGTCCTGGAACTAGCTCTTGCAGATCAGGCTGACCTCAAACTCACAGAGATCCACCTGTCTCCTCCTCTTAAGTGCTGGGATTAAAGACATCTGCCACCACCACCCGGCCATTTATAATTTTATATACATTTTCAGTCTATGGAAATCTTCAACCTTTCTTTTCTCTATTATTCTCTATTATTTACCCAAGACACATTTTTTTCTTTAGACTTTATCTCTTATATAACATCAACTATGCAAATAAGATTACCTATGTAGTAAAGCATCAAACTAAAGTCTATAATAGCATGAGGTTTTACATGTAATGTGCATCATGTAATTCAAAATGTATTTCCATAAGTTCCAGAAAGTATAGTAAAACTTTTGAATTCAGATCTTAGCTACAGACTGAGGCTTTGTGGCTAAGGGACTCTCAAAATCATCTAAATTATATATTTTCTTTTGCAATTTAATTTGTGTGCAAATTGGTGAGGCATGTATACGAGATCATGTATGTGTGTGTCTATGGTTGTGTAAAGGTGTGCCTGTGTTCTGAAGACCAGTGGCTGACATTGGTTGTCCTCATTGATTACTTTCCACTTTGGATTTTGAGATAATGTCTATCACTGAACCTGGAGCTCTCCAATTCTGCTGGAATGGGTGGTTAGTGAGTTCAGAAGATCTGTCTGCCTCCACCCTGCCCACTCCATACCTATCCTTTTTAGTACGGGTGCTAGGAATCTGAGTTCAGGTCCAGTCTGCATGCTTGTGGCAGACAAGCTCTTCGGTCACTTTACAAATTGAGCCATCATCCCAGCTTCTTCAAAGTACATTAGGAAAGAAACAATTTCTTACTGAGACTCATCATATGCATGTGTATGTGTGTGTGATTTGATATGAACTTCCTTATTTACCCCAAGAAGGCAAAATGGGCATGCAGGTTGAAAATTGAAAATAGGTAGTGTAATATGTATGATGAATATATTCATTAATATGTATCTGTGCATATCCAAATATTTAACCATGCTAGACATGGCTATTAAAGAACACAAGAGAATCTCCAACTGTGATTATTATTGTTAAGAGTGGGGGGAAGATGTCTAGAATGATGGGTATGGTTTGCAGAAAGACTGGAGTGACCTAAATGACCTCTGGATGCTCCTCCCATACCTCAGAACCTCCATTCTGACTTTATACTTCAAAATTAGCTGTCAACGCACTTTAGGGGGTATCTTATAGGATTCCAGCATTGACACATTCTAAAATTCTTTAATCAATGTCTCTTCAGGTCTCTTCATACCCCATTCCCAATAGTCAACTCCATCCTCAAGTCATTTGTCAACAACAACAACAACAACAACAAAATCTTTCTCTTTTATTGTTCCCTTCTTCCTAGACCCTGATTCTGTAATGTTATTTAAAAAATACATTTGGAAGGAAATTCAAAACCTTCTTGCACCTCCCCCTTTTTACTCCATAAAATCTCCACTCTGAGCCATGACTAACATGTACAGTATGCTTGCAATGAAAAAATTTCCCTCCTAAATGGCCTAACTCCAGATATTCACTCTTGTGACTCTAAGCTTTGATTAAGACATACATCGAAAGCACAAGTCTGTTTTCATCCCAGTTCCAGGTTTGTCCTTTTGTCATTAAGACACTTGTGAGGGTGATTGACTCAACTATGTTTAGTTGTCACAAATAGCTACTACTACTACTAAAAAGGAAAACCACACAAAGTCAGAAAGCACAGATCCAACTACAGACATAGTTAGCCACAAGTGTTAGAACATTTGACTTGTCTTTCAAAGTACAAAAGTAAATGTAAATATGAGAAGCATTCAAAATAATACAGCCTGGGGACAATACATGGAAGTTAGATAATATCCGAGTGCCAACAATAAAGATAAGTCATTTCCCTTCCTCCTTTTAGGATTATGCATATTATCATTTAATCTCTTGTAACCTCTTATCATTGTAGTTCCTAAAGTCCCGGATTTTAGCTAAGCTAAACTAAGTTTACTATCTCAGCTTGGCATTAATTAATTCCTATTTTGTGGAATTTTATTTTTCCCGCCCTCTGTCTGATGGAAACCAATTAGAATAATGAGGGCAAAAGGTTATATATACATCTGGCCCTGGTATTTAACATCCTGGTTTATCCTTTTATGCTTCGCAGAGAACAATGGGGAAAGGTGGACAGGGGACCCCTCTATTCCCGTTTGATGCTAGAAAAACATGAAACATTCTTTTTTTTTTCTTTTAACATATGTGTCATCTGAAAGGACTCAGGCGTGACAACATTGAGGAGATTGTTGTGTCTTAATTCCGTGCTTAATTGTCAGAGCCAGGAAGGAGGAGGTGAAGAGAGAAGGCAGGACTTGCACGGCCTGGTGCTTTTGGAGGGGCTGGCCTGGAAAGGCATGGCTTTCATTATATGTAAGTGAATTAGTCTGTTTCCTTTAAACAGGGGAGATTAACAAGCCACCAAGGGCCTGCTGTGGGAGTCTGACACTTTTAGTGGCTTGTGACATATGATTTGTGAATATCAATTCTCCTTCAAAAGCAAAAAGCAAATCTATCATTAGCATGAAGTTTGCCAAAAGCTGATTTTGGGTTAGTTTGGTTGAAATTCATTAGAAAATCCATTTCCTAAAATAGGGGAATAAATCTCTCATTTGATCCAGTGATCTGATAATTTTTCAATTATCCTTTGGATTTAGGAATGGTTCCACGTAGATGTGGGATTAAGTAAGGATAAATTATTTTTATAAAAAGAATGGTTGAGGTATTGAAGTAGAGAACTACGGAAGACTTAAGTTAGAGGAAAGGACTTCTTCAAAGTTTTTTTTTTTTTTCTTTTCTTCTTTTCTGACATTGGGGCTCACTGTGCAGCTCTGGCTGCTGTGCTGGAACTCACTCTAGACCAGGTTGGCCTCACACACACAGAGATCTGTCTGCCTCTATCTCTCAAGTGCTTAGATTAAAGGTGTGGGCTACTACTTCTGGTCATAAAATTTTGCTTTTAAAGAATATGTCTTCAAGCAGGCAGTCTATTATCAAGATAAAAATTTCTTAAAGTAAAATTAACAAAATAAATACTTACCCCATGGGTGAATATCAAAACAAACTTTGATATTAGAGGGATGACATAAAAAATTTCAAGCTGACAAAACTGATACAGGGAAAAATGACACTATAAAAGCATCTTTTAAAATACCATATTTATCATGCCTTGAAAAGGGTATATGAGAGAAATGCATAGATTTTTTTTCTATTCTGTTTCTTTTTTTGATACTATGAAGATTAAAAACAGGAGCCAGATTTTTTTTTTTCTTTTTTGGTTTTTCGAGACAGGGTTTCTCTGTGGCTTTGGAGCCTGTCCTGGAACTAGCTCTGTAGACCAGGCTGGTCTCGAACTCACAGAGATCCGCCTGCCTCTGCCTCCCGAGTGCTGGGATTAAAGGCATGCGCCACCATCGCCCGGCTTCAGAAGCCAGATTTTTGTAGCTGCAAGTAAAATTATCTAGACAGCAAGAAGAGATATTCTGGGGTCTCCATGTAGGAAAGATTTAATCAGGAAAATCAAGTAAAACTTAAGTTCCATTAGCTATAGCATTTAATTTACAGATGTACCGTCGAAGACTTATCTAATGTATGAATAAATGGTTTTTTTAAATGTATTAGTTGTATCTCATTGAGGATAAATCGTGATTAAGTAGATAGGAACAAAAACTATGCCAACTGGGCTCAAATCTTACTTTGATCCCACTGATCAACTATTGACTTCAGTGATGTTAATCAGTGGTCATGAATGTTCCCATCTATAAGGTGGGATTTCCTGGTATCTACACCATTTAGTTGTTCTTTAAAAGATGAAATGGGTACAAGTGTAAAATATATGGAACTATGTATCAAATACCAAATACTTATTATTTCTGTTTTATCCAAGTCTATTAACAGCTGAAGGAATATTTAAAACTGGGGGATAGATAGGTATCAATACTCAAAATCCTCCGGCCAGTTTGCATCCATTTAGTGCTACCTAAGAAAAATCATATCCACATAAGCTCTCAAAATTGACCTGCTTAACCAATTGATACTGCAAATATCCACAATGATAAAATGAAAAGTTACAATGACACATGAAGAATCCATCTGCTGATTAATACTGAGGTAACGATTAGAGCCTGCACATTGTTTCTCTACAGACTTAAGGAAACCATAATTTTCTGTCAAGTCAAAGTGAACATAGGTATGCTACTGAGTTCTTCATTTGTTTTGACTGCAAAATAAGAATTTAGTAATCTAGTCCAAAATCTGTATTGCTCTCTTATTCTACTTCATTAAAAAGATCATTATTTTCCCCACCACTAGGGAGGTAGAGGCAGGCAGATCTCTGTGAGTTTGAGGCCAGCCTGGTCTACAGAGTGGGTTCTAGAACAGCCAGGGATACACAGTGGTACCCTGTCTCAAAAAAGAAAGTTATTTATTTATTATTGTGTGTGTTCAAGTGTGTAAGTGATGGGAAGGGTAAAAGTGCCATGAAACATGTGTGTAGGTCAGAGGATACGTTTGTGGAGTTGGTACGCTTCTGTCTTTACTTGATGAGCCATCTTACTGGCTGCCCCTCCGCAAATTTAACTTCATTAATTTAACGTTATTATTATCGTGCAAGCTTGTGTGAGAGTGTGTGTACGTCCGTGGAGGTCAGAAAATAGAAGATAATTTTCGGAGGTAGATTTTTTTTTCCTTTCGACCAGGAATCCCAGGCTTGAATACTTTTATATGTTGTAGCATATAAATATAAACATAAATAAATAGTTTTTATATGTTGAGGCATGTCTTCAGCCAAAGCATCAATATTACTCTTGAGGATTTAGTTCAACTGTTAGAGCAGTTTTCTAACATACATGAAGCTCTGGGTTTGATCCCTAATACTATATACATTCAGCTTGGTAATATATACTTGTAATCACAACACTTTTGGCCAAGCATCTTTTAAGACAGCACAATAAGCTATAGCAAATAATGAATCCCCAAGTCTGTGGGGGTTGTGAAAAGTCTAAGCCTTTTCCTTTAGGTTTGTGAGACTAATGAATTATGGTCAATGGTCAATGTCAGTAGCTATATAGCTCAGGTGAATAAATTCCAGTTATCCTTATTATATTACTTTATGGCCTATAGTACAGAGAAAAAACGTTTGCAAATACATAAAGGAAAACAAAGAGATGTATCCGAGATATGCTACCTGTAGTTAGTTCTTTTTTTTTTTTAAAGATTTATTTATTATGTATACAACATTCTGCCTCCATGTATGCCCACACGCCAGAGGAGGGCGCCAGATCTCATTACAGATGGTTGTGAGCCACCATGTGGTTGCTGGGAATTGAACTCAGGACCTCTGGAAGAGCAGACAGTGCTCTAAACCACTGAGCCATCTCTCCAGTCCCCTGTAGTTAATTCTTTATTAGCACTCTTGGATTCATATTCTTTGTGACTTTACCTAAGTATGCCCATGAGGAACACAGGGTCTTAGTCTTGTATGAAGTCGACTTTGTCATATATATTAGAAGTGAAGTTACCATGTGTATACTCTTGAAACACCCAAGGTGGGTAGATGAGCAGAGGAACCTTTTTTTTTTTTTTAAAACCACAGTGTCAATCCTATTTATTTGAGGAAAAAATGTATACAGGAAGAAAACTTCAATTCTCACAGTGAAAGGAATTCCTCACGTCACAAAAGCATTCTCCAAACAGTCTACAAGGCTAAGGGATGACTGAATTTAAAAGACAGCACACAGAGAAGCTGCAGCCTCTGGCTGCTATCCTTTCTTAATACTTCTAGCTTTGGAAGTTGCACTTCAATCTCCAGCGGTCACTTGAAGAGCTAAGGTGCTGGAAGAAGTCTCAGGGTCAGAGGCACAAGCTCAGAAATTCCTGTGGCTTCAAAGCTGAAGTAGGGAAAAGCCCCAAACCTCTAACGTTTGTTTACACAGTGTCATCTGCTGCAGCGACTCCAGTTCTCACTCATAAAGGGCAGTGGCGGAGCACGCTGACGTGGTGAGGATACAGGCGATTGGAGAAGAGGATCACGTTTGCTTCTCCTCCTCCCAGCTCTAGCACGCAGGCACTCAGACTAGCGGGAACTGAAAGCTGACCTAATCTCAGGTCTATCAGAAAACCTTTCAGTAAGCAAGGAGCGGCAGAAGGCGAGCATCTGTTTCAACTTACGTTTAGAATTACCTCCCTTTTAGAGAACATACTGGCACTTTCTCTCTCTCCAGAATATAAGTAAAAATGAAAAGGTTGCCAACATGGGACGTGTGCATGGAGATTTTTCTGCCAATTTTTCAGGTTGTCCTAAACTCAAAACAACTTAGCCACTCCTGGTATTCCCTTTCTTAAAGGCTGACTGGCATAATAAAATCAAGTGAAGCTGTTTGTCACAGTTCAGATTTACTGTGTGTGAATCTGCTTTGTCCTCCACCCCACCTAGAAAAAATGATCTCTAGATTAAGATTTATAATTTGCATCTGAATACTCATACTAACTCATTCTGCTCATGTGGTCTACTTTACAAACGTAAGTTTGAGAAATGCCAATTATTACCCATTATTATTACAACTTAGTTCCAATCTGGCTTCCTTCTCTTACTTTAATACTCTTGTTAAAAGCTTATTAGAAGGAATTGTA
Source organism: Alexandromys fortis (assembly GCF_014885135.2). Taxonomy (NCBI): domain Eukaryota; kingdom Metazoa; phylum Chordata; class Mammalia; order Rodentia; family Cricetidae; genus Alexandromys; species Alexandromys fortis. The sequence goes on along the minus strand of NW_026067959.1, from coordinate 8,198,236 downwards.
TATATTTTTAAGAGTAATGAGTAAGTTCTAGATCTCAATGAGAATACCCAACTGACCCTAGTAGCCATTTTACCGCTGAGAAAATTTAGGGAAGATCCTAGAGACTTGAACTACCTCCTGCTTATGACTGGTTTTAGAGCCTAAAATTGAAATGCTGTGTTAGAAGCAATTGAGGGTTGCCTTTCTCGTCTAGTTCTTTTGTACCACAATGTTGTTTGTAATTGGAGCCACCCTTCCAACTCTCTCTGCCACTATCTCTTTTCTCAAGTTCCTGTAGGAACGCCTATTTAATAGGGAGTGTTAAAGAGGAAAAGTAGGACCTGTGGCTTCAGTCTCATCTTCGGGAAAGTTCTGTCGTCTAAGGCTGGGTAACAAAATGGTTGCCGTCTGTCTGAGAACTCTATAGCTTCTACCATAATGAGAGAAACCAATTTCTATTAAAAAAAAAGGGAATGTTGTAGAATCATACTGCTGTTCGAAACCCTGCAAGTTCAAACAATAGGAACATGTATGAGCCTCAGAAGAACTGTGTGAAAGCCTCTTGAGAGAATACAGGTTTGAATAGAGTCTATCATTTGAGTTTTATGCATTTTGGCACATGAGAGAGAGAGAGAGAGATGATATAACTGATTTTAAAAAAGAGCAAATGCATAGTAGCTAACTGTTTTTTAACATTGAGGACATTCTCCAAAAAGTACTACTTACTGGTATTTTAATTACATTAATTACGTACTTTAAAACTTTTTAAAAAAAATTTAATGTGAATGAGTGCTTTGTCCCCCTGTTTATCTAGGTACCTGGTACATAGGAGGCCTTAAGGCAGCATCTAGTCCTCTGGAACTGGAGTGAACAAATGGGTGTGTGAGTGCTGGGCACCGAACCCAGCTTCTTTAGGAGAGAAACAAGGGTTCTTAAGCACTAAGCCCAGTTACCTATATTTTTTATAATTTAGTCTTCAGTCACCTCGTGTTGTGGAATAATCTTTTTGTACACCATGAAGGTTTGTTGCTCAGAATGGTTTAATACAAAGCTGAACGGCCAATAGCAAGGCAGGATTTTCAGGGTGGAGAAGAGTCTGGGAAGAAATAGGGTGGAGATGCAGAGAGTCAACAGTCAGTCATGGAAGAAGCAAGAAAGCAGTTTGGGCAGTACAGAACAAATATAATAAAATGATGAGGCAGAAAGCAAATAAACAGAAACGTGTCAAGTTATAAAATCTAGCAAAAAAACAAGCCTATGCTATCAGGCAAGCTTTAATAATTAATAAAAGTGTGTGCGGTTATTCAGGAGCTGGCAGACTGGCAGGCGGGACAGAGAGCTCTGCCTGCATCCTCCATTTACAAAGGGAACTTTTTCAATAGGAAGTGTTTCCATGGAGTCGGCAAGCAACTCAAGAGAACTGATCTTGGAAGCATTCAAGGGAAACCCTTCAAACCAGTCAACCTGAGTTTATCTGGTTGCAGAAACAGACCACCTGGGTAGTCAAATTCTGCACTGAGCAAACAAAGCTTTTTAAAACTGTAGTAACATAAAGGCCACATAACATAAACAAGCAAACAAAAAGAAACAAACAAGAAGCAGTATCTTAAACAATGTCTTAAGAACATGTAATCATTTAAACTTATCCACCTATATGTAGGCAGATCTGAGGTGCCATTCTGAGCCCTGTGCTTTGCTAGTTTTTTTTTTTTTACATATATTATTTCATTGAATCTCTACAGAAGGGCTGAGGAAGCAGAAATATCCCAGAATCTCTTTCATCCAGTTAAGAAGTAGTACTGCTATAATGTATATACATTTGACTCCATGCTTAGTTCTGTCTACCATAAGAAGTGGCTTTGTTTTTGTTTGTTCTTAATTTGGTCCTTATAAGGCTGCCATAGTTGTCTGTAACACATGACCATATATTTGGCAGCTTAAAACAGCAGCAATTAGTTGTCTCACAGTTTGGGGGACTGTAAATCTGGTATCAGAGTATAAATTTCCCTGCTCCAAGCCCTCCAGAAAAGGTTCCACTCAATGTCTCTTGCAGCTTCTCCATCCACGATTATTTTTCCCTCCTGGCCCATCTGATGTATTCACCCCTCCAGAGTTTCAAATCAGTTATAGCCTACTGTCTTCAAACTCAAATACTAACAGTTCAAATACCTCCAGTTTCATACTTTACATAACATGATCCATCCCTAGATGAAATTATTCTCTATCAATGTTTCTACAAAACTAGAATATAAGTAATTCGTTCTCAAATGCAATGATAAAAAGGGCACGGAACAATAGTTATAGAAAGTACAGTTCCCCAAAGAGGGCAACGCAGGAACAAGGTGTCCTTAACTGTCCCAAGCAATTTCAGACCCAGCAAAGGAATTTTTTTGTTTGTTTGTTTGTTTGTGTAGTTTAGAAACAATTCTCTTTGGCTTGCAGGTTCAGCTTCTGGCTCCACAGTGGGAAGATTTTTTTAAACCTGTGTACTCAAACAGCTGAATTTGTTCCCAAGACTCTGTGATTGCAGTGACCTTTCCTCTTGTCTTTAAGATAGCATGTGAAAAAGTTTTATGCAGTTTATGACCCTTCCTGTCCATAAAATCTGTGGGGCACTTGATAATCTTACTTCATCTTGCCTTTTTTTCTTTTAATCCCATCTTAATCCAAAGAGGCAGTCTCTGACAATTTAACATCCTCAAAATCACGGCGGGAATTTTACGTGAGTGGTGGAGAATCCTCGTTAACAGAACTTGGTCAATCTCATTATTATTCCTAGCTGCTATTGAATTGACATCAATGTCACCTCTAAGCGTACCCTAAGGTTGTTCAGCAGCTCCTTGGACCTGCTCTTTCTAAGGGTCTCCTAGCTTAAAATATTTTACAACCAAATAAATTGAGATTGTGCTTTCTCTCCTTAGCAAGTTTCTCTTCACTTTACCCTCTTTGTCTTGAATTTTCCTGTAGCCACAGGAAAGCAGGCTGTCCTTCAGCATTAGCCTTGGGGATGGCCCAGATAATCGAGCTGACCACTTACAAACTGATCCACCCATCCTCCAGTTTTACTAACAGACTTCTCATTGGTTTTTCCCGGCTGTCACCAGAGGCATTGATAACACTCCTATTTTCACCAATAAAAGTTTACTAAGACATGGGTATTCCCAGGTGATTTGGGCTTGACTATGTGCTCGTCTTCCACATTTCAAACAGAATATCTTTAGTGCCCATGTTTCTACCAGGCATCTGCTTCAGAAAAATCTAGACATTTTTAATACACGTCTGAAGATTCTTCCGTTTTATGCTCAGTGTTCAATTCCAAGTCACTCTTACATTTTTTAGGCATTTCTTGTAGCAGCCTTCTATTTTGCCTGTCAAAAACCTATGGTTTCTGTAACAAAAGACCACAGAGGTGGTTATTCCAGTGCAAATGTGTTATTTCACTGCCCTGGAGAGCAGATGTCTGATATCAGTTTCAGTTTCAGAGGATCTGCATCAAGGGATCAGAGGGATCAAGCTCTTTTGTGGCTTCTGGAAGGGAAGTCTGCTCTTCCCCAGTTTAGTTACAGGATCCTCTGCAGTTCCTCATTAGAATGTTGGTGACAGCGTATAGGGTCCACGTGGCTAAAAAGAGGTAATGCCCCATCTTTTTTGTAAAATTTCTACTGCAACTTTACTATATAAAGTTGCATCCACAGGGTTTGAGGATTAGGTCCTGATGTCTATGAATGACTACCATTTAACATGTTTATCTATTATTCTCCAATATAGGTAAGCTTCTGAAATTTGCTCGTTAATCCATGAGATGAGTGTACCCAATGATTATTTAGTTCAGTTCGGTGGCACTCATTTTATAGATAAGTCTCTGAGGTCAAGATAAAGAGAATGACCAGTTTAAGATCTCATGGTAAATGTTTTCACACAACCAAGACCACATGGCACATCCCTTTACTACGCTGTTTGTAGAGCATTCTTCTTTTCTTCCAAAGGAATTACTGAGAATTTCTCATTTCTTCATAGTCACCCATATGATCCAAGAATAAGAATAAATAACTTGAAATCAGAAACAACTTTCAGTAGCAGCAAGAATTTTAAAGGGGAGGAGATCCATTATTAATATCCATAGAATATAATCAAAAGATTTTGTAAAACTGAGGATATATGAAAAATGATTAATTTCATACTAATACAATTGTAATTCAGAGATTTGGATGAACTTAAGTTTTTCAGAGTCAAAAAGTAACAATTTTTCTATTTCTCAGAATTGGAAAATAAGAGCTGAATGGAAGGGTATGAGATCAATTACATCGCTCCCTTCTCTGCAGAGTACAAAGTACAGAGAATATCAATCATACTTTCATATGACCGACCCCCAAAAAGTCTCAATGCCTTGACTAAGGCTATAAAGTTGGAATGATTGATTTGCTTAATAACAAATGTGGAGAAAACTGATTATATACGCCAGGTACTGAATTAAGAGTTGCTATCAAAGGTCAATGAGACATAGTGTGCAAGCAGAGCGACTTTCTCATCAGAATGAAGCTACGGGTAAGCAGTGAACAATCAGATGGAAACTGTGTAATGGTGGAGTAGGGTTCTGGAGGCATGGGAATGATCAAAACAGCATCCTCGAGATGGCACCTGGATGAAATCTGGAAGGAAGGGGAGCTGGGAATGAGGGCAAGGACTCCACTCCAAGGGCATCTTATGCGGTCTTGAAGTGGGAACACAGAGATTGGGAATTACAGGATCAACATCAACTGGAGATGTCTGTAATGAGGGCACAAGAATAAGCGGGACTGGGAGTGAGTGGGGAGAAAAGTGCGGTCATTCTACATGAAATGCAATGGACACTGGGAAAAAATGTCTCACAGACAACTGACTTTGTGGATGTTCACCTTCCAGAGCCAAACACTGACAAAGATGGGAAGGCTTCTGTAATAGACTAATTTGAAACAGAATGAGGTACTGTTGAAAAGTAGGCCAGAATAAAAGGTAGCTATTTATTGTGACTATTTCATGAAAACCAATATTTTTTATGTAGGCTGCTCAACCCACGATCAGGCGAAGTTTGATATTGACTCACGCTAACTCCTGTATCTTCAGGCTGGGCACAACTTTTATGCTTAACTTTTCTCATCCAACAATAATGCAGGGTCACAAAGACTACCTTATTTTTATACTACTGTTTGGAGAATCAACTGGTGAAAACATTAAAATGTTTTGCAAACTATAAAATAGAGTTGGACAGTGTAATATCAATATTATTCCTAATTTAAAAATATTAGCTAATCCAGAGATCTTCCTAGATAATGAATAATTAGTAACTATACAAGTTAGTCATCTTGTCAAATAGCAATAAAAGCTAACACCTCTGAGCTCTGTTCAAGGTCCTAGATGTAGAACTTATCATTCCAACCACACTTGTAAATCTGTGAACATACCTTCAGATCAATAAGGAGGCAGATTATTAGTAACATATTTTGCTTAGGTGCAGAAACGAAGCCTTGGGTAGTCACTTGGCCAAGATCACACTGCTGTGTAATTTCAGATTTCAGATTCTTTACCCAAAAGTCTGATTCCGAAGCATCCGGTTTCATTACTGGATGCCACTATTTATAATGACCTCTTCTCCTTGTTTGCTTCCGAAATGCTGAAGTATTTAATTTGCTGGAGAATGAGCTGTAGCCTCATCTTGTTTCTTTCTCTGATGACTTAGATCAAATAAGTATAAGAGTATTTGGGAGAAGAACAAAGGCACAACCTGGCGGTGGACGGGGATATCCCAGTAATTCTAGTGTGGAACCTGCTGAGAAGTATACAGTCCCTTCCCAGGGTTCCACATATTAAGAATCTTTAAAGCTGCCCATATTTTAAATTTTAAGCTAATGGCCATCTGATCTATCAAGAGTTGCTTCGTATTTCCAGTTAAAAAAATACTGTTCTGAGTTTTGTTTTAATCCAACTAGAATTTTTTTTTGCTACTAACTGTACTTTAATTATGCCAATCACAATACTACATAATGGCTTTTTCCCAATGTTTCTCAGTTTTCTTTCCATGATTTTCTTTACTTCGCAAAGTCAATGAGAGGGCTGGAAAGATGACTTAGTGGTTAAGGGCACTTGTTGATCTTGCAGAGGACCTGGGTTCATTCAGTTCCTAGCACCCATATGGTGGCTCATCATAACTCCATTCTAAGAAGTCCAACACCTTTCTCTGATCTCTTTGGGCACCAGGAAAGCACAAGGTGTGAATGCATGCATGCAAGCAAGACACTCATATACATCAAATGAACCTAAACAAATCAAATTAAGGGCTGGAGAGATGGCTCAGAGGTTAAGAACACTGGCTGCTCTTCAAGAGGTCCTGAGTTCAATTCCCAGCAACCACATGGTGGCTCACAACCATCTGTAATGAGATCTGGTACCCTCCTCTGGTGTGTGGGCATACATGAAGAGAGAATGTTGCATACATAAAAAATAAATAAATCTTTAAAGCAACAACAACAAAAAAAATCAAATTAATTGGGGGCGATGTTTAAAATGAAGAAAGTTAGTTTTAAACCAAAAACATGTTCAAGTGATATTTTGTCAGAAAAGCTGAGACCCTAAAATGTAGGGTTATTTCACACTTGCTTCTCAACATGCCAGCAAGTTCCAACGTAGTCCGTGCACCACTCACTCTGTTGCTGTGCCGTTTCCTGAATACCCTATAGTTGTGAATGCGCATGCTCCAGCGTTGTCTTTTAGTGAATTCTACTTTTATTTATTCTTCCGTCATGACTTGTTGGATGTCTCTTTGACTTAGTGTTTGCTACTCTAGTCATTCTTTACTGCTTCTCTGCTCTGAGGATAAATTGTGTTCTCTCATCTTACAGCTCCCTGTGATGAGCTCTTGTCTCTGGAATGAAAACTTGTAAGGGAAGAGCCCAGCAGGTTGAAGTAGAGGGACAATAAGTGAAAGCCACAACACAGTATCTGTGATACACAAAACTGCATCACAGTGACATACAATGTGGCTGAAAATGTGTAATTCCAGAAGAAACGGCTACTTTTCTCTTTCTGCCTTTCATCCTATAATCTCTCTTCATTGCCCCATGCTACCTGTTCTGTGCCAATAATTTTTCTTCTTTTGTAAAATTTGCTATAGCTTGAGTCCTTGAAGACTATTGTCTCTACCCCCCATTCTTCGTTCTCATCCTAAACCCATCTTTTATGTTCAAATACCTGTTAACAGTCTTTTGAAAGCCTCCACTCTTTCCTCAAACTTCAGAACACTAAGAATATCAAAGTTCAAATCAAATTTTAGGAAGTTCTTATGGTGCCTCAATTATCTTTCTGCAATGTTAGGATTGTTAATTTCTACTATTACAAATAATAATTCTTTTTTTCCCTGAAGAAGATGGAAGCATCATACTCATTTTTTAAATACTATATCTGCTTGATGAAGACTTAATACATGCCATAGAATAGCATGCTGTGTCCATGTATCAACTCCCATTTCTGTGACCTTTGGTCAAGCCCAGTCTCAGTGTCCCTTCTCCTAGTGTCCTGCACTTCCCTTAGCCCACCTCTCCAGGTCCCTTTCTCACCACTAGGATCAGAAGAGTTTCCCTGGTTTCTGTTCTGGTACCTACTTATCTCTTTTGGTGCTCACTGTAGCATTCTCGATGTCTTGACTTAGTTGTCTGCTTGACACTGTCAGTATGTTTTTACGTTTTTAGCTCCATGAGAGCAGAACCATTACTCGACATTCTCAAACATGGAACCTTGTCAGTACTTGACACAATACCAGACACAAAAAATAATTAGTTCATATTTCTATGAAGTGAGTTAAATAATGAGGGGATGCTCTACTTTCATCTTCATCAGGTAGGAAAAGAGGACAATTAATACCTTCCTGTACTGATGACACCTCACACAGAGCTGCACACTCTTGTCTTGCACTTTGGACCCAAACCTGTGACTGCTGAGTCCACTTTCACCCTATATCCATATTTAATTGCTTTGAAAGAAAGACCATGCTTTTCTCATTCCATCATTAAGATAGAGTTGCTTTAGCAAGACTTGGGTCTAAGTTTTCTTTCTGCTGATACACAGATTATTGATGACCTCTGTGGGCTTCCTCTTAGGTCACAGGTTTTCCTTTCAGTTAATTTAACATACAGTTGATGGCAGGAGTCGGGTTGTATTTTCTTGTCAGGTCAGCCCTTTTGCGGGGCAATGCTGATCATTTGCCTGAGCTCTATCCTGGGAGTTAAAGCGCTTGTCCTCATCACTCTAGTGAATCTCCCTACCCCCTCCTCACACTCTGAGTCCTCTTTTCCTCTTGTCCTTTTCTTCCAGTTTCTAGAATTTTCGTTACACATTTTGCACTTTCTGGCTGGTTGGATGACTGCTTTATAAATCTAAAGCTCTCCTGTAGTTTTGTTCAACAGGCTCTTACATTGTAATCTGGTTATCTTCTTCCTCACTCCCTCCACGTCTATGCAATTATATCATTCCAGAGATACATCTAAAAATACCCATGAGATCTAATAAGTATTGTTACTAATATTGCTACAAAAGCTCTCCCTTTAGATGTAAATATGTCATGTGTCGCCACATTTGCCATATTATAGATTATTAACTGTTCCTTTCATTATACTGATAAATTCATAGCTTCAAATTTGGAAACAATTAAAAAAGAAGCTCGATTTTTAGTTATTGTTATAGTAAGAGATAAATTTAATACAAATAAATAGCCAGATTCTGTTTATAAAACATATAACTCTAATTTAGCAGGTAGTCCCCAAAGGTGCTTTCTTGGAAAAAGAATATGAGTAGTATTACATATTTCTGGAGATCTTAACTACTGTCTGTATTTCAAAATATTGCTAATAGAGATCTACATGTCTTTATTTGGTTAAGCAGAAATACAAATTGTGTGTGCATGTGTGTGTGTGTGTGTGTGCGTGTGTATTCCCCTTCCCAATAATCAGAATTTAAAAAGGCATGGATTTTGTTTTAAAAGCTATATATACTTGCCAAAGCTATACAAAGAAGTATGATAATCTTAGTAACATTCTGAAAGTTGGGATCATCAATCAGCTCTGAATCAGTATTTATCCTCTCCTATAATATATGGGGAAAATATGTATTCTTAAATTATCATTGCTTTACCTTATACAAGTTTAGGAGAAGAAATGAAGGCACAAAAGGTATCAAAGCACTTAGGGAGTTATACAAATGCAAACAGAGTTAAAAAAATCATAGAACAAAACAGCAGAAATGGGTATGGGTTCAGAGTTTAAGATGGAAATCAAATATAGAATTACGTCCTTCTAGGGCTTTGCTCCCTTTGGTATAGGCAGAGCTTAAAAAACCTGGCCTGGAGGGTGGGGTACAAAAGGATTAGCTTTTGATTCAGTGTAATGGGGTCCCGGTAGAGTGCGTCCAATTTAAAAGGATGAGGTTCTTGTGTGTTGAACATCCCAAACTGTCTGTCTGCACTTCTGGCCTTACATATGAGGCCCCAGGGTGCTAAGTGATGATTTATTTGGCTTCAGGGATATGAAGTCATTTTAAACATTTTGAAAAATAAATTAAAAACAAACAAAAATAGAAGAGAAAAATAATAGGAGAGGCGATAAACCAATTAGGGTTCACAATGTTTCTAAAATAGAGTTGCCATAGGGCATCTCAAAACAAAACTACCAGAATGTAATTGAGCCTTGACTTGAGTTGCAGTACTACAGATGGCAAGTTATTCTCAACATGAGAGGGAGACTTTAAGAAAGATTAAGAATAAAACAACAATTATTTTTATCAAGACAGTGAGTATTCTAAAAGGTACCCGAAAGAGACTAATAACTTATCTGAGGGATGATATGGCTGTTAAACGAGTCCTTCAGCTTTCTGTTAACCCAAACTGCAGAATTACATCACAGTTATAGTGGAATTATTAGGTTTGTCTAGTTAATTTAATTATTTAGAGTTTAGGGTACATGAGTTTAATCAAGACATTCCCTTCTATTAGGCTTAGTCGGGTAATAAATTAACATATTCATCACAGCATTCATTGCAGGAAGCATGCCAAACATCTGAAAGTCCCTCATTATTGGTAATACACATAGTGACAGGTTAGGCCTAGGTAAAGGTGGACAGACTGCAGCAGAAGAATTATTAGGTGAACTATACAATGAGGTAATGCTGTACTGCCAGAACTATGAATCTCTCGAAGGGTAATTGGATGCACGTGTTCACAGCAGCATAAAGTCACTGTCCAGTTATCCACCTTACATGGGAATCTACTCCGAGTGTCTTCTTTGATTTAGTGTTCCAATTAGAACACAGCGTTCAAAGAAAGAACACTAACGGCCTGATTTAAAGGTAAGGGGCCTTGACGACCATTATTTTGTGGGTGACCTGGTGGATATTGTGAATGTTTCTATGAATAAAAAAAAATGTGTTCCGATTAAGGTCTTACTTTAAAAATACCCTAGATAATAACATCAAAATTTTGTATCCATCAATCCAGTATCAGGAGTACCTGGTGGATCCTAGGCTTCAGCTCTAGTTCTCTCTTCTAACTTGGGAGGCACCTTTATGCTGTTCTTTGGTGCACCCACTTACAGGTTACAGGTAAAAGTAATATTGGGAGAAAATATGCTGATAAGAAAGCATCAATATCTTACATCTGAAAAAAAAGCAAATTGAAAAAGTTGTCGAGTGGTAAATATAAAAGATCCTAAGTAATTGTGATATACCTTGTAGGGTTAAGATACATTTGTATAAAACACTTGAAACAGAATGAAGATTTTTTTATAGCCCTACCTTGTTGGAAAACTGTTTGAAAATTGCATGCACAGAGATCTATATTCGGTTTCACTGCAAAACTACAAGAGGATTTCAACTTCTTCAGGGGAAATGCTAATATTTTACTTAAATTAAGCAAACATCAACTATTAATGTTGACAAATGTTGGACCAGTCACAGTAAAACTGTCATCTGGATAACTATTCATTGCAAAGTTCAGAGAATTAATGTTAAAGTAGATTAAAATCACTTTGAATCCACATGTATTCTCTTCCTTTGGAAGGATAATAAATATCATTTGCACTATAATTTTTGATAAGCATATGGACATTAAGGTTTGGGAAAGATGTAGATAGATATCCATAAGGCAGCTCATAAATGTGAGGAACATTAGTTCCATCTTAAATGAGCTGTCAGCCCTTTTCCCAGGATTTTAGTTTGTGGAAAGGTAGACATTTGGATAATAAATGGGGTTTGCCTCTGAACATTAAAGTAATTGTATAGGAATTTAAAGTATCTATTCATGTTCATTGCAAGTTATTTAATTTCTAAGGAAACACACTAGAGTAAGAGTTTATGTTATAAGCTATTAGTGACAATGTAGAAGAAAATGTGCAGACAATGGACTTTGATTTACTAGGACCCTTCTTTTTCAAAAATTGTAAGTTTAAATATTATTTTGGAAACACATGCTTTTAAGGAATGGTCTGTACCTTCAGGTACCAGGTTACTGACATTCCCAAGACCTAGAGTTTGGTGCCTGAATTCTCCTCCTCCACTGCCAGCATGCGATTCCTGCCAACTGGTTTGTTGGGTTCTTCTAGTAGGTGGTTATAAATCAGGTTTATGAAGAGGAAACTCTCAAATTGTGCATTTTAATGGATTTATGATAAAGCCATCAAAGTGGAGGGTCCACATGGTAGAGATGCAGTAAAGGTAATAGGACAGTGTCATGTAAACATTAAATACAGTGCCTTCCACCTTCATAAATCCTCGACGCTGATGATTAAATGCTTCTGGTTATAAATTTTGCAAGCAAATTCTAGAAAGAACCACAATTGTAAATAAGACACCAGCAGAAGCCATAAATTGCCATAGAATTCCCTCACACTACAGAACACTCTTGAGTATTTATTATGAGACAGTACTCCTCAACAACTATTTATTTTAGCTTTTTTTTTCAATAATAAACTGAATTTTGATTAAAACAATAATGCCAACCTTTAGTTCTATGTCTAGCATTACAATCTATCATTTTTATGTGGCAAAATATGTTTTTGATTTACGGATTCACTTTGCAAGCGTTACTGTCTGCAAAGCTTTAGGTCTCTATAATGTCATTCTTTGTAGGGTCACCTGTTAGAAGTTCCTGCAACAGCCTGAGCTCCCACAGGTATTCCCAATCAAATTATTTTATTGCACGTGGGAACAATTAAGCACTTGGCCCTCAGCTGTAAACAATTACTATAGACAATGACATTCATGGATTTTCCTAAATAGTCATGTACTCCTAATGACCTCTGCTCACATAAGTGAGATTGATGTGTGTGTACTTTCTGTGTGTCCACAAGCAATTATATTCCCAAACATAATAGCAAGAGAGAGGCTTGACCTGGATGATACACTGCCATTGTCTGGTACCAGGTGACCACCTGCACTGATTATCTCTAACATTTTCTTTTCTTCCCACAGCCATTTTACTTCTCTTCCAATTAAGACTGAAATCAATGGGTTTTTGATCCTACTGCACCTATTGGTTTTGTGGAAGCCTAGGCAGTTTGGATGCTCACCTTACTAGACCTGGATGGAGGCGGGTGGTCCTTGGACTTCCCACAGGGCAGAAAACCCTGATTGCTCTTTGGGCTGAGGAGGGATGGGGACTTGATTGGGGGAGGGGGAGGGAAAGGGGAGGCGGCGGTGGGGAAGAGACAGAAATCTTTTTAAAAAAAAAGACTGAAATCTATTAGCGTTCACAGCAAAAGGCACCACGAGTTTTAAATGATTTGTTCTTAGGAGGCTGGAAATGTCTTGGTCTAATAAACTTGAATTCTTGTGCAGTTTAGCAGAGCGCTACAGCCTACAAGGAGAGATAACCAGATAGATAGGGTTAGATTTGCAATGTGCTTCTGTCACTTGCCAGTTGAGTGTTTGGAAACTTTGCATCATTCCACCTTAATTTAAATATTTTAAAATGCTCATAGTTAATCAAAGCTATGTTACTATGATGAGTACTAATTGGGACACATATTTCAAGATATGGCTGTGTGCTCTATACTCCCTGTGTTTCATAATCTTTTCTCAGAGAGGCCCATAAGCTCTGGGATGCTGTATTGGGAACATCCATTCAGTTGTCTCTCGTTTGGGGATACGTTTTCCTTTCACTAGATTATTCTTTTTCTTCAAGTGACAGCCATGGGAGAAGCTCACAGCTGTTTTCCTCATGTCCAGAAATAAGTCAACCAGTCCCATTTGCAGGGGGACCTAACAGCTGTATCCAGCCTTTCTAGGAGGTCAGAAGCAGAGCTGAGTGGTAATGTTTCAAGGGCAAAGCTCTAGATGTAAGGAATGATAAAACAAACCCTAAATGAGCCTGCGCATATCTAGTGACAGATATGCTATAGCCAGTCTCAATTATTCAAGCTTCCTCAGTCTTCATAATTCACCCCTACTCTCTTTATTCTACTTCCAGATAATAGCAAAGAGCAACACACACACACACACACACACACACACACTCACACCCCGCTACATCCCAGCTCTCCCCTTCTAAAGAAAAAAGCTTTAGTAATCACTTAATTTGAGAAGAATTTCTTTAGCACATGTCAGCCTTTCAGATCTATTCAAAACAAAGGTGCTAACTTTGGAGGATGAAGTTTTAAAAAAGCATCATTTTGCAATACTTATGAATGAGTTCCACTCTTCCCTTTTGTTAGCATTCTGCTGGCAATGAGCCAGTGAAACACTGTTTAATTATCCAAGGCATCAAAAATATATCACCTCTTAGGTAAGCGGTGATGGTATTCTAACAGCAATGATACCAGGGTCAAAAGTAACAAAGAAAAGTAGTCTTCAAATATGCAAATCTCAAAATAACATTTTTGTGCATTGATACTAAGTAATATCTTGTTTAGGACAATGGTCCCAAAATGTGGCTTTTGGACAAGGACCTGACACTCTTCAGAGGTTAGATAGTCTACTCGTTAACAGGCTACTCTTTGGTGGGCTGACTTGTTGGCTGCCCTGTGGGTGTGGCAAATGTTTCTTATGTGCAATTATGCAACATTTAAACAATATCTAAATGATACCATGTATTTCAGCTGAATCAGTCTAGCTGGAAATGATAGCCGCATTCTGATGCCTGGGCCACATGTAAAATTAAGGCCTTTTCAATCTGTGCTTTTCACTTGCTATGTTTTGATACACATGTTCTTGGAAAGCTTAAATTAGTTATGGTTTGACAATATTTAGCAATATAACCACCACCCTTCTCCTTTAAACCGTTAATTAGAACGGTCTTCTTATATTATATATTTAGCTTTTAATTTCAAAACGGACTATTAGTAATTACCATATTTTATTCCACAAAAGAGATAATGTCTATTTTTTAATGTTAGGTTGGAAATTTGTTGTACTTGTTTGTGCAATTAAAGTTGCATAATTTTCTCATTTGGGATAGTTCATATTGTAAAAATAAAACTCAATGTGTTCCCTGGGAGTCATTTTACTAAGTAGTTCATGGCACAGGGATCATTATTTTACAAAATAGTCATCTGAGTATCATAAACTAAAATATCTTCAGGTTGATCATTACATCACATTTTAAGAAACGCTTAAAACAGTAACAGCAAGACCTAGCTATTATCAAAATGTTAAGAAGAGGAAAGTAAGCTCAAAGTTAAAACTTGGACATTTTGCTCAGTATCTTCATGTTTTCCATATGAACAAAAGAAATTCGGGCCATGGGAATTATAAAAGAGAAAACAGTGCAGCCCAGTTTGGAGGCGGCTTCTTCCTTTAACTGAGCACCACTACGGATTTTGTTTTAGAAGTAGGTATAGCTATTACATTCGCATCAGCAGACCATAAAGACTGTTTATAGGATAGCATCTGTCACACTCAGGTGACAAGAGACTTTCAAGGAAGAGAAATTATCATTAAAGATACTATTTCAGCTACTTTCTTAGCATCAGAATGAAATATATTAGCATATATAATAAGGTATTTAATATTTCCAATACTAAACCTAACATAGATTACTTCAAATGCTTCCGTAAAGGTATTACTTAAAAAGATATTGCCAATTTTAATGAGCAACTAGGACGAAAGCAACTGAAAAGGAACAAAAGAATGTTGGATGTTTGTGAGTCCCACAAGAAGAAAACTAAGTCTCAATTTATTTAGTCTTTATTGAAAAATAAAATACTGAATTCTGGTCAGTTGTCATTTTTATGACAACCGAGTCAAAAAAAAAGTCTGAAATTGGTTTACTCACATATTTCAGCGTGCTGGCCAGTATATGTTTGGAATTCCCAAAGAACTGACACAAAGTGTTCCCTTTGAAAGGTGACTTGGAATTTACCGCAGAGATAAAGCCAAGTGGTCATTAAAGATGTTTAAATGTCATTGTCTACTGTCTTCAGTGTGCCATTACATAGCCTTGGGAATCCTTTCAAAGAACTATCAATAGAATATGAATAAGTCTCAGCACATGAAAGCAACCAGAAAAGGAAGCCAACAGCATAATTTGGCTTGCCTGGGTTGGTTCAAGAAGAGACTTGGTATCCACCCCTTCCCTTCTCATTTTTCCTCCCCCTTTTCAGGCTCTCCCCTCCCCCAACCCAAGACAGACCAGGGAAAGAAAGGCCAGAGAGACAGGAAGAAGGAGAGAAAGAGATCCAAGGATCCCCTGCCGAATGTGTGCTGGGGAGACAAACCTCGCCCTATGGGATACAGCCTTGGAAACAGACTTAGGCTTTTGCTTTGAAAATAAAAGAATGACAATGAAATTTGTGTGAGGTCTGTGTGAATCCAGTCCCAGATGTTTACAATGCTGTAGTACTATGCCTCTGCAATATGAGAGGGTTCAGAAGAAACAGTACAACAAGACTCCACAAAGCAGCGCATATGCTATTGACAATGCAGACATGAGCATCATGTTACCAAGAGAGAAGGCAGGCAAGAGACAAACAGCCGTGGTGCTGCCCGAAACGCTAACTTCACGGACTGCAAGCACTCAAACCAGAAAGAGGGACCCAAAATGGGGGTGGGGGGGAGAGTTCAAAACTAGGGGAAAAAACCTTTTGGCTTCTATCTAGAAGTGGTGGGGCAAAAGATGGGGGCCGGTAGACTGTGGAAGTGACTCTTCTTCCGTAAAGGTCATATAAAGCCCCTATAATTGACAGTGGATAATTATTTTCAGCTTTAGGAGTCTGTCCCAAAACTCTTAAGGTTGCCAGTGAAAAGAAACAAAATGTGTTTACTTGAGCCATTTCCAGGAAGGAGGGAAAGGAGACCTTTGGATGAGATGGGGGGGGGGGGGNAGGGGGGGGGGGGGGAGCGGTTGGAGACAGAATGGGGAATCTCCTAGCAGCAACAACTCTAGGGTACCGGGAGTGGCCCTGTGAGTGACAAGCTAGAGAGACCCAGAATAGGGTGGCAATAGGTGGAGGAGGCTTGTGTGGTGGAGGGAATCTTGCGGCACAATGTATACTCGGGAGGGGGTTGATTTAGTGTGAAAGTATTCCACTTCATCATTTTACAGGGGTTGGGGACATAAATATTTAGCTGGCCACATCTGGAACAGATTCTGCCCCCCCCCTCCCCGCGTGGGGTGGGGGTGGATAATTGGAAAGAGAGGAGCACGCATTTGTAACTTACTGTACGGACAGTTTTCCTTCTTGGTACCGCTGACCTTTCCGTTCTTCTCAATCTTGAGAAAGTACTTGGTGAAGGAGAACAGCTTTCTCCAGCGGACATCTCCTTGGAGGTGATTGTAGCTCCGCACATGCCTCCCCGCACTGGAAGGAGAGGACAAGGAGGAGGACGAGGAGGAGGAGGAAGAGGAGGAGGAGGAAGAGGAGTTGGTGGCCTCCGGTGACACCATGTCCTGACCAGGAGCTTGGCAGGTGACAGGGACGGAAGACACCAAGAAGAGCAACAAGAAGCAGCAACAGCAGCTCGGCAGGTGGGGAAAGGCTGAGGCACAATGTGTCAGTATCCATTTCCACATTGTACTGAAACTCTCGGCACTGAAAATTGTCTCATCAGAAGGAACATACTGGAAGGGTAAGACCTGGTGCGAGGCAAAGAGACAGCTGGAGGTGGTGGCTACTGGTTAGCTCCCTCCGGGTACGGATCTGGCCAGAAGCGAATACACCAACATCCATAACTCCTCGGAAGTGCCGGCTGCCTGTCCTCGCTCCGTTCTCAGATCCGCTGCTTGTATCTCTCCAGTCTCCGGGTGAACAGTGGACGTGGGTGGCCGCAGCAGTAGGAACTGGTGGTGTCGGTCACCAGCGCTCTCCGCTCCCCACTCAGGGGTTACTTTGTTCTCTTCTTCACTCCTTTCTTCACCATGTTAGATGCAAAAGAGGTCTGAAAAACAGATGACAGCACGGTGAACAAAACCCAAAGTGGGTGGGGTGGGGGTGCAGGAAGACATCTGCGCCCCTCTGCGGTTGGCACCTTCTGGTCCTTCCCTGCAGAGTCCCAGCCTGCTGGCCAACTTAAAAAGTGTGTCTCTTTGGAGTTGTCA
The DNA here is from genome assembly GCF_014885135.2 of Alexandromys fortis. Taxonomy (NCBI): domain Eukaryota; kingdom Metazoa; phylum Chordata; class Mammalia; order Rodentia; family Cricetidae; genus Alexandromys; species Alexandromys fortis. The sequence continues at coordinate 8,180,709 of NW_026067959.1, read as the reverse complement.
GAACTGGAGGCAGCTGCCCAGGCGCTGTTGTTTTCTTCTCCTTCCTTTCTCTTTTTGGTGGTGCCTGTTGATGTGAAGTCTCCCGAAAGCCACTTCTAGTTTGGGGGGCGGCTGGCGGCTGGTGTTTTGTTTGGCTCTACCCTCCACCTCCAAGGCCCTTGGAAAGCCGCTTGTAAACAGGTTGAAGCCTGCAGTCTAAATGTCAGTGCTTTTCAGCCAGAGGTGGGCTCTAACTCTGCTGGTCAAACCTCATTTGCAGGGGTGGAGAAGGCGGGGGAGGGGGTCAAACGGCGGTGGGACATCTGAAACCCTAAGCTGCTGGGAACGCCAGGGAAAAGGGAGGGGGTGGAGAAGGGGCCGGGTGTGGGGGGGGAGCCTGGCGAGAGGAGTGCGCGATGTCTTTGCTCTGAGCTGGGGGCTGCGGGTCCGTTCCTCGCAGCCTCCGTGGGCGCAGCCGCTCCGCAGCCTGCAGCTCCAGCTAATTGCTGCTCCAGCGTCCTGTGCTAGCAGCGCTGGCCACCAGCGCGAGCTGTCCGCATGCTTTCCGAATTTTGCTGCCCTCCGGCGGGAACCACTCCCCTCCTGGGAGCCCCTTGCTCACTTGTTTTCCAGTGTAGTTTTTTTCTTTTTTTTTTCTTTTTTTTTCCTTTTTCTTTCTTTCTCTCCGCCCCCCCCCCCCCCCCATTGGCCGTGAAAATAGAATTTGGAGCCTGGCTTTTGTGCGTTTCTCTCCTCCAGGTCCCAGAAGCAGGGAAGAAGGCTGGGGAGAGAGTACAAGGGGGTGGGGGGGGGATGCTCAGTGCAAACTCTCCCCAAGATTAGCAGATTATAAACTGATAGGAGCTAGAGTCGGAAAGGGAGACCTAACGAGCTGCTTCGTTTCCTCCTTTCCTGCCAGCTTCCAAGGAGGTCTCGGGTTTTAATGAATCATTGATTTCTCGCTTCCGTTGCTGAAGTAAAAAGTTCACACTTTGGCCCTCTCTGACTTTTTAAGCTCAGGGAGATTTATTGTCACCCTTAAACATCGCCTCTCTCTTGGCGTAAATGAAATCAGGGACCCGAGTTACTGATTTCTAATTGCTAACATGAGTCCTTTACAGAATCACGCATGGACTTCAAAGTCTAAGCACTTTCCTGCAACCGCAGATGTTATCACACAATTTGACCAAATCCCCTGCTGCCTGTTTTCTTCCCTATGTAATTTCCTTTGCATCTTACCGTCTAAAGAGGAGGAAAAGTAACGTTTGAAGGGCTGTATTTTACAATGCAGCCTCACTACCTACAAATCTTCCACTCACACCCCAAGCACACGCCAACCCGTAACTCTACCACAGCTAGCACAAACCAGTTCTTAACCCAGATGCAGACAGAAGTCAGGAGCCGCCCAGGAAGCCGTTGCCCAGAATCAAAAGGCACACACACACAGAGAGAAGGAAATACTGTGCTAACCCATTCCTACCTTAGTGTGATACAGTTCTGACTCCCAGAGGATCACTTCTTCAGGATAATATCTAAGCTAGGGAACCAGTGGCTGGAGAGAACGCATGAACATAGATTACTCTGTTGTGAGAGGCAGTTAGCCATCTGTGTTCTGTCTAAGCCAAACAAATTGTCAATATCTTAGAGCTTTCCATTTAGGAAAGTGGCAATTTCACATAGCTCAAACTAAGAGGCGGCATAAGATGCAGACATTTCAAGGTGAACTGCACAGACAACCGCAACAATGATTCAGAAAAAACAATTACAAAAGGAACTTGCACACACAAGCTAGAAACCTTGTCATGAGCATTCGGTTTCAGTCTTCCTGGAGAACTGGAGAAAGAAAATTAAAATTTAAAAGTTCTAGAGATAGGCATTGTTAATGATTGCCCAAATACATTTTAGGAACTTCAAGAATGGCTTTGAATGCATATTCTTATATTTTTCTGTGTGTTCAGCGCCTTTGAAATAGAACTATTTAGTAGCAGAATCGGGATTTTAATTGCATTATTTATAACTCATTGCAATGCTTATTCAAAAGATTTCAACAATGTGACGAACATCACAGCAGATTTCTAACTTTAATATAATTAGCTGATTTCTGTAGCTATTAATTGAAAAGTTAAGCAAATAAAGAGCATGCGTCAAAGAAGTCTTGCTTCTTTAATTAAAGTATGGATATTGAAAAATGAGGCCACAGTGCTAATTTCAATTTCCTATTTCACAGTTTTATACCTGAACAGACAAATGACAGAGAGAGCAGACAATTTCTTAGGGAATTTAAGTTGCATCCTCATAGAAAGAAGAATTCAAATGTTTGAATTGACAACTAATTGAAACTACATTTAAAAATATGTTTGATGGAAACATACAATGAAGATTCTTTTGTGAAAAATTATGAAACACAGGAAGTAATTAGTTTGGGGTTTCTTTACACTGGGCACCAACACTATTGATGCCAACTTGAGTGGTTTTTCTTTTTTTAATTCACACCAGACACACATTCATTCCAACACCTCTCTCTCTCTCTCTCTCTCTCTCTCTCTCTCTCTCTCTTTCTCTCTCTCTCTCTCTCTCTCTCTCACACACACACACACACACACTCCCTTTTTGTTCCAGAGAAAATTATTCAGATCCTCTAGCTGAAAGTTTTACTTTAAGTCTATCTAAAATGAGGAAAGAGCCATTCTCGAAGCTTCCATATTAAACCTGGCTGCAGCAGGTGCGGTGTCTGAGCCGTCTGAGATCCTCTCGCCTCTCCTCTGTACTGTGTTGATGACAGGGAGGACATTTACCAAACTGCCCAATGGGGAAGCTGACGTGGCTTTTTAGATTGTATCTCCGTCTTCTTTTTCCTTTCTGTGCTGCCCTTTCTTTCCCAGCACAGTCGGATCCCTAAATCCCCCACCACTTTGTATTGTAAAGTCACCTCTCCGCATAGCCCCAGAAAGCCTGAGAAAAGTTCCACAGGAGAGATGCACTATTTAACGGAATCCAATCTCTCCCAATAGATTTGAATCACTAACATAAATGTATGAATGTAGATTATATCTCGCTAATGAGGCCTGAATCATTCTCAGTTACTTCAAAGGGCTGAAATTCTACCTTCCTTTTCTAGCTGCAATAATCAGGTCTTAATGGGTCCCTTTATTAATTGTTTCTCTGTCCAGATTGAAAGGACAGTACAAGCTTCGGATTAGAGTGGTACTCGCTATTCTAAAAGGCTGTCTGTCTCTTTCATCCAACCTTTGGAAGGCAAGCTCTGTTTCTATGGCTTAAGCATATCCAGTGATATTCGACTAAATCTTTATTGATAGAAAGGGAGGCAAACTCTTGTTACATGGGATGACTGGAAAAATTATAGACTTTAAAGAAGCAAGTTCGTGAGAAGAAAGCATTAAAGACCTCGAAACTGTGACACGGCCGGGTAAGGAGGCTCTGTGAGGGCCCTTCTTCCAGACCCTTCAGTAGCAAATCTCTTGGAGCAGTTTACATTTGAAACATGTATTTCCTGTATTCTTTATGTTGCTGCGCAGTGTCTGTGGTTCAGTTACAAGATGTGTGCTCTATTGTGTGAGATGTTATTGGCAGTGTCAGTAAGCTGCTTCAAATAATTCTAAATCAGGTCAAAAGTCAGCCAGGCTGTTTGACAATTACAACATGTGCAGGCCTCATTTTTTTTTTAAAGCCCATCATGCAGCCAATAGGAGCACGAGCCTGTTTTCTTATTTACATATAGGAAATGCTGGAAGGAAGGCTTTTATTTTTCCTGCTTGTTTTTCACCCCCCCCCCCCAAAGCTACAGCTAGAAATGATGGCCACAACAGTGATGTTAGAACAGAAGTGAAAGTTTATAACTGTTGATTTCAAGGTGGAAGGAAAAAGCATGCTTACCTTACAGAGTGCAACACTTCACCGTCAGCAGGAAGCATGGCAGGGGGCGCTGAACATCCCTCCCTGAAATGAACAAGGGTGGAAGGCCTTTGGGATTCAGATTTGCTGAATGGTTTTTCACATTTGCATATATACTGAGTGGTAACTAACAGGCTGAATGTAAGTCCAGTAGTGATGTTAGTGTTTCAAGCATGCTTCATAGAGATGTGCTAAAGGTAAGTTCATTTGCTGTCTTAGGGAACTGTGGAGATGGCTCAGTGGATAACAGCACTTGACATGTAAGCATGAGGACCAGAGTTTGGAACCCTGGCGCCTGTACACACAAGAAAAGATAGGTATTGCTCTGGTGCTTGCTGGCCAAGGGAATAAGGTAGGTAGAGCATGGTATAACGGCACAAACTCCCCTGAGCTGTGCATAGCTCACTCTATACTACGGGCACAAAACCCATTCACATATTCATACACAAGAATACACCGACCACTTTATTTATTTATTATTTTAATTGTGTGTCTGCTTTGATTGCAACCTAGATTTGGAGGTCAGATGTGGAATTTTCTTTTCGTGGTGTCATGGTGACCCTCACAAAGTTTGTATGATTGAATTTTCTGTTTGAACTTTTGGTTTTTGAGGACTCTTGCATTATAAAATGATTGGAGTCGCTCAGCAATAGGATAGGAGCGCCAGTGACAGACCTCACCCGAGACCCTAGGTTTCGCCACACCTTCTACCTGTCTTCTTTCCCTTCCTCCTTTCTCTGATTTTCTCCTTACTAACCCTACTTACCCTAATATGTCCGAGTTGCCAGAATGGAAGAGATAAGAAAGCTTAGAAGGCTTTAGTTATGGAAAACCAGCATATCTTTGATGCCATTGATTAGCCAGAGAAAAGCAATAAAATAGCCCAGTGTTGAATTATTAACTATCAGTTTCTTAGACAAAACAAAATAAGTGTTTTTGTGGTTTGGGTAAAGCAGACTCTTAAATGCAATGAACACATTTAAATGTGACTTACGCTACACATTTTTAGGATATTCACGAGGTATTTGGAATTTAATAAGCATTTTTTAAGTTGCTTCCCCCAAGCAACTGATATCATTTAGAAAAGTAATCTATTAAGTTCTTTATGCCATCCTCTTAAATTTTCCTGAAACCGTATGCTATTTTAGGGCATAGACATTTATAAAACCTTTTTTTCCTAATGTTTGAAAGTTAGATGAATTTTCTGTTGACTTATTTTTGTAGATCCAATGATCTCCTACTGAAAATGTGTAAGGCTAAGATAGAAATCTGAAGGATCTTTCAAAAGAGAAGTATCTATATTGGCATGTTCGAAATATTCTCACAATAAGTCAGCACAATTCCAGAAAGCTGAACTCTGCAACTTGAAAGCAAACACAGTGAACATATTTCCACAGAGCGGCTGTTTATCCCTGCACCCCACTGGCAGACAGAGCCTCCCTTGACAATGTTGTGAAGTCTCCCAAGAGCTGGGTTTGGAGCTTCCAGCTGTCCCAGAGCAGATCTGTGTCTCCTGTCAAGCCAAGCTCTCTAGATTGCTTAGTTGTGTGACACTTGTCAATGTTTTGTTTGGAAATTACATTATTTTCCTTATAATTTCAATTGATCAACATGGACATATTTACAGCCATTTTTTTCATACATTTTCTGAGTTTTTTAAACTCAAGTGATATTTACTGAGTACCAACTACGTGCTAGTAGGCCATTGTTAGTGTTTTGGCTCTAACAAAGAAGATCGGGCAATTCAGCTCTTAAAGAGTTTGCACGTATGTACATAGGCATGAACCTGTATTTTTCGCCTTCGTCATCAGGGATAGGAAAGTTAGAATGACCTAGAAAATATCTGAAGAGATTTGGATCCTGACAATTAGTTTTATGTTGTCCTTCTCTACAAAAGAAACAAAAAAAATGGTGGCTTCTACTCACTGGCTCCATGAAGGATTCAGGATTGACCATCTCCTCTGTGGTTAGGGCTCAACTCTTTGCTTTAGATTTCCCCTACAGGCTTAGGATGTGAACAAAACCTCCGCCAGCTAACCCTGATGTTCTCACCTTGGTTTCTTTTTCCAGAATCGTGGATGGATAGTATATGTGTTCTAAATGAATAAGTTAACCGTTTTCTGATAAAAAAAAATTCCCTGAACCGTCTTCTGTACTTTCTAATTTTTGGTCAGATTTATTTATCACTCTTTATTGATGTGCGTTGCATGAGAGAGTGCCTGCTTCGCGTATACATGAGCTGCAATGGAGGCCAAAAGCGTGTGCCCTGGAAATGGAGTTACAGGCAGTTGTGAGCAGCCATCAGAGTTCCGGAAACTGACCCAAATCCTCTGTAAAAGCAATAGGTGTTACAAACTACTGAGCCATCTCCCCAGCCCCATTAGCTTACTATTAAAACATACGGCATATCAAATTCAATTTGACCAACACCCTAGCACCCATTATAAATTTGACAAGTTGTTCCCTTATTCCATAGAATTAGACACAGAGAATGTGCATTCTGTGAATTAGTGATAACCAAAAAGTTGTTGTGTTGTAGTAAATGCGATCTTTGTTGTGCTAAGCTTTCTTGGATTATCTCTGGAAATCCATTCTCTTCCCTTCTCTGGCTACCTCTAGACTGACAGCCGTACTTCTCCAGTGTTCCTTTGACAGGTGACTTGCATATGGTTTTGTCAGTGGGTAGATAAGCAACTGCGTGAGATCTCATTGTATTTCTTCCTATATTCCATTTTGTTTCAGTGTCCTGATTTCCACCGGAGGTGCATCCTTCCAGATTTACACTTCTCTTCAAAGAACCCTTCCTCCAAGTCTCTAGCTCTTCATGGAGTCCTTAGGATAATATTTTCTTCTCTTGCTATTTAAGCTCAAGGAGTTGCTTTATTCTTTGTTTCTGGCTTGCCAGCATCACCCCTTGTCGCTCCTTCAATTGTGCTACACCTCTGTGAGTAAACTAAGCTCGGTTTAAAGGTCTCTTCCTGTGAATTGTCTGAGTTCACTTTTGTCTTTGTTGGGACAGAACAGACAGACTCTGGACTGGAATACACATCTTCCACAGCAAGTAATCAGTCTGGGATAATGTGTTTTTGTTTTTTTATACGAGGTTATAAGGAAGTTCAATTTAACACAAAGCCCATTGTAAAACAGCTAGTGTTTGCTTGGGGATGTGCTGAATTCTTTGTAGAAAAGGATAATGATACGTGACATTTCCCCTACCGAAATAAATAGTATGGAGTCACATTTAGATTGAGGACTACCAAGCTTTTTATTTAGCTAATGAATTTTTAGGTTCAAAGAATCTATTATTTGATTGTTACAAGTTTGATAAAATACTTTCATATAAATGAAAGAAGCTTAGTAAAGTTGAAATTACATCTGTAAACAAAATGCATTTCTGTGCAGAAAACTGTGGTTAAAAACTCCACATTAAAAATTATTTTTTCTATGGTAATAGGGGTGAAAAGAATTAAAACTTAGTCTATACCTGTATGTCAAAGAATAAAAAAAATAAAAACTAGTTCCCTTTCCAGTTAACTATGAAAATGCCAAATTTTTCTTAGCATGAATCTTAGCAAATCTTTAAAAAATTATATTTGCAATTAAAATATTTTATTAACAAATAGTTATAGCTTATTGTAGAAAATAAGGATTGGAATTAATTATGTCCTTTCTTTCTGGGACACTTAGGGTTACTCTTTGAATATCTTGTTTTCCACTAAAGACAACTATTTTAAGATGAAGAAGTCGTCACATCTAAACTCTAAGGCTAGGCATAAAGGTGTTCCACATGGAAAAATCTCAAGGAATACAATACGCGAGTAGATAATGACTGTTGGCCATTGTCCTTCTAGGAATTCCACAAATCATTGACTTCCTTTGAAACTGATACCACCCAGAGGAGACCATGCTCGTTGTTCGCTTTCACTTTACAGTCCTAGGCAAAGGTGCAGCCTGCACCCTGCCAGTTTGTAAAGACTGGACTTCCTGTTGTCCTCCAGCCCCTACTTTACAGGTTGAAGAAAGGTGGGTCTGGGAAAGGTGAGTGTATTCTCTCAGGCAATCAGGTTGGTGATAATCTTCTTCGTGTATCAACAGACAGCAGACAACAGAAAAGGGTTTTAGCTTTCCACATACCAAGGACAGGATCCACTTCCTGGTGAGCAGAGACTCTTTCCAGGCTCTAAATTGAGCGGGAAGGAAAGATACGCTTCAGAATTAGGGTCTTGAGCCTGTGAGGATTGGACACTTCTCGGGGTTTATTGCCCCTAGTTTGGAAAATCATGCCTTTAGAAGACCATGCTTTGTGACAGGAATGTACTAAAACCATCTCTAAATTGAAAGGTTCTTGATGAGTTCCTTGAATGCCAACTAAATCTAGCAATTCAAAACTGTGAGTTTTACAACCCATTTCTGCAGAAGAATCTTCTCAGTGATTCCCTATTGCCTTCACGACCAGGTACAAATCCTTACCTTACATTCCCGCTGTAGTTAGTGGAGTCTAGGGTGGCCTGAGAGTAAATATTTTATAAACTCTGCCTTCTACGTTCCCATTGCAATTAGTGGGGTTTGGGACACAATACTAGATTTTTCTTGGTAGAGGGAATATGACCTTAGTTCCTTTGGCTAATTTTGTGAGAAAGAAGCACTTTTGCTTTTAACCAATGAAATCAAGCCTATTATATAAATTGATTAGTGCAGAATTTTCTTAGCCTCTTTATTTGCTTTCCTACTTCAACTGTACTTGCCATGGGCTAGAAAGAAAAGCATGAGCTCTATTTTATTCCTATTTTTTCACATTAAAATCTTATTGTGGGAATGTCTCTTATTCCAAGTATCAATAAACTAATGCACACACGCAGATACCCACACATATGCAATCTTTCAGCGGCATCTAGTTAGATATTTAGTCCTGCTTTGAGTCCTGTAAGTATGTGAAATTTAAATCTGGGTCTGGTAGCCTTGCTCTGTAATTCCAGTTAATAGGAATAGACCATGGCAAGAGGATTACAAGCTCAAGGCTTATGTGACCTTCAGAACAAACTTAAAGTCAGTTGTGCAAATTAACAAGATCCTGTATCAAATATATATATATAATACATATTATATGTGTGCATATTATATACACAGATATATTTTTATCCTCATATACATAAATGGATAAATGTATTCAGTGGCAGAGTACATGCATAGTATGTACAAGACCCTAGATTCAACATCTGCTACTGCAAAAAGCAAACAGCAGACAATCCAACAAATAGAAACCAGACTTATAGATCAATAGGAATTGGTGGAAAAATAAGGGCTGAAGGTATAGGTCAAAAACAGAACACTTATCTAGCATGAACAATGCCCTGTTTCAACCTTCAGTGTACACACATACATGCATGCACGCACACACACACACACACACACACACAAAAGGTCAAGATTTAGACACTTACTTTTATACTACTCCGTCTTAATATATGCTACATATATTAAGGAGAATGGCACGGGCTTTTGATACTACAAAGTTCAAGCCCAGAAACACTTCTTGCAACAAAGCTATGTCTCTCTAATTTTTCAAAACCTTTCTACCAACTGGGGACTAAATATTCAAATAACCAGCCTGTTGGAGTCATTGTCATTCAAACCATCACAGATATATGCATACATATATCCACATTCTTCGAGAATTGAATGTTTTTTTTTTTTTTTTAAGACAGGGTGTCAAGTATTCCAGGCTGCCCTTGAACCTACAGCCAAGAATGAATGACCTTGAACTTCTTATCCTCCTCCTTCTACCTTCTGGGTGCTGGGGTTGCAGGACTATGCCATCATGCCTGGTTAATGTGGTTCTGGCAAGCTCTCCACCAGCTGAGCTCCATCCGTAGCCATATACTTTCAGAATTCCTCAGCACACTGTTCATGCCCCCTCTGTCAGTGGTTCCATCGTTATATGGGATTAAAAGTGACTTATCAACTTTGGAAATTTCTCAACTTTCATAAAATTATCTACTAATTAATTTTAGCAGCACCACGTTGCACAATTGTGGGGCCCACAATTCTTGTAGTAGTCTGTGTGAAAAGCATCTCCTGGAATTCTGCAATGCAGAAGTTTCTGCAGCAGATACCACTGGCTGTCTATCTCAGACCCATTACTAGCTTTTTCCCTTGTCACTGTCTGATTCGGAAAGCCCACTTCCCTTCTCATGCCTAGAACTCACTACGCCAAACATAACACACCAGTGTTTGTCTCTGCTGGTGACTGGTCTCAGGGTGGACATATGACAACAGGTCTGGCATAAGGAAAGGGTTCTGGCAACCCCACTGATAAATAAAGAGACATGTCTGTTTTCTTATGCCAGCCTTTGTCATAGGCAGCCGTGGTCCAAGGAGCCGGGCAGAGTTTGTGGCTATAAAGGGAGAAGCCTGAGGGCAGGCTACAGTTAGTGGCCATGTGGCATGGCAAATCTATGAGGAAATACCACAGCTTTCTGCTCTATAACACAAAATGACAGAATGACAATACAGGACACTTGAAGTATGGGGCTCTCCTGCAAGAAGACAGCCAGAGCGTGAGCGCTCCAGTATCTCCCCATACACACCAGACAGTTATCTGAGATGTGTGTGTGTGTGTGTGTGTGTGTGTGTGTGTGTGTGGAAGGAGAGCTCGGCTGCAGAAGAAAAGAGCGAGCTGAGATTTGAATTAACCCAAAGCTGATGGTGGGAGCTCAGCCAATTAATAAGCTAGAGGACTACAGTAGAACAAACAACATGCCACTTACAATGTCCAGAATGTGGCTGCAAGTCTCCCAACATAGAAATGGCAGGAAAAACGTGTGACCCTTTCTCAAGAACAGGGCAGTCAACAAACACCAGCATCAACGTAGCCCCATTATCCTTGTGACCACAGAAAGACTTAAAGGAGCTGAAATCATTGAGATATATTAAAGTAAAGGAAAATGAGTTCCCACAGGGATACAACGATCCGAAAGGAAGGCAGAAGAACACTAAAATCAATCAATCAATCAATTAATCAAAATACAGCATTCTAAAATAGTTACTTAATAGAATGAAGCTCTCAAAGGAAAGGGTCTATAAACTGAACTTACCTCAGTGGTAATTATTCATATTAAAAATAGAGGGAACAAGGCTTTGATAATAAAAAGCAACTTTCAAACCTGTGGCATAATAGCGTAACTCATCATACCCAAAAGACAAAAGCATGCCAGCCAGTCCGTGGCAAGAGCAAGAAGAAAAGGCCACAGTTACAACTGACTGGCATATATGAGTGTAATAACTTCTTAACATGTATAAATAACAGTTCTGAATCTATTAAATAAATGAACATTGCTATAGAAAACTTCACTTGAAGAAAACTGTAGTCCCCATTGGTGTAACTGATCAGCTCTAATGATGATGAAATTAGAATTTTCCAACTTATGTCATGAAATGAGGACAAAGTATGAAAAAGACATTACAAAAATATTAAATACCAATATTAAAATATTAAAGACCAACATCTTTTCTGAGAACAAAATAACCTAGAAGAATTACCTTATGTAGCCAAAATGCTATATTAAAAAATCACATTAAATCTATTAAATCTGACTAAGTATATTGTACCCCAGAATTATTGTTGCATTTTTTTTCTTATTCCCCTCTCTCTTTCTCCTTTTATTCCTCTTTTCTTCTGTCCCCCATGCCCTCATTCTTCTCTCCCCCTGCCTTTCTTGTCTGAGAATCGCACTCAGGGCCTCCCATAGGTGAAGCATTTGTTCTCCTCCTGCCTGAGGAAAAGGTGCAGTTAGAGGCCAGGCAGCATGATAAGTTTCTAATGCAAAAACCATAACCATAACACAGCAACTTGTGTGACTTCTGGGAAATGAAAAATCCTCTCAGAAACGAGAGTCAGATAATGGTAATTCCAGTTTCCACCCATAAGTTCTAGGCTGTTATGTGGCTAGCCACTGAAACATGTATGTGTAGAGGAGACTTCAGCTCTGTTCTCATCTTTCATGTCATGCTATTTTTAAGTCTGATAACATAAAGAGATAACATTTTTATAGCCTGCGCATAAGAAAAATGAAAACAATATTTGTAAGTGTTGAGTGTACACACTAGAAAAATTATCTAAAGTCATCTTTCTCAAGAGAGTTGGATTCGGAGTGAGTACAGAAAAGAATGGTCAGCAGAAATTGTTGAAATCAAAGTCAGGAATTCAATAAAGAAAACAATAAAATCTGAAGATAATAATAAAGAAAAATCTAAAGAAATTAATAAGCATTTAAAAGGCTAAGGAAGAAAAACTATTAACAGCAGAAACAAAAAAGAGTCATTAAAGATCTTATGAATATCACAAGGATAATAAAAGAACATTAAAAGAATTCTTCACTCATAAATTTGATAACCTATATTAAAGAAGTCAATTCTTAGAGTGACACACTCATACAAAAATAAGTAGAACAATATGAATTGGCCTATATCTATTAAAGAAATTAAATAAATAGTTATTTATTAACATCTCGAAACTAAAATACAGGATTAGATTTGTTCAATGGTCAAATCTATTAAGCCTTTAATAATAATAATAAGAACAACATACTAGTAGTCTACACTCTCCTTCAAAAGATGGATTTAGGGGTATTTCATAACTTATTCTAGATATCATCACTAATCATGGAACAAATCCAGGTAATGATATTAAAAGCAATGAAAGCTATTGACCAATATATCTTATTAACATAAATATAAATATCCTCATGTTTTCAAATTGAATCTAATAATGCACAAATAAATTTGTGCAAAATGACCAAATAGGACCAACCCCATGCTTTCAAGGCTAATTAACATTTTAAACTGATAAGCATAATAACCATATAAAAAAGCCATGGAGAAAAAAAAATCATATGATCAAACCAATAGATACAGACACAGCACTGGTCTCAGTTCCTAACCCACTCATGATAAATAAATACTCTAATGAGACTAGAAATAGAGATGAACTGTGGGCTTGAGAAAATCAGTCTTGCACACAACTACAGGTGACACACTTTAGAAAAATTTGAAATTTTCCCAGAACGGCTAGAAAGGTATTTGTGTCTTCTTTCTCCTTTGCTTTCAAACGCTGTACTGGAAGTCTGAATTCAGACAAAAGCAAAACAAAATTTTACACACACACACACACAAAGAGAGAGAGAGAGAGACAATGAAGTAGTAAAATTGTATTTCCAGATGATACGATCATCTATGTAGATATGAAGGAACTTACAAATGTACTAACAGGTGACTGCAATGAACATTGTAGGCTACAATGTTAACCTACAAAATTCATCAAATCCCTGCCTGGGAACAATAGACAAGCAGAATTTGAAAGTAAAACTGCAATTCTCTTTAGATTATTACCCATAGAAATGAAAAATTTGGGTGCAAATCTCATTCGAGATCTACTCAATGAAAGCTCAAGCTACAAATTCTAATGAAAAATAGCAAAGCAGACTTAAGTTGGAGAACATTCAAAAGTCAAAGTTGTGGAGACGGAATTATCTTGTCACCCTCATCTATATTTTCAAAGCAATCCCATCAAAATCTCCCTTAAAATAGTTCTTTAAAGCCGGGCGGTGGTGGCACACGCCTTTAATCCCAGCACTCGGGAGGCAGAAGCAGGCGGATCTCTGTGAGTTCGAGGCCAGCCTGGTCTACAAGAGCTAGTTCCAGGACAGGAACCAAAAAGCTACAGAGAAACCCTGTCTCGAAAATCCAAATAAATAAATAAATAAATAAATAAATAAATAAAATAGTTCTTTAGATATTCTCAGCTTCATTCTATAGTTTGTTTTTAATAGAGATGCAAAACCAACAAGTAAAAAAAATAAATTTCCTCTAATTTTATAATTAAAACAGATGGTATTGGTAAAGAGCTGACAAATACATCAATATAATAGAGTAAAGAATCCAGAAGTAGACTCACATTACTTTTTATAACTCTATTTTCAAGAGGGAACAATCATTGTGGGGGGAAAAAAAAGATAGCCTTTTGCTCACTGGTAGGAATAGAAAATAAGACACCTTGGAAGATGTTGACAGTTTCTCACAAAGGAAAACAAAACTCCCAGGATATAATCCTGCAATCACTCCTTGGAAGCTTCTCAAATCAACAGTAAAGTGAGGCTCCCTCAAAAAGTTCCTCATAAATATTTATAGCAACTTTATTCATAATTACCTAAACTTGGAAGTAACTAATATGTCCTTCAGTAGGTGAGCGGATAAATATACTGTTACATGCACCATTGGAGTGCAATGCTAAAACAGAACGAACTAATAAACCATGGTGCGCATGGGAACGACATACTGAATATGAGTAATTGAATGAAACCAATCAGAAAGGAGGAGGCCATGCATGATTCCATGTATATGACATTCCAGACAAGGCACAACCACGGAGACATGAAAGAGCAGTGTATTCCAGGCTTGGCAAGTGATGTAGGTGTTAAATAGGCAGAGTGCAGATGAGTTTTAGGGCTGTGAACTAGTGTATATAAGAGTAGAATGGTCATCACATGTCATCATTCATCTGTAAACACCCACAGAATAGAAAACACTGAAAGTAGCCATTATATGGATATTGGGATTGGGTGATGAGGCAGCCATACAGGTTGCCTGGTGACTATAGGTGTAGCTATCTGGTGTGGGATGATGATAGTGGGCAAAGGTGTATGTGGAGGAGATAGGATATGTGTGGGAACTCAGTTTTCTCTTCAGTTTTAGCATGAATCTAAAAGTGAAATTTATGAATGAACAAAGGGGATTTGGACATTAAAAACTAGCAACAGTATAACAAGTATAAATATGTTATGTATAAACATAAATAAGTTTTACAACTTAGGCATAATGAGAAAATTTATTAAAATAAAGAAATGCTACCCCCAGTAGGAAATTTGGAAGTCCTCATATTAAAGGAACTTTATTTAATGAATATTTACCTTCAAAGAAAAGTTCAAGCCCAATGTCCTCAATGGTTAGTTGTTTTAAGTATTATCTGACAAAGATCATGATAGTTCTTTACAAATGTTGCCAGTAAGTAGTGCACAAAGAACCATATTTCAACTGACTGTACACAAATTTAACTCTTACCTCTGACCACACAAAGTAGCTCATGATGAATCATAGATTAAAATGTAAAAGCTCAAATCATGGAATGTTTTTGGTAAAATAAGCATGGAAGGACTTTCTCATGATGCTCAGAAGACGAACTGTTTCTTAGGTTCATAAATAATAGCTGTAAAAGTGATCATTTCTAGTTTTTCCCAAACTAAAACTTGAGGCTGATGAAGACACTAGAGACAGAGATGAAGAAGCTGGCCACGGAGGTGGAGCAAGAATACCTAAGCAATTCATCCGGGGGAAAAAATCGTTGCCTATGAGTGTGAAAAGAGCTCATGTATTAATGAGCAAAAGACAAAGCGATTCAAATTATCAAATGGTTGTGGAAAAGATGAAAAGTAGTAAAGAGTAACAAATGCATGAAAATGTTTTCGCCATCATCACACATCAGGGAAAGGTGAATTACATGCGGTGTCTCCTGTCAGCAAATCTAATGGGAGTTTTTCGCAGAAGTGACAGCCTCCATTTTAAGGTAAATGGAATCATCGTGGCTATTGTATGAAAGGCAGACTTGAAGGGAATAAAACATAACAGAGAGATTGTATTTTCCAAATTGAGCCACATTCAAGAGGAATGGCGGGATGACAGCATTAAAAGTGTTGGGGAGTGCCCGTGTCCTTGACACACAAAAATACCAAGACACTGTGTGCTGATGAGCTGTATGTGTACAAGAATCAGGGGTGGAACAGCACTGGGCTTTGTCTTGGAGAAATGTAAAAACTGAACTAATTTAGAAAGAATAGGAAAAAAGCTGAAGTTGAAATGTTCCTGAGTATATCAGATATTGAGGTATATTAGAGATGTGGAGATATTGGATTGGGAGAAAAGATAATTACAATGGGCAAGAGCCTGTGCTTATGGATTCTGGAAAATGCATGGTGATTTTTGTTTATGGAAACTTTATAACTTGATCCTGGTTGCTCCTGTTTTTCCAATGAAATAGAAAACTGGGCTATTGTCTAACTTTCTTTTTACCATTTTAAATTTAAAAATTTATACATTTACTCCAGAAAGCTCAACTTCTAGGAATTTGTCCTTTAGAAAGAAAACACTGACATTCAGGGGTGGTTGTTTATACCTGCCTTCCTGGCACGTAGAAGGTTAAGACAGGAAGATGGCCATAGGTTTCAGGACAATTTGTGCTATACATGAAACTCTCCCTACTTTAAAAAATGTACTAAGAGAAGAAAGAAATGAAACACTGAAATATTTCTGTCCTAACAGTGGGTGAAAGAGCTTAGCAATTAAAAAAACCAACTCTGGATATAAGGGCATAGGTATATAGTTTAATATCAATTAGTAAATTTTAATAAATTATTTATGTAAAAATGTTTATAAAATATGGGTAGAGATACTAAAAATATTATTTATTTGAAAGTATAGAAGAGAACGAGATTCATGGCAGGAATAATTTTCTTTTATCATACATTGTTTTAGTTGTGAAAAGAAATGCATATTGCTTTCGAATACTCACCTGAAGAAAAGTGATTTTTAATGCCCTTGCCTAAATAGTCTCTGTATTTAGATCTTATGTATACATCTGCCATTATACTTTAGCAGCATTTCCTGATATCATTGTATTTCTACTTAAATTCTTTTAGTTATAGAAGCCATTAAGTATCTATTCGGTTACAGATGCCGGTGAACGTAATTGCACAGTATAGGTCATGTCTATGAAATACCCCTTCAAAGTCTTCCAGGTTTCACATCATGCTTTAAATTGTCAACAGTTTTTATGATTTTTTCATTAATGTGCCGTTTTATAATAATGTGCTTTATCACTATACGTGTCAGTTTTCTTTTAATTATTATTTTAATCTACTTCATGTCACTATTTCCCAGTGGGGATCAGTGAGTCTGTGCATTCTTTTCATCTATTACTGTCTTTACTGTGAGGACACTCAATGGCCATCAGAGATCGTTGGTTGGTATTGTTGCACTTCCCTTTCATTTATAGTTGTAGGTGGATGATAGTTTTCTTTACAATTAAGAAACAAAATCTCTACTTTCTAATTTTTGTTGTGATAGACTCATGCTTATATGTATGTACATCATAGGTGTGTCTTGTGATGTGGGAGTGTCATATATCAATCTGTTGATTTCATTGGTTAAGTAATAAACCAACTGCTTGGCCTCATAGCTTAGAACATAGATGGGAGGAGGAAACAGAATAGAATTCTGGGCAGAAGAGGAAGTGAGGTCAGACTCTGCTCTGCTTCCAGAGAGACCGGACAGCTCTGCTATCTGGAGCAGAGACACCATGATGGAAGGAGGCTAGAATCTTCCCGGTAAGCTCACCTTGGGGTGCTTACACACATCATTAGAAATGGGCTAGTCCAGGTGCGAGAATTAGCCTGTAAGGGCTAGAGTTCATGGGCCAAGCAGTTCTTAAATGAATATGGTTTGTGTGTTGTTATTTCAGGCATAAGCTAGCAGGTGGCCGGGGTGTTGGGGACGCAGCCCCGCCGCCGCTCCTATTTCAACAGTCTTGTGCCTGTGAAGGTCAGAAGAAGGTGTCAGATCCCCTGGGACTGGAGTTACAGGCAATTGTGAGCTGTCATGTGGGTGCTGGGAATTTAATCCAGGTCTTTTGCAAGAGCAACAGTACACTTAACCACTGAACCATCTCTCCAAGACCCCATAATAGATTTTTTTTTCAGCATTGTTATCTTACAAAAGACTCTTTGATCACATATACTGAAGTTAGCGTCTTTCCAAAGTTTCCGTGTGGGTTTCTAAAACCCACCTTTATAATATTAAATGTATCTTATGCGAATAAGCAAACCATGAAGGTTCTACTCTCATGGATGAGATTAGAACCCTTACAAGGCTCAGGGAAACTGTGCCCATTTTTTCTTGCAAGCATGCAGCCACAAGAGACCATCTAGAAAGTCAGGTAAATTTGTTGATGTTACTGATGACTCAATCTTGGGCTTCCAGATTCTAGAAGTGTTATCAATATATCCTCATTGTTTAGAAATTACCCATTCTATACTATTTTCCTATGAATGCCCAAATGGATTTTGATTATATAATATTATTTCAAATTACACTACAATTATTAGCCTTCTCGCCGGGTATTTAATAATACACTTTTCTGATTCACAGAGACCTCATCCAAGATTTGTTGCATCTTTGCTTCCATCAACCTGTATTTATGACTCTATGCAAAAAGGACTGCTTTTACCTGCCTGTGAGAAAAGACAGAAGGTCTGCTGTAGGTAGCTTTTAAAGATGGGTTAGTATAATGCAATAATATGAAAGTTATCTCTCCTGTGCCAGGGCAGGACAACCCTACGGTATGGTGCGTACTCGAGAGAACTCTAACAAAGTCATGTTGTATCCAAGTTTCAGAGTAAGGGTCTTGAATTTCATCTTATTTGGTTCATTCCCCTCCTTCCTTTCTTCTGGGTCCCTGTTGTGTTTTCCTGGGAACATTTTTCATGGAAATCATGTGCACGGTGATTCTTATATTTGGTATTTCAGGGAAAACCAATCTAAGAATGTTATTTAAATATCCCGGCTTGTTTCATCTTCTGCTTCACCTAGAACAACGACAATCCAAGGGATAACATGCTGCTCACTACCTCCTAGTTCTGACCCATTGACTTAATACATGTCATATATGTATATATGTGTGAAAAATATACTGTTACTTTATTTCTAAACCTTCACTCTGGTTTGCATTTTGGAGGGAGGTTTCTGAGTAGCAACCAATGAGGCTATTTTAAAAAAGAAATTACTGAATTGGTATCTTATTAAAATAATAATATTTGTATATAAATTTGAAATAATTTATTAATCTATAGGAAATATATTATTGGCTAAAATTCAGCTGTATTTAGAAACTGAATTATTAAGGATACAGTTCAGAGGAGCCAAGATCCATCACATTTTTCTGCTCAAGTTGCATTTGCTATTGCTGATTTTAGATTCCTAGAAAACTTCTCTGGCAGAATTAATTTCTACCCAACCTCAGTTTTAAAAAGCCAATTTGTCTGCTATCTACCTTGTCCTGGGTCTTTAAATATCCTGGCTTGTTTTATCTTTTAGTTCACCTAGAACAATGGCAGCCCAAGGAGTGACATCCTGCTCCCTGCCTCCCAGTTCCAAGTTCTGACCCATTGTTTCTCTGTGTGCTTTCCTGGATTAGGGCTGTCTTGGCTTTGGTTTTCAGGCCTTTTTGATTTGACAGCACTTTTGGACACATTTCTGCAAACTGACCTTTGGCATCTCCCTTTGGAACACAGCTTGGGATTTAAACTCTGGCACCGCGCATTAGAGATGCAAGCAAGAAGTACTTCTACCTTATGCTGTGGCCTTCGAACTCCAGCCATTGAGGCCAGATTCTCCAGCTTCCCTTCAGCAGAGGATTGGAGAGTTGCTGCTAACTGACTGCCTCAAATGTCATTACTTACCAAGTGTTTTGAAGACAAGTTTTATGAACACTGGATTCTTTCTTGTTGTCAAAATCTTTTATTATTATTTTTTCCATGCGGTATATTTTGATCATGTTTCTTCCTCTCCCACCTCCTTACCTACTCAACTTCTTTTTCTCTCCTTCTCCTCTTTCATTTCTCCCACATAAATCCCCAAAACAAAAATGAAAATCTAAAACAAGAAAAACAAACAAACAAACAAACAAACAAAAATTCCACCAAAATGTAACTAAAAGCCCCTTCTTAAAAAAAAAAAAAAAGAGTTAATTTGTATTGGCCACCTATTTCTGGGCATGGGGCCTACCCTTGAGTGTGGTTGACATCCTCAGGGACACACCACTGGAGAAACTGTTTTTCTGCCTCCAAGGAGATATCAATTGCAAATAGCTTCTTGGTTAGGGTTAGGACTTTGTTTTCACGTCCCGTTTTCAGTGCCTGGATTCTGTCTGGCTTGAACATGAGCAGGCCATGCACATCTTCTCACACTCTCCGTGGGTTCTCGCGTACATTGATCCTGTCGAGTCTGGAAGACACTGTTTCCCTGGAGTCGTCCATAACCTCATGCTCTTACAATCCCCCCCTTGCTCTTCCATGTAGATTATTGAGCCTCAAGGAGAGGGGTTTGATTTAATTAATAAGACTAAAGGAACCCAAAAATTAACCCCTGAATACTCCCCTGATATTTTCTCAGATCCTGATAAGACAGAAAAAAAAAAAAAAGACGTGAAAGCAGTTCAGTAATGTAAACTTAAATTGTGAAGGTAATACAACTTCAATTCCAAAGACCAGTATTGGGGAAATTTCCTAAAAGGAAAATGATGAAACAGCCTAGCACCGTCTAGAGCCAGAACACCAAGCTGTGCTAAGCCGTGTTCTTCCAGGATAACTTTGATTCTTTGGTACTTGGAATTTTTACTTTCCTCTTAAGATGGTGAGATGGATTCCAATAGAGGTCTTCTGCATAGGAGAAGTTGTTGTCCCATGCTCTGCTGTCAGCACAGTACAAACTCGTGAGACCCTTCTGGCCCAGGCTTCTCTCTTCCTTGCTTTTGAGAACCTCAACACAGAAGAGCAAGAAAGAAATAAGATCCTTCCTTAGGACCTTGACCAAAAATCCAAGAACTTTCATCTTGTTGGTTTCAGAGTAAGATCTTGGACCCTACAAGAATTCACAGCCTGAAAGATGACTTTTAGGAGCCCAATGATACTTCAGGTAATTTTGCTGTGCCAAATTTCTAATGGGGAACTCCCTGGGTGCTCCACAGATGAAGTGTCCCTTACCATCCTATGTTCCCATTATGTTCAGGTATTCTTACATGTTTTCTACAGAAACATAGCTTCCCTCTATAAACATGATACATCGAATAACCATTAAGATGCTATTTCTAGGTATTGTCTGCTTAGTAGTGATTGATCCATCAAGGATGAGGTTCAGTGAGTTGATCAATAAGAATTGCTTACAAAATCGTTGTCCTTTATGTCAATGGCATCCCCAAAGGTCACAGGGAGTTGTTTCCTGTAGTTTTTTTTTTTAATAAGCCTGGATGTTTTCACTTTTGTAATGGGCTTCTCCATTCTGTAGTTGAGGATCAGGAGATTCACCTTGTAAATCCCTCTCCTTTCTGGTAGCTGTAGTCTTCATATAACTTGCTACATTAAGTACAGGAATAATAGCTCTGAGCACCCTGGGAAATGCTCAGCATCCCTCCCTTAGGTGTCTTCTGCTCATCTGGACTACCCAAAGAACATGAAACAAATAAATAGGCATTCTTCCCCATATTTCTGTATCTTTAAGGTGAAATTAAACTTTAAATCAATAGACACTCATTAAACTCTTAATAATGTAATTGACAATAAACCAATTGGCTAAAGTATTTAAGAAAAGGAAGAAGGTCTCTTGGGAAGGAGGAAATTTTGCCTCCAGACAGACATTAGCCTCAATCTAAAATGTTACTTCTTTGCCTAGGTCTCCAGCCTGCTGGTCTACCTTGAAGCATTTGAACTTGCCAGTTCTTGCTGTCACCAATCTCCCTCTCTGAATAGACACACACACACACACACACACACACACACACACACACACACACAGTGTTGATTCTGCTATTGTCTCTTTTAAATCTCTAAGACTTGTAATTGTAAATGTTATCTTCTAAAATGAACTTGTATCCCCAACATTTTCTCACAAGCAAATGCATGATCCAAAGTAGTGTAAGCACTTGAAAAACAGCTGAGGGAATTGCCTTTGATATGTCTCCCAATGAGTAGCCTGTTCCTGACCATGAGCAATTAACCTTTAATAGGGAAAACAAATGTTTTGCATGTGACATACTGTGACATACTCCCATCTATTTCTTTACATCAGAAACTTTCAACTTTGACAGTAATATTACCCAAAGAACTAGTTAAAAAATATTCATTCCATGAGAACAACCCCAGATCTACATTCTGGGGGAGGACTTTCAGGGGCACAATTTGCTTTTATTTATGTGGTCAATCTACTGTGTACCCATTGGTCAGAAACTGTGATGGGGACGCAGAGTGGTGATGTGGCAGCCACTGAACTGAGTGCAGCTGGCTTAACTGCTAACACATCATGTTGGTTTGGTACTGCCATTTTGGTTTCAGTAATTTGACTGGCATGGTCTGGGCTAGTATCTACTTGTGATTTTACCATAGTACTTGTTCTGTTCTGTTCTTGATCTGCTGCCTTTTACAAATTAGCATTCTCTTCTCTGTCTCTTGAGATAATGATCTCTGAATTCTAGATGGTAAAATACTGTCATCAAACACGTGCTATGACTCTAGGTAGAGAGCATAAGGGTAAAGATGCAAACGTTGGAGAACGTATTTGACATTTCAGGCATAGTACATCCCAATCTGCATAGTAGGAAACACCAATTCTAAGGATCTCAGAAGAATATTAAAAAATTTCATTGTTTTGTTTTTTTTCTTCTTCTTGAGGGTTAGAAGAGGAGACAAAGGATATTGTAATGGTTTAACTGTGTTCAAATGTATATGTTGAAAGAATATTTCTACCAAATATGTATGTACTGTTTTAGTTTATAATATCGTAGTTTTTTATTTGATGTTTCTAAGTTATTTACACGTCCAATGTATCTATGTTCACCATTTTTGAAATTTAATGAGAAAGAATAGTTTTGACTTTGTAGTCATAATATCTTTTTAAATGTTCTCCAGGAGCAATGTCCAGAGAACTTACATAATTATCTGATTTGAATAAAGATGTCATTTATATTTTATTGCTTAAGATTTAAGGAATAACTTAAGTTCAAGTCTTGCATTTTGTTAAGATAACGGAAGTTGAAAATATGCAAAACCTATCTCCAATTTCAGTCCCCCAGCTTCCAAAGAATTACTACACTGTAAGGCCTTGAAATTTAAGTGCTGTGTGGGCATCTCTGCTCCTTGAACAACTGTCACAGATTTTCTTTTCTAGGCTTAAGTTGACTGAAGCAATAAAATTTGTTGTGGATTGCAATTTAGTGACATATTTCATTTTATTATTATTTTTTAGTTCGTCCTTCTATCTCATGAGCCATCCATTTCCATGAAACTATATTTTCACGGGGTGGGGGGAAGTCTATGATTTAAAACATCATTATCTTGCATGTAAGTATTTCAAGTGAACTTAATTAAAATATGAGATTAAACATAATTTAAGCTTATCCAGGGCAAACATTTTCAGTGGTGTTCTACTTTGTTTCATTTATTATTCTTTGAGAATTTAATACGTGTATACAATGTATTTTGATCATATATATCCCCTCCTCAAATTAAATAAATGTTCAAATGAATACAATAAAGGTCATGGTTCTATGATGAAGGAAGGAGTATTGAGTGTTCCAAAAAAAAAGACTGGGTCTGTTACTCGTTTATCCCCAATCCATTATGTAAATTAAGTTTAACAGAGCTGTGCTTAAACAAACTTGTGTTTGTTAATTCTATTGTCTAAGCAAAAATACACTTTTTAGTCATATATGATTATAAGCCTTTCTTCTTAAAGTTTACTGCAACTGAGGAATATTGATAAAATGACTTAATGCAAAAAAATATAAAATTCTGGGTAGTTAAAAAGCTCATGGTTTCTTCATTTGAGCATTTGTTGTCATTTAGCAGTTAACTCTATGAAAAAAAAAAAAAACAAAGAAAAACTTCCAGCCCTCAACGAGTACTTGATCCCCCACAGCTGGAGCTATGGGCAGTTGTGAGCCCTCTGTCCTGGCTGCTGTGAACAGAACTTGGGTCCTCTGCAAGAGCAGGATGCCCCTAGACAGTTGATACAAGGCTGTAACACAGAAAAGCTTGTAACTTATTACTACCAACTATTATTGCTATATCGCTCAGGTGTTGATGGTAGTGGTGGTTATTCTCAAAGGCCCATCCTTGTTTGTGATGGCATAAGAAGTATTTATCAACTTTTAGAAACAGTTTGATGGTAACTTCAAGTAATCCATGTTATACTACATTAGTTCTTTTACACCTGAGGCATATACCTCAGTGCAAAGAGAAGGGCCAAACAAAAAACTTGTTTAGAAAGATGGAAATTGTCCAGGAATTTGGAGAGCTGGGCATCTGAGCTCAAACCATAGCTGTCAGAGCTTTGCTTTGTGTTGCTAATGGTTGTAGCTGCAGTTCTTTATATTGGGCTGGGTCCTAGATCTATTGTTAGCTAAAGTGGTATCTATTGTGTTTCATTCCAAACTAAAAGCACATTGGAATTCCTTATGTGATCGTTTTCTGCTGTTGTTTGATACTACATATAGAATGAGTCATTGAAATTCTGAGGCATTTTGTTTGGCTCGTCATTAATTGCACGCTTTTGTAACCAGTGCCTTCCTTTCATGGTTAAGTGTCTCTTTAAGTGCTATCATCAGGTCCTGGAACTTCACCAGTCTCTTGGCCTCCACAGCGATTATACCCTTTCAAAACAAAACAGAAAAATACGTAATTAATAAACTGGCAAATAGATCCATGCAGAATTTAGTTATTTACATATGTTTGAATATATATTAGGAATAAGTAGATGACATTCCATTGTAGTGTATCATTATGCTGTATATTTTAATGTATAAGATATGACTCAGTCACAGCTATTAGAGATGGAGGTACAACTTATATATGAAAGCATGCTCCCCCGCTAAGGTTCTTCTGAGCGTTTGGCTCCAAACTACGTCAGGCTTTATCTGTTTAATCATGATGCACATAGATTAGCATTTTTTTAGTTTTATTAATATTAAAATGGATAATTGAAGGCTATAATAGAGTGTCTTCTGTCTAGCATTATTTAAAATGCATTCAATCTGTTTGGAATTAAGAAAACATTTCTAAAGTACAATTATATATACTAATTTCCTTAAGCTGTAAGTTATTTTTAAAGAATATGAATAAACACTGACTATTACAATCCAAATGAATACACCTTTTCATCACAATTGTAAGTCATTACTAATAACTAAGCTCATTTACATAGTGGGTCCATATATATTGGCTGTCTCTTTTCACCAAGCAGAGTTCATAGGAAAACAAGCAAACATTTGGCAGGTATGGCACTCTAAGGCAGAGGGTACAATGTACCACAAGTGGATTCCTAGGATGACGACAGTGTTCTTCAGCAGAGAACAAGGATTTCCTAGGACACCTTTCCAGTTACAAAGTGATCTGCTGGAACATGAAGTAAGATTGGCCCGTGTTGGTGTCTGGATAGTGACTGTGGCCTTTACTGTGTGTGTAAATTCATTTCAGGATTTTGAAGCTATAAAAAAGCAAAAGTACATTAATAGATTTGTGAATTGCTTTCATTAGAAAAAAAATGGGATGAATCTCACACGTGACCATCAGAATATCTTACAAACCTTATTTAAAGAATAAGTTCAAGTTTCCAATCATAAAATGTTCTATTCCTTTCTTGGAGAGTGAATTGGGACAGCCCTGTCCATGTTTCTAAAATGCTGCAGCACCAAGGTTGAGAACTACTCGTTCAAAATGCATAGGGCATGAATAATTACAAAGAGGCAAAAGAGGCATTCAGTTACAGGTTTTTCTTTTTTTCCCAATAAGATAACATTTTCTGTCTTTTACTTTTTCTTTATTTTTCCTTCGCCTCTATCATCTTTTCTTCTTTCCCTTATAGGCAGGATCTATACTTCAAGCACTCCTGTGGTAAGACAGAAGATGGATATAGGAGAATCTCTGCAATTGGGCCAGCTAGATGGGCTAGATTGGCACATGCAGTAGCAAAAGGATGGCAAGAACTAAGACGAGGTTGTCTTGTGAGCTTCATATACAGACTTTTGCATTTATCTGCCCTGTATACTAGACTAGAACACACACACAAACACACATGATAGAAAATAAAAACAAATCAAGTATAGAAGATAGTTCAGGATGGTAATTTTGGAAGTAGTAAGAACAAGATAGTATCACAGAATCTTATGCCAACTATTATTAACACATTTCTGGCCTAAGAGAACTAAGAGATACTATAAATGTATTACATTACTTATTACATTGAGTATTCAAAAAAACAACTATGTGCTAAACATATAAGGTGGGTCTGCCAGGTAAATCTATTTAAGCAACAGACGATAGGGAATTTTAATATAAATGTTAAATAGTGAATATATTACAAAGCGTGGTATTCTGTGTTGTCTAGTCCTGTCTTGTAAACGTCAGCTTACAGAATAATTCTCCATTTTCAACGGACAGAATTTGATTAAAAACAGTATGGCAACGATATCACAATGGACTTTTAGAATGAACAGGGAAAAAAACTGGGGCTCTAAGAGTTAAACAAGGTGTTACCAACTACATTTAGGAGAAGCTTGTCAGAAAGCCAGAGGAGAGGAAGTTAAAGAATCAAGAATGAGTGTTGTAGGCTTTACTTTTTGAGAAGATGTTTTAGAGTCCAGAAAGGGTGGTGATTTTGTTTTTAAAACAGTGAAAAGTAGTTTGTTCAGTTCAAGGCTGGCCCTTTGACTAACGGAATACCTAGAGAAAAGAGACTATGACAGCATGAAACTGTCACTGTGAAAATGTCACCCACGATGAATGTTGCTTCTTGTGATGACCAAAGGAATGATTACCATTTCTCACTTCAAGGAACTTCTCCACATAAGGCTAATCTTCATGAGAGCACTATAGCTTAGGTACATTTTTATGCCCATAGGTTAAGGAGTCCAGGCACCAGGCTTCCATTAAGCTACTAGTTGAATACTTACTGAGAAGGTAGGAGAGACTGGAAATCTACACCAATGAGAAGTAAAATATGAAAGATGGAAAAAAACAGTGATAGCCTTATTTGTGTTTCACTTGAGCTAAAATTTAATTATCCCACAAAGAATTGAAGAGTTACTATATATTAAGATGGATGGTCTAAATAGTAGCCCAAGAGCTGATGTTTCATTAAAGATATTTACAATTTCATAAATATCAACATATTTCTTGCTAATTGATAAATTGGATCTCAGATTGTGAGCGACAACTGCTTACAAGGATGGCTTAGTATGAGCAACTCTCAACTAACTGGTCTTCAGTGTCAGGAAGTGAAGCCATTCTGCTGGACGTTCGGAAAAGATAGTATTTGACTATCTTGTATGTATCTATTACTTATATGTAATAGTTCCTGTCAGACTCTGCTGTGTAATCCAAAGTGTAAGGTCATGCCTAAACTAGTTGCAAAAACATACACCCTGTGACCTCCAACGTGAGAAGGACAAATTATAGAAAACACTTAAAAGCTGTTTGAAGATTTATCCCAAAATACACCCACGTACACACATGCAGAGGTAGCTTATAATACCTTTGTATCTAGCATAATATTTAAAACCCAACTGTCTTTTGTTTTTATCCCTTCAGAGAGATAATTTTTGAATTATGTTTTGTTGAACAGCCACACTGTGATTTCCCTACATCCATAAATATAAAATTGGAAGAAAATGAATTTCTTCCTTATTACTAGTAAATAGTGATAAATACTCATAAATTTCACTTAAGTTTTCAATCTGGTGTTTTTTCTTTACTGAGTTTTAGAGTTTCTAGATAGAATGCCAGATGGGCAGCTATATTTGAAATCCAGATGAGTTATACACATGTATGAAACTGTCAAAATACGGAGAGAGCAAAACATCTTTCTTTTTACAAAAACCTGACGTGATTTTCATGACCTAACCTTCATGTTCTAGCTTTACTACTTGGCAATTCGTTCGCTATTTATTCATTTACTCAGCCTCTGCTTACTAAGCCCCCGTTACAAAACTATATCTAGGCTAGCTCAATCAGGTATGTTGAAAGCGTGTTGAGCTAGAGAACTCCCATTTTCAGACGAGAGAATAAGATGCCTTTCTTTAAAAGCTATCTCGACCCACAGTAGAGTATTCTCATACACTCATTCTGATGGTAAACAAAACTTTCTATCAGGCAGATCCAGAACTTACAATTGCTTTTGGTCATGTGTTCGGACTGAAAGGAAACCAACATTGACATAGAAACTACAACGCACAAGGCTCCAGTGGGTGAATGTGCTGTCTGTCGTATTTATTCTTCCTCATCTCACAGTGAGAGCAGCACTGGAAGATATTGTAATTCCACCTCACACACAAAAATTCTGAAGCGATTATAGAGAGCTTCATCTCTTGTTCAGGGTCACACAGCAGAATCCTGTAGCGTCAGTCTCCCTGTAAAATTATCTTGTTCTAAAATCTGTGCTTTACCTGATTTTGTTAAACTGTTCAGCCCTGTTACAGGTGAGACCCTTAACGAAGACTACAGGGAAGCAACAAAATATTCCCAACAGCATTGTATTTATTTTCCTGTGCACGTTTGGGATCTCAGTGTCCTCTAAGCTGCGGACAGTGCCACCTGTCAGTTTTCCCACCCACGGCCACCTCTTGTGCACTAAACATTGCTTCCAAGGGTAATCCAAACACTCCGCCGATCTCTGCCCACTGCTTTCAGCATGAATCGTTTGTCGCAAACTTTGCCACAACCTCCTAGCTCCCTCTTAATCCTTCCAGTTGCTGACCGCTCCTGTTTCCTGCCTTGTCTTGATCTTTAAATCTACCATTCAGCACTTTTCCTTTCAACTAAGATCTAGGTTCTTTCTCCAGCCACAAGGCCTCTAACTCCTTAGGTAAACAGTGTTCCCAAGATGACCTTACTCTGGCCGCCTATGTTAGAGCCATCTCCAGCCACATTTCCAGGATCCAAGCTTAATGTTAGTTCTAAGAGCAGGAACAAGGCCTTCTTTCAATAAGCAAGCTACAGAATATTTTCTCTGCTGTTTCGCCCTGTTCTCTCTCTTCGTTTTATCTCCACTGGGATATTTTCTTTCATGCTATCAAAAGCAGAATTGATGAGTTCCACATAAACTTATATCTTCATGACATGTAGAATCTAATTACTCTTTCAAGCTCCTACTAGAAGAAAGTGCAAGTTTTCATTGCTATGATCATGTGTTTCAAGCAACAAATCTTAGTGTTTTACTATCTTGAGTTATCCTCCAAAAGTTGCAGATGATCTCGGCTCTGATTACACAATTCGGGGTCCTTCTTTACTCTTTTTTAACTATAAATTCTCTTTTTCCTGTACTGCTTGCATAGCATGGTTGATGGTAATGGCTGATGTCTTTCATTACATCCAGTTTTATAGTTTCATCTGACAATGTTCTTTCTCTCCCTAAGATTGGGACTTTATAGCATAAATCTGGCGGACTTCCAGGTCATTCTGTGCTGTATACTCCAGGTGTTCATCAATCTTGCAGGAAGATCCTGGAGCAGCAACCAGACACTGTCCTGTACTTCTATTTATTCAGCAGACCATTCTTTTACTAATCCTCGATCTACAAAAGCTCTAACTCAGAAATAGGAACACGAACAACACTACTTTATAACAAACTTATTTCTTGCTTAGGACTTACAATTTCTTAGAGTTGTTTACCAAGTTTCTTGTGTTTATATCCTTAGTGCACATTCCATCTGTTGAGTGATAATAAGCCAGAGAAATTATTGATTTTTTTCCTTCTCAAACTACCTTTATTGTCTGGCTACTTAGTTTTAGAGAGTACCAAGGCAATGATTTGGTTGGTCCCAGTTAACTCTCCATCAGTACCAAGTTGTCCACTTGGCGAAAAAAGAAGAAGTATTTATTAGGCCAGTTGAAACCTATACATAGGTGTTTTTCTTCTTTGCAGTTACAGTACCTGGTGTTCAATATTTCCTAACTCTGAAAGTGTGTCTTAGGAAAGAAACCAAGCAGGCACTCTATCAGGAAGCTACATTCCCAGTCCTTTTTATTCTATTTTAAAAAGAGTTTGGAGACATTCCACTCATTAGTCCAGAGTGGCCTGGCACTTGCCACAAGATCCCAACAAGTCTTGAATGTGTTATCTTCCAACCTCAGCTTTCTGATAATTGAGATTAAAAGCCTACATCATCAGGTCTGGCTAGAGTAACTTACTTACATGCTTTTTTTTTTTAAAAAAATGTTTTTGTTTGTTTTATTGTTTTAAACAAAGGGTCAGATTTTCATCCCTCCTATTTTCTCTCTTTGTGGCATGCTTCAACTTCCCTGTGTCATCTCAATGCCTTTCACAGTCCCACACTTGCCTAGGCTGCTTTCCTATGTTATCAAAGAGATCGTTTTTTCTTCTTTAGTAAAGCAAGGAATAAAAACCTGTGATTCTGCTCTTTTGGTGTTTCCTGAGGCATCTGTTGCCTTATAGCTACCAAGGCAATGTGTGACCAGAGGACCTGGTTTCAGAGCAACTTTTCCTGTCTCCTTCAGAAAACTACATGAGTAATTTTTAGATTGCAGAAGCTTTGGGTTTTTCACATTTTTTTTTTTCCTTCTCAGCCTTTGCTCTCTCCCTAGCACTGATACCCTAGTGTTTAGACTCTCAAGCCCTAGAGTCACACATTAGACATAATCAAAAAGAGGCAAGTGTTACTTCAGCATCCAAACTCTTTACAGTTTGAGGTACCTAGTGTGTAAATAAATATTTACCTAACATAAAAAGATCTTCCAGCTCTCAAGTGCTATGGGACAATGGTCTGTACCCTGTCACTTATATTTTAAGTAAATGCTGATGGGCCAGTAGCCAGGCAGGAAGTATAGGCTGGGCCACCAGACAGGAAGTAGAGGCAGGGCAATGAGAATTCTGGGAAGTTTCAGTCTGTACTCATCACCCAGACACAGAGAAAACCAGAAAAAGATCAAGCAAGATGTGACTGCCTTGCCAAAAAAAAAAAAGTATCAAGCCACATGGCTAACACAGACAAGTATTATGGGCTAATATAAGTTATAAGAGTTATTAAGAAGCCTGAGCTAATAGGCCAATGAGTTTATAATTAATGTAGACCTCTGTGTGTTTATTTGGGACTAAATGGCTGTGGGACCTGGTGGGACAGAAACATCAATCAACACTCAAGTATATGGTGTCTGCTTACCAATAAATAAAGCAACTCTGTGGTTAAACTTTACATACTCCTAATCAAGCCTTCTGATATTTAAAAGGGAATTCCACATAGTACAGTAGGTGACGTGGGTCATGATCAAAATCAGTAAATGTTTAATGATTTTACATTGAGAATACAGTAATATTTTGTTTGTTCAGTGATTTCAAATCAGGAAAATGTTTGGTTTCAAAATTAGAAAATTATCACTTACCAAACCTAAAATACTTACAAGTAGGCTTTAGAAGTAAAGTATTGTACCTAAATTTCCAGTGGGAAGTAATTATTCCTTTCTTTTTAAATAGCTTTTGTGAGGAGGAAAGAATCACTGTTACTGTGTAGAAATACACAGAGGCTGATGACAGATGACAGCTCGGGACTGTCCGAGCTCGGGACTGTCCGTATCACGTCAGGTACACTTATGTTGTTTGCTTATAAAGGGGGTGCTATGTCCAAACTGGTTCATACCGGATACGTGTAATTTGTGAAACTTTATGTCCATAATCCCCAATACAGCTCTTTTTTTACATGAAAGAAAACGGAAATTACAAAATACCTACATGTAAATGAAATTAAGAATGTAACACAAACTGAAATTAACAAAGGCCTCTTTTTTCATCAGTTGTGGTTTCAAAGAAGAACTGGACTGAATTTAGAGTCCTCTGGATCTTTTGTGCCTTAATTTAAAATCTTTTCTTTATTTTAAATGGAATAGATTTCCTATGACGCGCAAGAAGTAGTTAGGGATGGAAAATTCTAAAGTGTAAGTCCCATGGTTTCACAAAATTGGAAGGGCTTTAAAATTGTCCTAAATGGGGACCTACATGTTTGATCAGTATGGCAGGAGGTGTGGTCCATTTAGTCACCAACGCCATCCTAAAGAGAAGGCAGAAGCCTAGTGTTTAAAATGTGATTATACTTTAAAAAAGAAGCGCCAAGTCTGCCCTTGATTTCTTGTAATGCAAATAGGTCAAAGACCAAAGTACCTCTCCCAACTCCTGTTCAAACTACCTCTGTAGACTAGACCAGCCTCAAACTCAGTGAGCTTGTCCTGTTGCTGCCTCCCGGGTGCTGGGATTAAAGGTGTGTCTGCCACCAGTGGTTTTAATGGCATTTGACTAGTGTAGCATTGTCTTTCCATTTGAGAAAGCAGAGTGCGCTGCAGATAGATTAATTTGTCTGTGCTTATATAAAAGAAATATCAGCATGCCTGTGTTGTACATGAATACAGAGAGTTGTTCAATGTAGGTTAGAATCTCCTTCATTTGCTGATAAATTCTCGGGAGGGGCCAGTACCACTGCCAGGGTTTAGACAAAAAAATGTCTGCCGGGTTGTTCTACCATCATCCTCATGCTGACTCCCTGGCTGTATAAGCAACAGCTGAGAGTCCCCTGGAGAATGAGCTTATGTGTATCATGTGTTTCCTGTTTAGCTGAGAGTAGAAGAGCATCTCACTGCCTTTGCCTTTTACCAAAAGAAGCCATGGTTGTTCTGCTTAGACAAAGGAGGGTTCAATAGAATTCATCAGAGAAAGTGAAGCTTTCTTCAGAAGGAGCAACGCTGGAAGTCCATTCCCTGATAGGAGGTTTGTGAAGCATCAGAAACTTCCTGATTTGTTCCATAGTGCACCAAAGCAGGCCATGATAATAAGGTAATTGAGATAAAGATGTGATGTCTTACATTCAAGAAAACATACAATGGGTATCTTTGTTCTTGCTCACATTGCTAATTTTAACGCTGTGAATCACGTTGAAGCCATCCTTAATAATAAAAGGAGGATTATTTATGGTTACAAAATAGTAAAGTTTTTCTTTCTTTAATGTGGTCTTTGTACACTTCCAGGCACATATAAGCGGTGAAAAATATTGGGAGTAAGTAGATGTAGGCAAATGAAGGCAGGTTGGAGCCATGTTGACAATTCTCCATGACTTGTCAGTGTGACAGTATCTTTGTCACAAATTAGGGGCTAGAAAAAGTAATGTCAAGGGTACGGGATCATTGAGAATAGCTTCACTGGAGATACTTCTTTTCCTTTAGATGGGGGAATCATATTCCATTTTATTTTTATTATAGTTGACTCTAAACATCTCTATATGATTTGTTCTGCCAACAGAAAATAAAACACGTAACTCACAATATAAAGTGCTGACCAATAAAAAAAATGTAAGATAGATAAAAAGTGTTGTTTTGTACACTACTAGGATATGGGCTTGTTTGTTGTAACTACTGTATCTAGCAAAACCCAAAGGGTAGAGTCACTCATGAAGGGCATAGATGGGTAACTAGTGTGAATGTTTTATTTTTTTTAGACAAGATAAGAAATAAATTATTAAAGCATTTTGAAATAAAAACATTCGGGAGTTCCTAAGGACCTTTCTGCTACTGTGAATATACACTAGTTCTCTAGAACAAGAACATCTGCTACTATGTATATACACTAGTTCTCTAGAACAAGAACATCTGCTACTGTGTGTATACACTAGTTCTCTAGAACAAGAACATCTGCTACTGTGTGTATACACTAGTTCTCTAGAACAAGAACATATACAAACTTTATTTGGGGGTACAAGGTCTGAGAAACATTTTTGTTTATTTGTTTTATTTTTCTCTCATGTATTGCATCCGGACTGTAGTTTCCTGTCCCTCCTTCTGTCCCCCCTTCCCAAGCCCCTCCCCTGGCCTCTTATCCCCTAGATCCTTCTACTCCTCTGTTTCTTTTCAGAAGAAAGCAGGCCTCCCAAGGATATCAACCAAACATGGCATATCAAGTTACAATAAGAATAGGTTAAGAAATAGTTCTAATTAACAATTCGCATTATTCTTTCTAACCATCCAAGTATGGATTGAGCATGTATCATGTGAAGTACTATTATGACCTGTGAGAGATATAAATGTTTGTGTCCTCAGGAAAATAAAGGAAATAAAGAAATTAATACCTGACACATGAAATTAATAGAGAAACACAATAGTAATATAATTTAGATTTTTATAGCATGGTAAATCTTTGCACATTTAGACTTTTCCCCTAAATAAAATAATTGGCATGCATTATTTGTTTAGGTTACCAAAATTTTAGTGATATCTTCCTGTGTTTGGATTCTATAGTGGTCATTTTTTTGGAAAGTGGATCAATTAAATGTTTTGGCAGCCTCTACTTTCTACGTAGATATTAATTAAGAGGAAAATGCTGTGATTCAAACAAGTATAAATATTTATAGAGACATGAGCCAACCAAAATGTGTTCCCTGTTTATTATGGCTAATATAATCTTAGACTTACGAAGTCCATGACCTTGGACTGACATTTCCTGCAAGGTAGAAGATTTGTATGACACTTGTCATTGGTATGATACAAAGTAGTATGAATATAATTAGCTTTGTTGTTCTTTGATTTTCTTTCAGCACGAGGAGATGGGATAGAAAGGATAGAATAGAAAACGAAGTCCCTCTGGTCAAGGGAGTAAAAGCTCTAGTCTGGGAGGAAATCTTACACTCCATTTGTGCCAGGTCAATTACTTGGCCAAGAAATCACCCACAGGAAGGTGGACTCATTCTAAGTGACAACAAAGAGAAAGGTGGGATAATTTTCCATTAATGAGACACTGTACTTTTCCTTCCAGGGCCCCTCCCCTAGTGGAGTAGCTCTCCAGGGCATAAATACCTAGATTCACAAGTCTGCCCACTTTTCTGTATTATTCCACGGGAAAAAATGTAACTTCTCCTTTACTCTTAACTTTCTTTCAAAATATATTCTAACTTAATTTTGTTTTTGATTTATTTGCCTTCTTTTCTGTGTATGGTGTATGAGTGTTTTGCCTCCACGTATGTACCTGTATCATGTATGTCAGATCCATTGAGACTGGAGCAATGAATGACTGGGAAACTGCCTTGTGGAGGCTGGGAACCAAACCTGGGTCTTCTGCAAGAGGAAATGTCCTACTGCCTCTAACTTCTATCTCTTTCCTAAGCATTCTTTTCTTCCCACCCTTGATCTCCTCAGCTCTGGCCTTCCTTGGTCTTTCTCCAAAGCTCTCCTCCCTACCAAGTGGCTGCTTGTCCACCACGTATCTATACACCATGCCAGCTTCGGTCTACTTGGCTCCTCCAGGCAACTCTTAAGGTTTTACAGTCTGCCTTTGCTGGGGTAGGGGTATCTTTTAAACTCAAATAAAATGTCTTTGGGCTTCCATTTGAGTCCATTTTAATTCTTTCATTAATAAGCTTGAGAACCCCAAGAGGGAACCCTGATTTCTCCTGTAGCAGAAAGAACACTTCATACAAAGGCACACAGATAATGAACTCAGACTGGTTACTGAACCTCTGGATGCTTGCATCTAATTTTTAAAAATCAGATTTTAGTTAGGTAACCCATGCTATACTTTCTGTCTTAAAACTGTATGTTCCTGACTAGACTCTTTATAAAGTACTGAAATCCAATACTCAGTGAAGATCCAATTTTTTTTTTTCAGAAAATGGGGTTCAAATTTTTTGACATGAATAAATTTAATTTGTGTTGAAAGAAAATAATATCATCTATGTTCAGAATTGTGTGTATTCATTTTCACATATATTTACTAAGACAGTATTTGTTGAACACAATGAAATACAATGTTGTATGGGAAAATCTGTCTCTTTTCCCTATTTCCTTAGACAATCTTGTCTTCTACAGAAATGTATGTGTAGCCAAGAACATTGTGTGGTTATTGAATTTCGCTTAAAACTTCATGTACTGTCCACTGCTGTGAGGGACATTGGGTTTTATGCTCTGAAACGAAGGTCTGAGTTGGAAAGACATTTGATAGGGTAAAACTATTTTATTTTATTTCCTTGCTTAATGATTTTTCTGTATTAAATGTTCTGAAGTTTGCAAATTGTGGCCAACAGGACTTTAAAAATATGTTTATAACATGTTCTTTTTCCAGCCTTGTAAATAAATATCAACTGAAGAAACACGTCCGAGCAAATCAAAGTGATAACGAACGTGTAACCTTTTGACATAAAGTAGGAAAATTAAAAGTCATGTCTATTTAAGACCAAGAGGGCAGCTTTGAAAACATGCACAGTAACATATGGACTGAGTACGTTGTATTTATATATTTAAGAGCATATAGAGCAACAATTTAAAAAATAGAGGCCATGAATTTGAGAAAAAGCAAGAGGGCACATGGGAAGCGTTGGAGGAAGAAAAAGGAGCTGCAGAGGGCAGAATGATGTCATTACTTTAATTCCAAAAAATAATTTTTTAAAGCAATCCATATAGCATTTAAGCAAATTGTTGAAAAAGAAAACCTATCCTCCTAAGGGATAGAGAGAGGAATAATAATAATAATAATAATAATAATAATAATAAAAACCCCTAAGGAATAAAGAGTCTCTCTGGCCTCAATTACCTATTCGGAATATTCACTTCTCAGCAGTGTCAGATAAACAAGTCTAAAATCTCTTCCCTGAAAGGATTCGGTGCTTGAAGGATGCATCAATGGGGAGGGAGGGCGGGCCCATGAAGGCTGAACCGTGGAATGACAAGCATGGCGAAGAGGTTGGAGTGGGAAACTGCAATGGTACAGGAAGATGGGGGGCTAATCTGGCCTTGTAGTAACTCACAGACATTGAGATGCTATTCACGTACCAGGATGGACAGACTGACACTCCCCAGTGAATAATGATACAGAAGGCCATCGTGTATGAAAATATAAGAAAATGAAGTGTTAAAGAGATGAACAGGGGAAAAAAAGGAGGGGGCTATATAGGCCCAAGACCATACTAAAGTATACATAGCATACTTTCATACATAGTAAGAAATGTGTATCTGATACCATAGAAAATGGGGGCAATTGGATTTTAAAAATATCATTTCTTTTTTTTTTTTTTAGTTTGTAAAGCTGTCATAACAAAGGACCATAAACTGGGTACGTTAAACAAGCTCAGTGTCTTTTGAAGAGCATAAGGAGTCATCAGTTCCTTACCTGTCCCCCAGCTTCAGTTCTGGGTGCTGTCTGTCTATAGCTGCATCTATACATCCACCTCTGACTTCCTGTTTACATGCACTTACTATGAGTGGTAAGTGTCAGCTCCTCTAGAGATTGCTCTTATATAGCTGAACATCAACCACACGGGGCCAGAAGCGGTCCTTTGCTGTGATATATGCATGACACACTAAATCACACCTGTGGGAACTATACTTTCAAGTAACTACATATCCTGGAAATTTTGATGAAGAACTATTTAGTTGTACATTGTCATATTGAATGTTTTTGATGGTTATCCATATGCTATTTTTTTTTTGCAAGTGACATACAGAGAATAAACTGATATCAAGATGACCAGTGAGGAATGTTTTGTGTTCTCTAAGAAGGACACGTGCTTTTCTTGAGCAAAGAAGGGAACAGATTTTAGATATTCAAGAAACGAGATTAGTTTTCTAGTTTTGCTTTTTGTCGATGAAATAAACACTACGACCAAAGCAACTGGAGGGGTGAGGATTTACTTCAGTTAGAACTCTGCAGTTCATCAGAGAAGGAAGTCAGGGCAGGATCTCAAGACAAGAACCTGGAGGCAAAAGTGAAGAATGCTTCCTGGTTTGCTTCCCTTGTCTTGTGTCTTGTTCAGCTACCTTCTTATGCTTCCTGCCTGGGGGTGGCACCTCACACAGTGGGCTGGTCTCTATGACAGCAATCAGTAATATTCCTTACAGATTCAACCTCTCAACAGTCAATTCAAGATATAATGCCTCAATCGAGAGTCCCCCTTCTTAGATAAGTGTAGGTTTGGCTCAAGCACAAAAATCAGCCAGCACAGTCACAGCTTATGCTACACTAGAAGGGAAAAAGAAAAAGAAGTTGAAACAGATAATAATAATAATAATGATAAAAGGACAGCGGCTTGAAAATAGAGAAAAAAAAAACAAACCAAGGAGAGACAGTTTAAGCGAAGAGCGTACGCTTAGTGATTAAATGCAGCACATAGACAATACATCACGGGAGTACAAAACATCACGGTTGGAGGTGATGTTTAAAAAGTGAGGCAATCGAGATGGGAAGTGGTACTGTGAGGAGACAGACAGACGTCAGGAAAATATCAAGGAAACCGTGACGCTTAAGAATTGCTTCAAGCAAAAGAAGGTCATTATGAACTAGGTAGCTAAATCCAGAGGATTTTGTCAATTAGAAAAGAAGGCATCTTTAAAGTAAGAAAAAAAGCACTGTTAGTAAAAGAAAGAAGTGGCCTCTAAGGAAAGCTCTTGCAGTGAGTCCCAGTAACTGAAAAATACCCTTGTAAATCATTAGTGGTTGCAGCATGGGCAGTTTTGCAATGTAAGAAACAATGTATCCTATATATACAATGTATCATATATATATATATATATATATATATATATACACACACACATATATATATATCCTAGTACATTTAGTAGTATGTACTCAGACAAAATAGTGATGGTAACAATAATAATGATTTAAATGGTGTGGCCAATTCTGCAATACATTCCACTCACTGAGACTCTGTTCTTATGTCTAGCAATAAACATCACGAGGGTTCAGGATTTCATCATTTTTCAATCAGTTTGATTCTACAGTAGTTCTGTAAGCTGAGAATCTTGGCACGCTCTCTAATTCTAGCATTGCAGAATATGGCATTCTTTGGTCCACCTCTATGCAACAGGTCTGGCAAAAATGAAGATATTCTAAAGAGACACCTTTACTTCTCAGTCTGACTATCAGGGCCCTTGAAAGAACAGACTCCAAAGAAATGGGGATTTCCCCAGGAATCTCCTGCTGGGAGAAGGAAAAAGTGCCAGCCAGCCACAGGAGGGACTTGTCTCCTTGGGAGATTTCACACAGTTCTAACCTGTCAGGCCACTTTACAGGATGAGATTGTAGCTTAGAGAATGCTGGGCCAGTGGTGGGCAGAACTGGGGCTGTTTAGTCTTGCACCCTTAGCCCTTTAAACTTTAACATGCTTTCAGGGCCAGGAAGGTGGACTTGAGAGGTTCCCTGGATCTCTTGTCCTCCTTCCCATATTGAAGAAATCTCCTTTCTGTTTCACTTTTTTTTTCTTTTGATCATAATATTTTATTTACACAAGATTGCTTAAATACTCAAAAATTTACAACCTTTATTTATGGTATCTTGATGCTAACTGTGGAACATACCATCCAAGTGTGTCTCGTATCTGTGTACACACAGTTTATACTGCAATACATAATACCCATGAATAGATGGATGCCTCCTTTTAACTGATTGAGGGCCTATAGCCAAACCTGCCTTGGGCACACGTTATGACCCGTCCCACACCCTGAGTTTGGTAACTACTGATGTAGGCATCTCAGCGTAATTGCTGACTGACTAGATGTTCAATCAAACAAGAAAACTAAAAGCAACCTGAAGCAAATACTGCTGTCCAGGATTAGTTAGTAGATGAGCCGGCTTTACACAAACACAGCAGAGCAGGCTTCAGTGAAAGTTAGTACACAGATTTATAACAAATCCCCTTGCTGAGGTCTTTGCTTTGTGTGTGAACTTAAAGTCTTAATTACTGTATATATTTATAACCCATTTAATTTACAAATGGTGGTGCTTAGAGCATCTTTAATGGTGTCGGAGAGACATCACCAAACAATTTGGAACAACGAGAATAAAAATACAAAACAGCAGTAAAACTGGGAGTGGGTGGGTGTAAATGCCACAAAACAAGCAAAAGAACTACTATTCCCGAAGTAAGTGCTCTTCCCCTTGCTCCTGACTCTATTGTTTACAGGAGGAGAATGGAGTTGTCCCAAACAATCCTGACCTACAGGGCGCCCAGAGGTGTCTATCACAGTGTCTGTCGTGTCTCCCCCTACCCTGTGTTCTGAAGTCAGGACAGCACAGAAAGAGCTGCAGGACCGCAGAGCAGGCAGTATTCTTCAGAGCCACACCCTGCCAGACTCTAGCAACTGGAACTCAATGGATCGCTTGCTTTGTTTCCCATCAAAAGCATAGGGCAGTTAATCACTCAGGGTTCGCCTAATCCCAGAAGGAGAACTTGGACAGCAGGTTCGCAAAGGAGTCTGCTTTGCCCTCTTGATTCCCCAATGGTGGATTCACTAAAAGGGACAAACAATAGAAACTACTGAATATTCATGAGGGGAATGTATTGTAATGTTGAAAGTGAGCTTTAAATTAATTTCCTTAAAAGAAAAATCTGAATGGTGGTTGGTAGCCAAAAGAGTAAAAAATGGAGGTCGTATTATAGATTTTTATACTTATTATTAAATAAGGAGTGAAGAGTGAGAGAGCGAATGACTAATTCTGAGTATGGAAAAATGTTATAATGCTGTTCCTATGGGGACAATTGGGATCAAATAAGCTGAATATATTAAAAACATGAGAGTAGCAAAGGGGAAGAACTTGTTGATGACAAACTATTTAGTCTAACAAAGGGTAAAGAGGAAGAACTCCCAGAGGACTATAAAAAGTAATCGTTGATGAACACAATAGCAGCTAAATTCAACACAGACGAGGACCATGGAGAAATAGAACCAGAAGAAAATGAGATACTTTACATATGCCAAATGTTTCCTAATGGCTTGTAACCTTCCTGCACAAGCCTTCAAAGTTTGTACCTTTTCCTCAGTTTTGCTTATTTTTTTTTTTTTTTGGTTTGAATCGCAAATACTTGATGGAAAATTCCAGAAGTAAACAACTAAGGAGTTGTAACTACTCTTTATAACTACATACTGTGTACTTGTTCTGCTTTGCTGTTGTTGGCCGTTGGCTGATCTCCTACTGTACCAGTTGGTGAGCTTTGTCCCAGGTCTAAACACCCAGACTGAGCAGCGTGACTAGGGCTCGGCATTATCTACGGTTGCGGGCATTACCGGGTCTCCC
The DNA here is from genome assembly GCF_014885135.2 of Alexandromys fortis. Classification (NCBI taxonomy): domain Eukaryota; kingdom Metazoa; phylum Chordata; class Mammalia; order Rodentia; family Cricetidae; genus Alexandromys; species Alexandromys fortis. The sequence continues at coordinate 8,139,894 of NW_026067959.1, read as the reverse complement.
AGGGTTCTGAGCAAATAACGTGGACTAGCGAATGCCCTTTGTGGTCAATTCTATGAAAGTAACTGCTTTTCAAGTACACTTGTTGAAAGAATGGATGAAATATTTGTAGAATAAATGGAAAAGAGAAGCTATACTGGGGTTTGGTAACATTCTAATAAATTATTTGTGGGTTCCTAGTTTACGACAAAAATGGAGGAGGCGTTTTACACTGATTTACAGAATTTCCAAATGAAATGATTGCTCCTATTAGTTTTCTGCTTGTTCCCAAGGAGATATCATTACACACACACACACACACACACACACACACACACACACACTGGCACAATGGTTAAGGAAGAAGAGAGGATTCCTTGGGTAGAGGATTTGTACAGATGAAGAGAAAGAAGCTATGGAAAGAAGGGTTACAGGGTTTTCAGTTTCCCCAAATAATACCTTGTCTTCAGCTTGGGACTTACCGAGGCAGCAAACACAAACACAGCTGTACCTCAAACCGCATCCTTCCTGTCCTTCTGCTTGTGTTCAGTGTCCCTACAAACACACTCACACAGTCCTGGATAGTTAGGTTGATGTTAAGCTCTTCCTGAGGCTTTGTGCATGGGGAAAGTAGAAAAGACCACAGACTTCTGAACATACAGAAGAGGGAGGAGCTAAAAGATACGCTTCTTTATTAAGGAAGCAATTAAAGTTCTGTGTTTATGCGATAACAAGAAGGATATGCCATCTCAAACCACTATAACAGAAATCTAAACATACTTCCTTTATCTCCAAGCACTTTAATTGAAGTATCATTCAGATATAACTGATACCCAAGGCAATCAACTAATGAAGAGGAAGTGTATTTTGACTCTAATTTGGGAGGTTTCGTCCATGAGCAAACTGGTTCTTTGGTTTGGGTTGTGCAGGCAGTATGCCATGTCAAGAACTATGCGGAAAGCCGTTCACCTTCTCTGGGATAAGAAGAAAAATGTCTAGGGCTGAAGGCTTTTGATCCTTCTCGAGGGCAGCTCCCCTAATGGCCCTAAGGCTTTCTTACAGGGCCCACTTCTTAAGGGTTTCTGTCAACTTCCAATCCAGCCATCCTTGGCAAACATGAGACGCAATGGCCTTTGGGGACCAGGGAAGGTACAACCTAAGTAAACACAGGCAAGGATGATGATGGTATTGACACTTTCTGACTCCGTTCAATCAACATCAGTAAGTGTGTGTGTGTGGATAGAGTGGCAGATGCTACATTTTGACTGACTTATTATTGTCCTTACGAGTTTTACTCTTTTTTTGCCTTTAGGTAGAATTGTGCTAAAAGAAACAAACAAACAAACAAAACAAAACAAAACAAAACAAAACAAAAACAAAACAGAAAACCAAAAAAAAAAAAACAAACCCACAAATAGATTATTTTTGATTGCAGTTGCAACTATAAATTAGCACACGGCAGAGTTCATGAAACGCAAAATAACGGGAAGGCAGCTGCAGTAGCCCCTTCTCTTGGGATCTGACACTAAAGACTCTAACACTCACTAGGTGAGCCTAAGGACCACCAGCGGTACCCGCCATTTCAGTCACTGGACTTTTTAGCATTACATAAATATTTCCGTGTCTCTGTACTTTTCAAATTGGTCACTCATCTCTGAATGCAATTTTTAACTCTTAGAGAATTTTGAAATAAAGGAAGGAATAAGGAAGAAATAATGGATAAAACCCAAGACGGGCTTGATGGGATTTGCACACAGAAACAGAAATTATTATCTACAACTCACATATCCAGTTCCTTCTGTAAAGGACAATGCATAGTCTAAATTGATGATATCAATGCAAAAATCTAGAGGAAATTATTGCCCATTACTTATTTCAAATTTTTGGGTCTGGTTGTATTTCAGATATAAGATTTTTTTTTACTTAATTAATCATTTTAATTTTATAGACAGAATTTAACATGGAATTTTTCTAATTGCACTGTAATGGATTTATAATATATTTATGACATTTCTTCAAAAATCTCAATCTACCATTTTAATCTTAAATTGAAAAGCTTAACGAATGTAATACTTTCAGTTTTTGTTTGCTTATTTGTTTTGTTTTGCTTTGTTTTAAAGATGGCTTTTTGAAGACAGGGAGTTGTAGCCCTGAGCTGGGAGAAAGTAAGCACAGAAGACAGAGTAGCAGACGAAAGGCTCAGGGGGAAACATAAAAGATGGCGATGATGTTTTATGTGTGTAAAGACCCACGTGAGTCATCAGCCCATTATAGCCCTCCCTGGTAGACCTCCCTGTTTGCTTTCTTCCCCAAGACTGATAAAAGGTGAGACTATTATTAGGTAACAGTTTGTCGAAGAAAAATATCAAGCTGCCTGAGGAATCTGAGTTTCTAGATAAGAAGAAAATTGCTGAGATACTTTGCCTAGTCCATCCCACATGCTCCATAAATTTTGTTTCCGTAGAACAACGGGAAAAGGTAAAGGAATCCTAAGAATGGCTCGTCATCTCTATAGAAAATGCCTGCTTTTAATCCTCAGGATTCCAAAACATTAGGAGAATTTTACCAACACATCTCAACAGATCTAGAGAATGACCCTGGAAGAAAGACAGGAGCCAGATCAGAAGAAATGATCCTCATGATATAAGGAATTGAATGCAGCTTCCCTAATGCTGGGTTTCCAAGGTTCTCTCCATTCTGAGCTTGCTTGCTTCTGAGGAACAATAAGGTTCGGTGATTGGAATTTTGAAGCCTTGGAAGATGCTCACACAACTTCTCATTATTTTGGTTTTTAAGCCTCGAGACCAAACCACTATAATTCAAAGCCAGCTTAAGTCTTCAAATTAACATTTGCTACCAATTAGTTCATAACGAGTGTTTGTCTGAAACATTTAATGACCATAAGAAATCTTTCAAAACTGAAGAACTTTTATGTTTGAGACTTACGTTCCCCTCCCCAACTTCTTACTGCAAAGAGTTTGATCATCCAAAGAGTTCATAAGGTTTTTTTAACAAGAAGAGTTGGCTCTCAGACAGAATGACAGGGCCCTTTCCCCTCTTCAGCGCCAGGCATAGGAAATCCTTCGAACAAAGCATAGATCTCAATTGCTTGTTTTGTACTTAAACCTCACACTAATCCCATTGCCTTCAATAGAATGTCCTTGTATGGACTGAGTGTGGAAGACCATTCATAGAGCCACTGAGAGAAGGAAGTGCCTCTTTATTTCATCGTTAAATCCAGTTTTCTTAACTTTTTTTCTTTTCTTCGTCTTTTTTTTTTTTTTTTTTTTTTTTTGGTCTAATTAGTACCTCAAAGAATCCTTCCTAACTTTATTGGGAGCACTTCTAAAGTTTCACTATTAAAAGCACTGTTTACTTTAAGTTTTTCTGTTCTTGGTTAAAAAAAAAATTTTTAATCACAAACGAGTACTTTTATTGAATGCTAGATAGCACACTTTTACAAGGTTGTAGGATTTTTCCATCTTATTCTGCCCATGGATCTTACACTAATGGCTACTCTAAATTAAAATCATATTTGCATTATTTGGGAAGCTCACTTGGTCATGATATTTTCTTGAAATACATCTAAATTTTATATAGCACTATTTTGTGTAGAATTTTCACACCAAAGTTAACATTTAATTCTCTCTTGAATACTATTTCTCGCTGAAATAGTTGAATACTCTCAGAAACAAACTGAACTACCCTTTCTATTTTCCATGTATATAGTCAAAATTATTGACTTGAAGTTAGTTGTAAAATTCACTCATACTTTTTATCAGTAATCAAATTCTCTTGATCATGTCCCATGTCTATTGGCTTTCATTAATCTATCTTTAATCAACACTTTCAAAAATGTCTTTAGTCTTTTAAAAGGTCAAGCATACAAAATAAACTCTTATTACTTTGTACTCTCCCTTATGAATTTCCACTTTTGCTTTCTTCTTATTATTTGTGAGTTCACTCAGCCTAAATGCTCTAGATTCAGAGTTGAATGTCATGGCATTGTTTTCCATGCCCCAAATATATTGATTTAATCCCATAAGCATTTGAAGGAATATTTATATGTATCTCACAAATTTTATTTTGTACTGATTGCACTATTTTAAATTTATTACCTTTTAACTTATGTCATATCTGGAAATCTTTAAACCATGTATCAGAGTTGTTTATTTTTTTAAATAGCCTTTGGGATCATAATAAATTTAAATGATCCATTTCAACGTCTTTTTGTGAACTGCCTAAAAGTTTATGATCGCCGTACATTCTTGGTGGTTCCTTGTATCTCACATTGCATCTGTTTTTGTAAAAGCACTATTCTTACAAGTAAGTATTCTCTTTATTATTTTTTTAAGATCCCTGCTGATTATTGGCTTATCCTGACAACAGTGAGTGGTGGAGGTCAGTGGGAAAGGGGAAGAAGGGTGGAGCAGCTCTTCCGCAGCAGCCTGGCTTTGTACTTTCCTTATCTAGCAGATAGTCAAAGCTAACAGTGCTACTTCAACCCGAGATTCTGGATGTCTTGCTGGAAGCTCCCATGCAGCTGACCATGCATTCCTTTTCCTGGCTTTATGGGGCCTCCCACAGCTTCTGCATTTACTGGCAATGGGGACCACACAAAACGTACTATTGTTGTCCTCTGGTTTGTTATTTTTTTTTCCTTTAAGGTAGTTTTCTGGAGTAGGAGTTAAAATGGTCATTGTTCTACTTTATCCATATGATCTATATGTGCTCCAAGAGAAATATGCATAAGACTTAGACTTCTAACTCAAATTCTGGGTTTTGGAAACACACTGTGAAATAAGACATGCCTTTCTGATATTTATCATTTTATTGTCCTAATTCCTTTGCTCATTATTATTTCTTGAAATTTATTTTAGGTGAGATTATTTTTCATGTTGAAGTATACTCTTTAACAGTTATTTCAGTAGGATACGTTTTACTAATAAACTTTTATTCTTTATTTATTTAAGAAAGTTTTCCTTGCCATATTTCAATTAGATACATGTATGTATTTATGAAACTATATGACATATTTCAGTTATCAGCTAAATACTTTGAATGGACAGTCAACTAGAAAATAAAGGAGGACCTATCACACAAAACTGACTTTATGAAAGAACACTTAAAGCATATTTCAAATAGAATTAACTCTAGTATACTTCTAATGAATTTCTAAAAGTTAAAACAAACTAAGAATGGCCAAAGGTGCATCCAACAAGATAGCCCAATGGATAAAGGTGTTTTTTGGACAAGGGAGAAGGCCAGAGCTGGTGTCTGAAACTCACGTAATGGAAGGGAAGAACTGACTCTTGGATGCTGTCCTCTGACCTGAGCAGCACACATGCGTCATGGTGAGTGTGAAAACGCACACACACACAACCACACACCAAATATAACAACAACAATAATGATAATAATCATCATCATAGTAGCAGCAACAAAAAACATGGCCAGCAAGATTATGGCCAGGATGAGGAACATTAAATCACTTCGTCTGCTTATGTCTGGATTTATTTTTACTGTTCAGCTGGTTTGGTACAGTTTCTGTGGATTAATCAGTTAATTCAGCTTGTACATTTGCTCAGTGTATTTAACTTTATGAAGAGCCTTTCATTTCAAAAAGATAAAAAAGGAGGGCTAAGGCTGGAAACTCAGTAGTGGAACTCCTGTTTAATATGCACAGAATCTGGACCTCAATACTTGGTATCTTCTCCTACCCTAAAAAGACCAGAACTCAAACTGTGCAGGCTAGAAATCTCCAAAGGATGCGGGTATTTGGTAGAAAGGGTATCAGGTAGTTGGGGAGGGGGCATAAAAGACATAGTTACAGTGGAAAGAAACAAAACTATGAGTTCAAATGAAATGTAAAAAAAAAGCGTGCTAAAATCTGTACAGTAGAAAAAAGCACACTGATATATAGATTAAAACGCCAGACAATCTGAAGTGAATGCCCCAACAGAAATGACAGTGTAATTTAAAAGGTCATTTGATCTATCAAGTTATAAAGGATGGAGATTTGAATAATTACCAAGTCAAGGCACCTTCAGCACACAATAAAAATTATTGTTCTTCTTTAAAACAAAATTAGGAGACCTACCATGTGGCTCAAGTGTACAGTACGTTCCTAACAGGTGCAAAACTCTATGTTGGACCACAGTATCACTAAATAAATAAAATAAAATGAAACAGAGAATCAGATAAATGTTCATGTTGCTCTCATTTTACTCTCATGCTCTTTTTTTTAATTTATCAAAGTATATTGATGATAAATAAGTTATATAAAATAACCAAAATTAGCAATGAAACTGCTCAAACAGTCCTGATTTCTTTTCCATATGATAGTCCAAATTTGAAAGCTATATGTAATCATGTTTAAATATTTCTATTATATCATAGAAGATG